>NW_028327345.1:0-300000 GCF_031878675.1 Megascapheus bottae | reverse complement strand
CCATTCCAGGGAAAAGCTGCAACAATATGTAGCAACAAAACCAACACTACAGAGAATTCTCAAAGATCTTCTATACATAGAAAACCAAAATAAATGCAATATGGGGAAAGAAATGGCACCTAAACAACATACCATCTAAGGACCACAAGAACTGTCAAGACACAGGCCCTAATAAAAGCTTTTAAAAATGGTAGGAACTAACAAATATCTCTCAATCCTAACTCTCCATATCAATGGACTTAACTCTCCAATTAAACGGCATAGGCTGTCTAGTTGGATCAAAAATCAAGAGCCATCGTTCTGCTGTCTTCAAGAGACACATCTTACCCCAAAAAAATCATCTTTTGAAAGTGAGAAGTTGGAATAAACTCTATCAAGCTAACGGCCCCCATAAGCAGGCTGGAGTTGCCATAGTAAGAAAAGCCAAAGAAGATTACTACATACTACTAAAGGGATCTTTCCTCCTTGAAGACATAAATATTTACACACCCAATCTGAGAGCAACCAACTGCATGAAGCAAACTTTACTTACACTGAAACCATACATAGATCGAAATACAGTGATTGTCGGTGACTTTAACACACCACTCTCACCTATGGACAGATTAACAAGGCTAAAACTCAACAGAGAAACCTTAGAAGTGAACAACTATATAGACCAACTAGATCTAACAGACATCTGCAGAATATTCCATCCAGCAACAACACAATATACGTTTTTCTCAGCAGCACATGGAACATTTTCCAAAATAGATCACATCTTAGGCCATAAAACCAACCTGGTCAGATTAAGGAATACTGAAATTATTCGATGCACACTCTCAGACCACAAAGGCATCAAATTGGAACTGAACACACATCTCCACCAACGAAAACCCTGTAACTCATGGAGACTGAACAACACATTGTTGAATCACCAATGGGTCATCGAAAAGATCAGAACAGAAATCCAACAGATTATGAAAATTAACAGTAAGGAGCACACAAACTACCAACTCCTTTGGGACACAGCAAAGGCAGTACTCAGGAAAATTTATAGCGCTGAGTGCCTACAACAACAAGTTGGAAAAATTGCAAACCAACAAGTTAATGTCTCACCTTAAGCTCCTGGAAAAAGAGCAACAAACCAACCCTAATCCCAGTAAAAGAAAGCAAATAATTAAAATCAAAGCAGAATTATATGATTTGGAATCCAAACAAACTATAGAAAGAATAAAAAAACAAGGAGTTGGTTCTTTGAAAGAATTAACAAAATGGACAATCCCTTAGCAAATCTTACCAAAACAAGTAGAGACCACATCGAAATAAACAAAATCGCAGATGAAAATGGTAATATCACGACAGAAGTTACCAAGATCCAGTATATCATGAGGGCATACTTCTCAAACCTTTACGCCAACAAATTTGAGAATCTAGATGAAATGGATGAATTCCTAGCCAATATTAACATACCCACACTGAACCAAGAAGAACTAAGCCAACTCAACAGGCCTGTTTCACGTTCTGAAATAGAAATTGCAATTAGAGAACTTCACAGCTGAATTCTATAAGGTCTTCAAAGCAGAGCTCACAGGAATACTCCTCAAGCTCTTCAACGAAATTGAAAATTAAAGTTCCTTACCAAACTCTTTCTATGAAGATAGTATAACCCTCATCCCCAAACCAGACAGAGATTCATCAAAGAAAGACGACTATAGACTTATATCTTTGATGAATATCGATGCAACACCTCTCAACAAAATACTGGCCAACTGTCTACAACAACTGATCAAAAAAAATTAAACACTATGATCAAAGTGGATTCATCACAGGGAGGCAAAGGTGGTTCAACATATGCAAATCAATTAATATAATTCAACACATCAACAGGAGCAAGGGCAAAAATCTCATGATTGTCTCAACAGACGCGGAAAAGGTATTTGACAAGATCCAACACCCCTTTATGTTAAAAGCTCTGGAGAAACTAGGAATCCATGGAACATTCCTCAATATAATAAAGGCTGTGTATGAGAAACCCACTGTTAGTATTACACTTAATGGTGAAAATCTGAAGCCATTCCTTCTAAAATCAGGAACGAGACAAGGATGTCCACTCTCTCCACTACTCTTTAACGTAGTACTAGAATTCCTAGCCAGTGCAATAAGGCAAGAAGCAAGCATAAAGGGGATCCAAGTAGGGAAAAAGGAAATAAAACTATCCATCTTTGCAGATGACATGATTCTGTATTTAAAGAATCCTATAGACTCTACTCCCAAGCTCCTTGAGCTGATTCAAAACTTTGGAAGAGTAGCAAGCTATAAAATCAACCCTCAAAAATCAACTGCCTTCCTTTACGCCAACAGTGAGAGGAACGAGGCAATTATCAGGAAAGAAACTCCTTTCACAATAGCCTCAAAGAAAATAAAGTACCTAGGAATTAGCTTAACTAAGAATGTAAAGGACCTTTTTGATGAAAACTTTAAAACCCTAAAAAAGGGAATGAAAGCAGAACTAAGGAAATGGAAAAACCTCCCATGCTCCTGGATTGGAAGAATCAACATTGTGAAAATGACAATCTTGCCAAGGGCTATCTACAAATTCAACGCAACACCCATCAATATCCCAATGGCATTCTTTAAAGAAATAGAAGAGGCAATCCAAAATTTCATATGGAATAATAAAAGACCCCGTATAGCAAAAACACTTCTTAGCAGAAAGAACAGCGCTGGAGGAATTTCTATTCCAAACTTTAGACTCTGTTACAGAGCTATAAGTCTCAAAACAGCTTGGTACTGGCACAATAACAGGCCTGAAAACAAATGGAATAGAACTGAGGACCCAGATATTAAACCACACACCTATGGCCACCCAATCTTTGACAAGGGAGCCAAAAAAAATAGAATGGAAGAAAGACAGCCTCTTCAACAAGTTGTGCTGGCAGAGCTGGTTAAGCACCTGCAGAAAACTAAAGTTGGATCCTTCTTTGTCACCTTGCACTAGAATTAAGTCCAAATGGATCAAAGATCTGGAGGTAAAAGCTGACACACTGAAAACTTTACAGGAAGGAATAGGAGATACACTAGGCCTCCTTGGCACAGGTCGAAACATTCTTAATAAGGACCAAGAATCACAACAAATCAGAGAAAGTCTGGATAAGTGGGACTGCATTAAACTGCAGAGCTTTTGTATGGCAAAGGACATAGCTAGTAAATTAATTAGGAAGCCTACAGAGTCGGAGAAGATTTTCACCATCCAAACAACGGACAAAGGCCTCATATCTTAAATATATCAACAGCTCAAAAAATTGAATCACTCCAAAACTAATCTCCAAAGTAACAACCATCCCATTAAAAAATGGGCCAAAGACTTAAAGAGAGTATTCTCTGAAGAAGAAACAAAAATGGCCTATAGACACATGAAGAAATGCTCAACATCTCTGGTCATAAAAGAAACGCAAATCAAAACAACTCTAAGATTCCACCTCACTCCAGTTAGAATGGCCAGGATCAGGAAAACGAATGACAACAGATGGTGGAGGGGATGTGGCCAGGAGGGATCACTACTACAATGTTGGTGGGAGTGCATACTCGTTCAACCACTATGGAAAGCAGTGTGGCAGTGCCTCAAAAGGCTAAATATAGAACTCCCCTATGACCCAGCAATTCCAGTCCTTGGCATTTACCTAACCATCCAGAAACAAGGGCATACTAAATCCACTAGCGCAACAATGTTCATTGCAGTACTATTCACCATAGCAAAGATATGGAACCAACTTAGATGTCCCTGAGTTGATGAGTGGATCAACAAGTTGTGGTATTTGTACACAATGGAATTCTCTGCTGCTGTCAGAAAGAATGACATCGCCCCATTTGTTAGGAAATGGAAAGACTTAGAAAAAATCATATTAAGTGAAGTAAGCCTGACTCAAAGGAACTTAGGCTCAATGGTTTCCCTCATTCGTCATAATCAGTAGAAACCTTGGGCTCTACTAGCAGAGGTCTGCAATAGAGCAAAATCTTGATACATAAGGCCATATAGTATGAAGGTAATTGAAAGGACCTCCAGGATAGTGAAACAAAAGCCATATAATGAATGATTGTTGTCCTTCATGTACTATGTTGTCTCTCATCTTCTTTGCTGTCCCTTGGTTATCTCATATTGTTATAGTATCTCACTTTTTTATCTGATATATTGAATTTATTTGTATTTGGTTATTTGAAATTTGATAGGGAAGGGGGGAAAATCAAATGGGTGGAGGGTTTGGGAGGGAGGGTAATGGGTACCAAGACATGTGAAAATGTATCAATGTATGTGAATTAATGCACCTTCTATCTGGCAAATATCATGTAACCCTTTTACTAATTACAATAAAATAATTGCTTGATGATATAAATTCTATCCGACCTTATCTTAAACTCACCATAGCTAACCTTAAGCCTGCTTTAATATACTTACAGGAAACCCTGACCCCACTTCCCCCTATTTTCTTACAATATAAGCCCTTGATGCCTTACATTTAGTTGAAAGGGCGATCCAAGAACAGGGCATCACATTCATTTGCTATGACTAGCCTTTTATCTTTATTATCTGTGCAATGATTGATTTGCCCACTGGTGTCTCCTGGCAGGATGGACCACTCCACTGGGTTCAGCTCTCTTCTTCCCCCTCTAAGGTCCTAATGACCTATCCCTCCCTAGTTGTTAAGCTCATCCTTCTAGGAAGAGAACAAAGCCACCAATATTTTGGCTGGGAGTCACACAAAATCATCTTGCCCTACACAAAAGAAGAGATAAATTGGCTACTCCAATTTACAGATGAATGGCCCCTGGCATGCTTACCCTTTTCTGGTACAATTGATAATCATTACCCTGCAGATAAACTTCTTCATTTTGCCAGACAACATCCCTTTACTTTCCCTAAGCTAACCTCTCTTCATCCCCTCCTCAATGCCTTGACTATATTCACTAATGGATCTTCCAATGGCACTACCTCTTTCGTTGCTGAAAAACAAACCTCAATTGTACAAACCTCCTATAATTCTGCCCAATTATTGGAATTTTATGCTATTTTACAAGTCTTCTCTACATACTCCCACCACCCTTTCAGCCTTTATACCAATAGTGCCTATATTGTCCAATCAGTACCCCTCTTAGAGACTGTCCCTTATATTAAGCCTTCCACTAATGCAGCTTCTCTTTTCCTCCAACTACAACAACTTTTTCTTGCTAGACAAGCACCCTTTTTTTGCCAGTCCTGGGCTTAAGCACAGGGCCTGAGAACAGTCCTTGGATTTTTCTCAAGGCTAGAACTCTATGACTTGCGCATTAGCACCATTTCCGGCTTTTTCTAAGTATGTGGTACCAAGGATTCAAACCCGGGTGTTCGTGCATGCTAGGCAAGCACTCTACCACTAGGCCAAACTCCCGGCCCACAAGCACCCTTTTTTTATTGGTCACCTATGGGTCCACCCTGATCTCCCTGGACCTCTTTCAAAAGGAAATGCTTGTGATGATGAAGCCACTAAGCTTTCTCTCCCTATACTTCTTGGCTCAGTCGATCAGGCAGTCAAAGCTCATTCCTTGCATCACCTTAATGCTCATACCCTGCACCTTATGTACAAAATTACAGGAGAACAGGCCAGAAAGATTGCCAAACAATGTTCAGACTGTGTCACCTTTTTGCCTACCCCCCACCTCGGAGTAAAACCTGGAGGGCTGACCCCTAATGACATCTGGCAGGTGGATGTCACCCATTTGCCTGAGTTTGGAAAACTCAAATACATCCATGTAACCATTAACACCTTCAGTGGATTCATCTTTGCCTCCCTACATTTGGGTGAAGCCTCTAAGGATGTCATTGCACATGTCTTACAATGCCTCTCTACTATAGGACAACCAAAAACTATCAAGACAGATAATGGATCAGGTTACACTGGTCAAAATTTCCAACCCTTTTGCTCATAGCTACAAATAAATCACATTACTGGCATCCCTTACAATCTACAAGGACAGGGCATTATTGAACATGCTCACCAAACTGTTAAAAATACTATTCTCAAACTACAGAATGGGGAATTGCCTATGGTTAAAGAGTCTCCAAAAAATCTTCTCAATCATGCTATGTTTGTTATTAACTTCCTTACCTTGGACAAAGATAGGAAAACAGTTGCTGACCATCTTTGGCACCCAGAAACTAATAAAAACTTTGCCACAGTCCTATGGAAATATCCTCTCACAGGTAAATGGAGTGGATCTGACCCTGTACTAATAATGGGGTCAGGGGTCACTCTGTATCTTCGATAACAAAGAATGTGCTGCTAGATGGTTCCCAGAAGGACTGGTCAAGCAGGTTGATTCATCTGCAGCCATCCAAGAGGACTCTCGCCCTTGAAAATGTTTCCTTTTTCTCTCCACAGGGCAATGCCTTTCAATGTGCCGCTGCTGCTCCTTGGCCTGACCACCCTCTCAACAACTAAGTTCCTCCAATTTAATCCCCACCAACACTATAAGGTCACCTGGTTGGTGAGCAGTGGACAAGGAGTTGTCGCCTGGTCCTCCCCTCGAGTCACCTCTGATAAATACTGGTGCCCCCCTTTTTTCTCAATATATATACCCTAGCCATTGGGACACCTTCATTCTGGAAATCTCTGGTTTCTCTTTCTGAAGTGGTACTACAAAATCGCAGAGGACTAGACCTTCTATTCCTCCAGCAAGGTGGCCTCTGTGCAGCCATAAGGGAAGAATGCTGTTTCTACACAAACCATACTGGGGTGGTTTGAGATAGCATGGCTAAGGTCAAGGAAGTTCTAGAAAAGCGCAAAAACAGAGCAAGAAGAAGGATGGTTTCAGAGTTGGTTTTTGACTTCCCCTGGCTTACCACTCTCCTCCCTTCTATATCAGGGCCCCTTGTGGGACTCCTATTGTTACTAGCCTTTGGACCTTGGGCTTTCAACTGAATCACAAGATTCATACGACAACAAATTGATGCTCTAGTAGCCAAGCCTATTCAGGTTCATTACCATCGATTGGACCCTATAGACCAGGGACTAGATGAGCCTACAAGTGAAGTAATCTCTTTGGAGACAGCGTGACACCCAGAATCATGCTCACCTAATGGCATGGGTTCCAGTGAAAGGGTGCGGAGCAAAGTATAGCAGGGGAGAAACCACTGTACCTGTGGGCTCCCTGAGAAGCATTCCTGATTTCATAGACCTTGGTGACAAACATCCTCTGCCCCAAAAAGGAGTCACCCATAAAGCGGGGGGATCAGGCCTCTGTTTCCCCCTCCTGGCTAATGCCCACTGTCCCCCTATGGACAGAACTACTCTTCACCATGCCTGGTTAAAAATAAAAGAAAAAGAGAGGAGATGATGGGACTGGCAGGAAAGGAAATACCTTCTCAGCAATCCAAATAGGTTCTGTTTTCTAGTTAGTCAACTCAGCCATCCATATAGTTTCTGTTAGTCAATGGGTTCTCAGAAGTCTGGCAATACCTCCTGCGGTTTGACATACCACAACTGAACAATCATTGACTTCATTGCCACAACTGAACAATGGTTGCTATGGCTTCATAGCCATGAATTCCTCATTTTTGTTTTTGATCTCCCCCAAGCCTGGAAAGTCCCCACCTCATAAACTATTATAAAAACTGTAATGCAACCTTCAATAAATGAGAGCTTAATCAAACCTATTGACTTCCTCTCCTTCTTTGTGTCTCCTGCCCCTCCATTTGTCTGCCCATCTCTTCCCAGGTCCTAGTTGAACAAACCCCATGGGCCAGGGCACTTTTTTCTGTTTTGTTATTATTATTATTATTATTATTATTATTATTATTATTATTATTATTAAAGATAAGAGTCTTATGAACATTCCTGGCCAGTCTGTCTTTGAACCACGGTCCACAAATCTATGAGTCCTGAATAGTTGGGATGACAGGCAGGAACCACTGGCATCCAATTCAATGGTGTAATTTCTTAGGAAAAGATAACTCATAGTCCAAAAATAAATACCAGAAAGCTGACGCAAGAAAGGTGTGGGTGGAACAAGGTGCCAGTGACTCATTCCTGTGCTTAGTGACACACACACACACACACACACACACATACACACACACAAAAACACACACATCACACACACACACACCACACACCACACAAAGATTGGTAAAAAAAAAAAAAACCTTTTGAATGAGCTATTTCCCCCATGGGTTTCAGACCCCATAAAAACCTAAATTCATATCTGAACCCTCCCCCAGGCCTCTCCAATATGTTTGGGTTTTTTGTTGCTGTTGTTTTTCTTTCGCTTGTCCTGGGCTTGAGCTCAGGGCCTGAGCCCTGTCCTTGGATTTTCTCAAGGGCTAGAGCTCTATCACTTGAGCCTCAGCACCACTTCCAGCTTTTTTCTATGTATGTTGTACCAAGGAATTGAACCTGGGTCTCCATGCCCTCTAGGCAAGCTCTCTTTCATAAGGCCAAATTCTTGGCCCTATGTTCGGTTATTTAAAATATGGAAATCTGATAAATATGCTCATTACAAGATAAAAAAAGCTGTGTATGACAAACCCACAGCTAGCATTATACTTAATGGCAAAAAGCTAAAGCCATTCCCTATAAAATCAGGAAGAAGAAAAGGATGCCCACTCTCTCCACTCCTCTTTAACATAGCATGAGAATTCCTAGCCAGAGCAATAAGGCAAGAAGGAAACATAAAGGGGATCCAAATAGGAAAAGAAGTGAAACTTTCCCTATTTGCAAATTACATGATTCAGTATTTAAAGAACCCTCTAGACTCTACTCCAAAGCTCCCTAAGCTGATTCAAAACTTTGGCAAGGTAGCAGAGTATAAAATTTACACTCAAATATCAACTGCCTTCCTTCATGCCAGCAGTGAGAGGAACGAGGCAAAAATCAGGAAAGCAACTACTTTTGCAACAGCTTCAAAGGAAATAAAGTACCTAGGAATTACCTTAACTAAGAATGTAAAGGACCTTTGTGATGAAAACTTTAAAACACTGAAAAAGGAAATTAAAGCAGAATTGAAGAAATGGAAATACCTCCCAGGATCTTGGATTAAAGGAATCAACATAGTGAAAATGGCAATCTGGCCAATGGCTATCTACAAATTCAACGCAATACCCATCAATATCCCAATGGCATTCTTTAAAGAAATAGAAGAGGCAATTCAAAATTTCATATGGAATAATAAAAGATCCCATACAGCAAAAACACTTCTTAGCAAAAAGAACAGTACAGGAAGATTTTCAATAGGAAATTTTAGACTCTATTACAGAGCTATAGTGACCAAAACAGCTTGGTACTGCACAAAAACAGGCCTAAAGACCAATGGAATAGAATTGAGGACCCAGATGTTAAACCACAGACCTATGGCCACGTAATCTTTGATAAGGGAGCCAAAAAAATAGAATGGAAGAAAGGCAGTCTCTTCAGCAAATGGTACTGGCAGAACTGGTTAAGTACCTGCAGAAAACTAACGTTGGATCCTTCTTTGTCACCCTGCATTAGGATTAACTCCAAATGAATCAATGACATCGAGGTAAAAGCTGACAGACTGATAACTTTACAAGAAGGAATAGGAGATACAATAGGTCTCCTTGGCACAGGTCGAAATTCCTTAAGAAGGATCAATAAACACAACAAATCAGAGAGTCTGGATAAATGAGACTGCATTAAACTGCAGTGCTTCTGTATGGCAAAGGACATAGCTAGCAACTTAACCAGAAAGCCTACAGAATGGGAGAAGATCTTCACTAACCATACAACTGACAAAGGTCTCATATCTAAAATATATCAACAGCTCCAAAAATTGAATCACTCCAAAACTAATCTCCAAAGAAACAACCATTGTTGTGAGCCAGAGTGGAATCAAACTGTACTTTGATTTGCATCAGATAATTGCCTGATTGTCTTACTGTTTTTTGGCCTTCTCCTGTTCAATTGATCAAAAGTGTAAGGCAGGTTCTTAGACCTATTTGTTTCAATTTTAGCCCGACACTGTGCAGTGAACTCTGTCTCCCATAATAAGTACTCTCCTGCACTAAGGCATTCTCTGGCAAACCGCTTCCAGTCATTTGGGCATACAATACCAGCACACGTGGCCTCCAATATTACTTGAGTAAAAGGGGCAGTTGGCCCATATTGGGAGCAGGCACTTCTTAAATCCTGTAATAGTTTAACAGGAACAGGTTGATGGTATACTTGTTCATCATGATCAACTAAACTAGGGAAGCATCGAGGCCCTGAAATATCTTCCCTCTCTCTAGCAGCCTGAGCCAGGTTTAATTGCAATGCACTGTTGGGTGCCAGTTGCCGGGGCCAGCCGGGAGCAAACCAGGGTTCGCAGATTGGGGTTCCTGAAATAGGGGGCAAGGACTAGGAAGAAATAGAAGAGAGACAGACACACCGGATCCGGGATGTCTGCAGTCCAGGTAAAGATTGCCGCGTTTATTCTCCACTCCAGCCCTTCCCTTCTTGAGACCCAGGGAACTTCCAGGTGTTACATTCATATGGTAATTCTCAGGTCATTTAAACAGAATAAGGCCAGAAAACAATAAGACAATAAAGCCATTGTCTGATGCAAATCAAGGTACAGTTTGATTCCACTCTGGCTCCCAACACTTTTTAAATCCTGTAATAGTTTAACAGGAACAGGTTGATGGTATACTTGTTCATCATGATCAACTAAACTAGGGAATCATCGAGGCCCTGAAATATCTTCCCTCTCTCTAGCAGCCTGAGCCAGGTTTAATTGCAATGTGCTGTGCCTGGTTGTAGTGCCTGTTAAAAGGGACTTGTTGCTAGGGCCTTTAGACTTGCCTAAAGGTTGAAAAAGGGATTGGGGCTGTAAGGCTGCAGCTGGAGGCGGTGGGTGTTAGGGGTAAGGTTTAGAATCAGACACCATAGTGGCCTGAGGGTCATATTTCTTTCCTACTTCTGGGGGGGCTCTCTGCTCTATCCCCATTTTCGATAGAAGATGTAGGATTTCTTCTAACTTCTCCATCGTAGCTATCCAGTCCTCCATTGGCTCATCATAACTTTCCTCCTTGATATTCAAATCTGAATTCTGATACTCAATATCTACTGGTTGTTGTTCCCTTTTCAAGATCTCACTTAGACTCTCTTGGGCTGTGGCATATGGCTCAGCCTCAGGTTTTTCAGAAGAGTCCTTTAATTCATAAATTTCCCTTAAATCAAGATTAAGTTCAGCATTCTCATGTTGAGGATTTATGTATTCACTTACTAAATTCCATACATTAATAGCCTCTACTGGGGTCTTTTCGGGGCCATATACACTATAGTAATCTTGAATTCCTTTTCCTATCCGCTGCCAGGTTTTTAGGAATTCCTCCTCTATAGACCTTGGGCATGCCTCCTCGACAAACTGTAGGAAGCTCTGAAGCACCCCTTTTTCCACCCACATTCCGTGGGCTTCAAGTAGGCCTGTTAAGATCGGTACATATGAGCTATGGCTATGAGTTTGACCTATAATTTTTACTCCTGACTATACACTCTCTTAAGATCCTCTCTTAATAGTCCTACGATGTGTAACTCACCACAGCGGGGTCCTCCACTGTCGTCCCAGATTTTCAGGGTCCCTGTTCGGGCGCCAGTTGCGGGGCCTACCTGCAGCAAATTGGGGTTCCTGAAATAGGGGGCAGGGACTGGAAAAAATAGAAGAGAGACAAACACATCTGGTCCAGGAGGTCTGCGGCCCAGGCAAAAACTGCAGCCCCGTTTATTATCAACTCAAAGCTTATATCCCTTCTTGAGACCAGGGTACTGCCAGGTGTTACATCCAGATGGTTAATCAGGGAACTGTTGGAGGTTACATTCATATGGTAAATCTCAGATCAATTGAACAGGAGAAGGCCAAAAAACAATAAGACAATCAAGCAATTATCTGATGCAAATCAAAGTACAGTTTGATTCCACTCTGGCTCCCAACAAACCATTCCATTAAAAGATGGGCCAAAGACTTAAAGAGAGTCTTCTTTGAAGAAGAAATAAAAATGCCTATAGACCCATGAAGAAATGCTCAACATCTCTGGCCATAAAAGAAATGCAAATCAAAACAACTAAGATTCCACCTCACTCCAGTTAGAATGGCCAGGATCAAGAAATCTAATAACAACAGATGTTGGAGGGGATGTGGCCAGGAGGGATCACTACTACACTGTTGGTGGGAGTGGAAACTCGTTCAACCACTATGGAAAGCAGTATGGCAGTTCCTCAAAAGACTAAACATAGAACTTCCCTATGATCCAGCAATTCCACTACTTGGCATATACCCAGTCATCCAAAAACAAGGATATACTGAATCCACTAGCAAAATGATGTTCACTGCAGCACTATTTACCATAGCAAAGATATGGAACCAACCCAGATGTCCCTCAGTTGATGAGTGGATCAACAAGATGTTGTATTTATACACAATGAAATTCTATGCTGCTGTCAGAAAGAATGACATTGCCTCCTTTGTAAGGAAATGGAAAGGCTTAAAAAAATCATATTAAGTGAAGTAAGCCAGACTCAAAGGAACATAGCCTCGATGGTTTCCCTCATTTGCATAATCAATAGAAACCTTTGGGTCTCCTAGCAGAAATTCACAATAGAACAAAATCTAGATACATAAGGCCATGTAGTATGATGCTAAATGTAAGGACCACCAGGATAAGGAAAGAAAAGTCATATAATGAGTGATTGTTGGCCTTACTGTACTATGTTATTTCTCATCTCTTTTGCTGTCCCTGCATTATCTCATATTGTTACAATATTTTACCTTGTTTCCTGATATATTTTATATATGCTTAATTAGTTAATTGAAATTGGATAGGGAAGGGGGAAAATCAAGATGAACGGGGTGGGGGGGGAAGGGAAATGGGGACCATGTCATGATAAAGGGTATCAATATTTGTGAAGTAATGTGCCTTCTATCTAGTAAATATAATGTAACCCTTCTATTAATAAGAATAGAAATATATGGAAAAAGAAAAAAAAAGACACCCACCGCTGCCAGGCTCAGTGGCTCACACTGGTAATAGCAGCTACTAAGGAGGCTTTGATCTGAGAATTGTGGCTCAACACCAGCCCTGGCAAGAAAGTTTGTGAGACTCATTATCTCCATTTTAGCACTAAAAAGATGGAACAGGAGCTGTGGATCAAGTGGTAGAGTACCAGACTTGAGCAGACAGTCTTCAGCCCCTGAGTTCATGAGCCTCAGAGATCAAGCCCAGAATCCTCCCCCTTTCTCTCTCCCCTATCTTTTTATATAAAGAGGAATAATGTATGCATTTCTTTATAGCTGAAAAAAACACCATTTTTAGATCAGAAAAAATTTGGGAGGCTTTGGGAATGAGATTTGAGTTCAAATTTATTTTTTACATTTTTGGCATCTGCGAATAACTTACTCAAAATAGGTTAGTGAATATCTGTTGGATTTGGAAATGAAGAGAAATTACTTTCTATGCTGTTGGTAAGTACATGTGTTTCAGAATGACAGAATTCAAATTAATAAAAAGGAATTTTTTTGGCCAATCTTGTTCTTGAACTCAGGGCCTGAGCACTGTCCTTGGGCTTTCTCAAGGCTAGAGTTCTACCACTTGAGCCTCAGCACCACTTCTGGCTTTTGTCTATGCATGTGGTACCGAGGAATCAAATCTGGGTCTTTGTACATGCTAGGCAAGCACTCTACCACTAGGACAAACTCTCAGCCCCAATCTAAAGGGAATTTTTAAAAAAATCATTTGTGCCGGTCATGGGGCTTGAACTCAGGCCTGAGCCTGAGCTCCTTTGCTTTTTCACTGAAGGCTGATTCTTTATTACTTAAATCACACCTCACCTTCTGGTTTTTAGGTGGTTAATTGCACATAAGAGACTGATGAACTTTTCTGCCTAGAGTAACTTACAACACAACCCTCAGATCTCAGCCTCCTGAGTAGCTAAGATAACAGGCATGACCACTGGTCGGTGGGATGAGGTAGTATATTGAGATTTCTCCATTTTACAAAACTGAACATATAGGAAAGAGGGAACGTCTCAGACATGAGTTCAAGGTTTTGTAGGGTCTGATACCAGGGGAAAATGGATCCTGCACAATCCTTTTACAAATGTGTGTGTGTGTGTGTGTGTGTGTGTGTGTGTGTGTGTGTGTGTGTGTGTGTGTGTGTGTGTGTTGGTCCTAGGGTTGGAATTAGAGTCTTGGGTGCAATCACTAACCTTTTTGTTGTTGGGGGTGGTCATGGGAGTTGAACTCTGGGCCTGGACACTGTCTCTGAGCTCTTCAGCTCAAGGTTAGCACTCTACCACTTTGAGCCACTGTGCCACTTCCAGTTTTCTGGTGGTTCATGGGAGATGAGAGTCTTAAGGGCTTTTGTACCTGGGCTGATTTGGACTCTTGATCCTCAGATCTGATCTCAGCATCTTGAGTAGCAAAGCACAGTTTTCCTTTTTCCTTCTTTCCTTCCTTTCTTCCTTCCTTCCTTCCTTCCTTCCTTCCTTCCTTCCTTCCTTCCTTCTTCCCTCTCTTCCTCCTCTCCCCTTCCTTTCATTTTCTTTTTTCTTTCTTCTCGCTTTCCTTCCTTTCTTTCTTCATTTCTTTCTCTTTTCTTGCTTCAATTCATTTTTCTTTCCTTTCATTTCCCTTCCTTCCTTCTTTGTTCCTTCCTCTTTTTGTTTCTTCTTTCCTTTCTCTCGATCTCCCTCTCTCTCCCTTTCCTTACCTTCCTTTCTTCCTTCCTTCCTCCCACCTTTCCTCCCTCCCTTCCCTCCCCTTTCCCTCCATTTTCTTTCTTTCTTCCCTTTTCCCTTTATTTCTTCATTTTTCAATCTCTTTCCTTCTTTTGATCTCTCTTTCCTTTCTCTTCCTTATTTCTCCCTTCCTTCCTTCTTCCTTCCTTCCGCTCTCTCTTCCTTTCTCTCTCTCCATTTTCCTCTCCTTCCTATTTCTTCCTTTACCTTCTTTCTCATTCCTTGTCTCCCTTCCTTCCTATCTTGCTTCCTTTCTATCTTCCTTCTTTCCCTTCATCCCTTCCTCCTTTCCTTTCTTTCCTTTCCTTTTGTCTCCAAGACTGGAACTTAAACTCAGTACTTTCTCCTTTCCCTCATTGTCTAGCACTCTACCAATAGAGCTATACTTTCAATCCGTTTTGAGGCCCAAATGGAAACATACATGGAAGAAAATCTTTTCTCGTGAGCATCCATGTTTCAGAGGTGGGAAGTTAAAAGAACTTCTATTTCTCTTTACACGTGTCTTCTTCATCATCCTAGGAGGGTCTCTCAGAGTCATACCCGACATCCAGGCCTACCATGGATTCCTCAACTTCCCCTGGACCTCTTTGATAGAAGTTGGCTTCTGTGACTTGGGGCGCCCCCCCCCCTCTGTGATCTGAGTCTTTGGCGCCCCTGTGTGTCATGGGACTCCCTGAAAGGCCATTGACTTTTTGGCGCTGGTGTCTTTGATGGTCTCTCAGCCCCAGGGGGACACAGGCTGGGTGGGGTGGGGGACTCAGGCCTCCCTCTCTGAAGGACTGGGGTCCCCACAGATCGAACGCTCTGATCACATCCCCACCCCACCTCATTCACACAGGAGGACATGAGCTGAAGTTGGGATGGATTTTTCCCAAGTCCTCCACTGGTGAAATTTGCAGGTTTTCTGACAGCCAGCAAGGAATCAGAAGGTGGCGCTGTGCCCCCTTGTGACTGCAGCCAGCAGCATCTTAGGAGTCAGGAGAGGAGTGAGGGAGCCTGCAGACCCACAAACAGGGTGCTTGGATCTGGTGTGCACCTACTGTGCCCAGACCCATTCCGTGTGGTACCTCACAGGGCCTGGCTCTGAAGAAATCAGGCGCTGGACTGCTCTGCCCGTCTCTCCAGGAAAACAATGTTGGTGCAAACCAGATGGGGCAAGAGGGATCTAGGCAGGAACCAGAGGTAGTCATGAGTGGGCCCATGTGAGGA
This sequence comes from Megascapheus bottae, assembly GCF_031878675.1. Lineage (NCBI taxonomy): Eukaryota > Metazoa > Chordata > Mammalia > Rodentia > Geomyidae > Megascapheus > Megascapheus bottae. The sequence goes on along the minus strand of NW_028327345.1, from coordinate 284,050 downwards.
CTCAGTGAGAGGGGGCTTTGTCTGTAAATAAATAATAGTAGTAGTAGTAGTAATGATAATTATAATAACAACAATAGTAATCATAATGTCAGAGTCTCCCTGGAAGCCACATGAACTGGCAGGGTCCTCCTTAGTCACAAAGGCCAGGCCTCCAGACCTGTGAGGAACAATTGTGTGTGTGTGTGTGTGTGTGTGTGTGTGTGTGTGTGTGTGTGTGTGTGTGTGCTGTCTAGTACTTAAGCTTCTAACTCAAGGCTTGGGTGCTGTCCCTATGTTTTTCACTCAAGACTGGTATTCTACCACTTGCGCCACAGCTCTCTGTTTGTTTTCTTGCCCAGTCCTGATGTTTGAACTCTGGGCCAGGGTGATGTCCCTGAGCTTCTTTTCTTTTCTTTTTTTCTTTTTTTTTTGGGCCAGTTCAGGACCTTGAACTGGGTGCGTGAGCACCATCCTTTGGCTTTCTCAAGTCTAGAGATCTACCACTTGAGCCACAGCACTATTTCTAGCTTTTCTACATGGTACTGAGGAATTCAATTGGCGTCTTCATGCATGCTAGGCAAGCACTCTACCACTAGGCCGAACACCCGGCTCTTGAGCTTCTTTTGCTCAGGCTAGCACTGTGCCACTTGAGCCACAGCATCACTTCTGGCATGTTTCTGTGTATGTAGTAATGAGGAATTGAACCCAGGGCTTTGTGGATGCTAGGCAAGCACTTTACCACTAAGCCACATTCCCAGTCCATCCATCTGATTGCGTGCTGTGTTCATTGGAGATAAAGAGTCTTCTGGACTTTTTCTGCCTGGGCTGGGATTTGAACTAGGATCCTCAGATCCCAGCCACCTCGGTAGGTGGGATGACAGGTGTTAGCCACCAGAGACTCTATGGATAGTATCTGGCCTGTCCCTCACATCATGGGAGCATTGTGTTGAGGAATGCAAACCTTGAGTTAGAATACCTGGGTTCAAATCCCACTTCTGTCTCTTACCTGTTAACCTTAGCCATGGATGGGTTTCATTTTTATCATTTTTTAACTAGAGATAACAAAACCCAGCATTTGTGTATAGGTAGAGTTGTAGAACTTTTGGTATCATGCCTGGCCTGGTGGAAGTATCAGATATCTGCCATTTTAGATGAAATGTCACTTTCATCATTATTGTGATGATAAGCATAGTAGCACTCACAAATATTCCCTTTGCTTCTCTATATCCCTTCTTGCCCCTTCTCTTTCACTCCATTTTTTGTTCTTTTTTCTTTTGCAGACCTGAGGCTTCAACTCAGGGCCTGGGCACTGTCCCTGAGCTTTTGTGCTCAAGGCTAGTGCTTTACCGTGTTGAGACACAGCACATCTAGTTTTCTGCTGGTTTATTGGAGATAAGAGTCTCATGGACTTTCCTGCCTAGTCTGGCTTTGAACCTTAATCCTCAGATCTCACCTTCTTGAGTAGCTAAGAGTACAGGTGTAAGAGCCTAGCACCAAAAACTATCCCTCCCTCCTTTCCTTCTTTCATCTCTCCCTCCCTCCCTTCCTCCCTTCTTTCCTCCCTCCCCCTTTTCCTTTCTCCTCTCTATCCCTCCTAACTTCCTTCCTTCCTTCTTTCTTTCCCTCCTCCCACCCTCCCTCTCTCCCTCCTTTCCCTTGTTTTTATGTCAGTCATTGGTCTTGAACTCAAGGTTTGGGCACTGCTCCTGAGTTTTTATTTACCACACCGAGTAACACCACCACCTCCAGTTTTCTAATGCTTCATTGGAGATGAGAGTCTTAGGGACTTTCCTGCCTGACATAGCTTTGAATTGTGATCCTCAGACCTCTGACTCCTGAATAGCTAGGATGACAGGTGTGAGTCAGTGGAACTTGACTCACACCGTATTCTTAAATAAGACACTAAGTATAGCAGAGAAAAAGAACACTCAAGCCCCAAACAACAAAAACCTAACAAGAGATTAAAGCAATAAAAAAAATCCCCCCAATAAACACACACACAAAATCATATAAACAGGATATATTGATATTGAATATAACTGTGCTCAAGTATACATTGAATGAGAATATCTGGAAATGATTCATATATATAATATAGGAATGTGTAATATATATAATAATAGATAATAATAGATACTGAATAATATCCAATATATAATATACATATATATAAATACATTTGTACCTATATATACACACACATATATACTATATATAGGTGATATGTGCTACTTTGAGCCACATATGTACTATATACATAGGTAATATCTGAATATTTTAAAGGTAAATTTTCTGTGTGTGTGTGTGTGTGTGTGTGTGTGTGTTTGTGTGTGTGTTGTGTCAATCATGGGGCTTGAACTCAGAGCCTGGGTGTTTTCTCTGAGCTCTTTCACTCAAGGCTAGTACTCTACCATTTTGAGCCACAGCAGCTTCCTGTTTTCTGGTGGTTCCTTGGAGATAAGAGACTCACAGACTTTCCTGCCTGGGTTAGCTTTGAACCGAGATCCTCAGATCTCAGCCTCCTGAGAAGCTAGGATTATAAGATTGAACGCACCCAGTGCGTGCATTCGTGCCTGTGTGTATGTGTGTGTGTGTGTGTGTGTGTGTGTGTGTGTGTGTGTCTTTTAATATGTGTTCCCATTTTTTGGTAATCAGTGCAAAATGACAGAGGGAAGGTAAAATGTGACTTGTCTGTATTAAGAATCATCAAAGTGAATGCAGGATTTAGGGTGTCCATTGAGTTCACAGAGCCCTCTCTCCATCAATTTGTCAGTTGTAAACACTTGAAATATTTACAGTTAGTAATAACAAAGATTGGAATTCTTTGAATAATTTAGCTTTAGCAGTTTTGTGTTACTTATTGTTAATTTATCTAACACACTAGGAAAACTGAATACAAAGAGGGTACCCATTACTTAGGGCTATAAAGTTTCTTGAGACACTGCTATGTGTTCTTAAATGTCAGTTTGTGGATTATAACTAAAGAAAAATGTTTACATTTAAGTGTTTAACTAAAGAAAAATGTTTGCATTTAAGTATTTTTTTTGTTTGCTCCCATGCAGAAACATGGAGACAACAGAGATAAAGACTAGGACTGAGGGCCCTGCTGGTAGAGTGCTTGCCTGGGTTCAATTCGCACGTACCATATACATTAAAAAGGCCAGAAGTGGAGCTGTGGCTCAAAATGGTAGAGTTCTAGACTTGAGAAAGCTCAGGGACAGTGCCCAGGCCCTGATTTCAAGCCCCAGGACTGGCAGAAAAAAAAAGACAAGGTTTATGGCTCAATGTGTCTTGATGTGTTTATTTTGCTTCAAGAAGAGGGTTCATGTGTAAACTACAGGAGACAGCTGCTGAAGCTCCTGCCTCAACTTGCTCCTTAAGAAGAGTGTCCAGCTGGATGCTGGTGGCCCATACCCCTAGCTACTAAAGAGGCTAAGTCCTGAGGACTGTAGTTCAAAGCCAGCCTGGACACAAAAGTCTGTGAAATTCTTATCTTCAATTAACTACCAGAAAACCAGAAGTGGCACTGTGGCTCAAGGGGTAGAGCACTAGCTTTGAGTGAAAGAGCTCAGGGACAGACAGAGACCAGACCCTGAGTTCAAACCCCATGACTGACCAAAGAAAAAAGAAGTGTCCAGTTGAGACCCTGAGGTTCACTCCTGTAATCCTGTCTAATTAGGAGGCTGAGACTTGAAGCTGCCACTGTGAGATACTTAATCTCCAATGACTCAAAAACAACAAAAAAAATCATTTGAAGTGGAACTGTGATTCAAGTGATAGAGTGCCAAGGAATAATGGTCATGCCTTGAGTTCAAGCCCGAGTATCAGTTAACCTATGTATATGTATTAAAATATATGAATATACATAAACATATATATATAATATAAATATATAAGATATAAAGTATAAATACATTTATTATAAATATATAAAACACATTATATGTAATATACACAAGTATGGTGTTTATACATAAAAACACAAAGCATATTTATATGTATAAAATGTATATTCGTATGTATAAAATATGTATACATACATGTTCATATATTTTAATTATGTGAATATATGATATGTATTTAATCATATGAATATATGATTATATTGTGTAATTCATTATTTATTATGCTTTATACATTATATTTACTCATTATATATTGATTATGTATCATATATACTGTATATTATATGCTTATATATTTTATAATATTTTATATATAAGTCTCCTTTAATTGCATTTGAATGATGAGTGACTGTCAAGAGGTTGTCTCCATTTTTTTTATTTTTTTATTGTAATTAATAAAAGGGTTACATGATATTTGTCAGATAGAAGGTGCATTAATTCATATACATTGATACCCTTTCACATGTCTTGGTCCCCATTACCCTCCCCTCCACCTCCCCTCTTGGTTTTCCCCCCTTCCCTGTCCAATTTCAAGTAACCAAATACAAATGTATCCAATATATCAGATAACAAAGTGAGATATTGTGACAATATGAGATAACCAAGGAACAGCAAAAGAGATAAGAGATAACATAGCACATTAAGGACAGCAATCATTCATTATATGGCTTTTGTTGCAATATCCTAGAGGTCCATTCAATTAGCTTATGTATCAAGGTTTTGTTCTATTTCCTAACTTTTTGGGAATCACCTCAGCATGTTTGCATGTCATATACTTTGCTTAAATAAGTCTACAATTTGGGGTCTTTTTGGACCTTCAGTTCATATTTTATAGCATATTCTTTTTTTTAATTATAGGAAAAATACATTTCAACTTCAAACATGGGTAAGCAAGGGATTTATAAATACATGTCAGAACAATGTTTTTAATTTACCTCTCCATTATGTGTGGTCCTATAATTTGAGCTTGTCCATGAATTTTTCTAAGGCATAGGCCAAACAAAAAATACCAAAACCCTTTAATATTAGCTTACTTTCCCTTTCCCTTTTCCTTTTCTTTTTTTATTGTGTTATATTGTCAGGGTAATGTATAGATAGAGGGGTTACAGTGACATTTGTCAGGTAGTGAGTACATTACTTCTTGTATTTTTATAGCATATTCTGAAATAGAATCCAGAGATTTAAAATTACATTGTGTTTTAGTGTATCTACATTTACTGTTATTCTGTTAGATATGGTATTAGATTTTATGTTAGAGGATTGTATAAGTTACCTTGCTCTCTGTGAGTAATGGTATCCGACTAGAATAGCTATAAGATTCACTAAGTGCTTCTCAAATAGTATTATAGTTTATGCATATTGCAAACAGCATTCTTTATCTTCAGCCTTGTCTCTTAATAAAGGGACATTTAGTGTCTTGATAATGCCTATAGATTAGTGGTAGAGTCCTAACCTTGAGCAAAAAGGAGCTCACGGACAGTGCCCAGGTCCAGAGTTCAAGTGTCAGGACTAGGAAAAAAAATGTATCAAAAGTCAAAGTAACAAATAACTAAGCATAGATTTTTTTGCCTATATCACAGCCATACTACTTCTGGGTATCTACCCTGAACATCCAGAGTCAGACTCTGGTAAAGACACCTGCACATCCACGTTCACTGCTGCATAATTTCTTATAGACAAGATAATGGAAACAGCCCAGATGGCTCACAATAGATGAGTGGATCCAAAAAATGTGGTACTTATACACAAAGGAATTTTACACAGCCATTAGAAAAATTAAACTGTCATTTGCAGGAAAATGAATGGAACCAGAATAAATAATTTTAAGTGAGGCAAGCCAATGTAAGACAGACATGTATTCCGTCTGATAATGTGGAAATTAGATCTAAAATACACTGGAATATGATAAATTATTGAGGATTTTAGTTACTCACACAGTGAGACAAAAAGAGGATCCTCTTAAGACATAAACATGAAAGTGCAAGGCCTAGGTGACTCTTTATAGCTACATAAAATTGTATATATATGTACATATAAAAATGTACTCCAAGATATGTAAATAAGAGATCTCTATAGTGTGTTTCATATTTTTACTTTTTGATGATTCTCTTGTTTATGTATGATGTGTTTCTTCACTTGCATATCTTTGGGAGGGTGTGGGAAGGACACAGAACTGAAAGCAAAATGGGTGAAAAGGTTCAGTACTAGAGGTAACTGGACACTGATGAAAGTGAACTATACAACGTGTGGGAATGGAGGGAGGAACTGGGAGAGAGTGAAGGAACAAAAGATACTGTAGGAAAGGAAATGTACACATTACCTGACTCATGAAATTGTAATCTTTCTGTAAATCACTTCTACAATAATAAAAAGAAAGTAAATTAGTTATTTAAAAAACTCTTCAAAAGTTTTTTTTTCCAATCTTGGGGCTTAAACTCAGGGCCTGAGCACTGTCATTGGGCTTTCACAAGGCTGGAGCTCTACCACTTGAACCAAAGCACTACTTCTGGCTTTTTTCTATGTATGTGGTATTGAGGAACTGCACGTTGGTCTTCATGCATTCTAGGCAAGTACTTTGGAACTAGGCCAAACTCAAGGCCCTTCTTCTAAAAGGTTTTAAGTTCATTAATGATTTTAACAAGTTTATTCTATGTAAATTAGGTGTATGTGTGTTAATTATTTTCTCTCATTTGCTTATAACTTGTGTGCATATGAATTGATGTTCTGTCTCTTTCGACTAAATTTGGCTTGCTATCTCCTTTGTCCAATTTGAGGATAGATCCTCTTACCTAATTATAGGCATTTTTTGCAGATTTATTTTCTCCATGGTTTCATTTGAGGTAATGTCTATTTGGTGGCAGTATGTGGTTACTGTTATTGTTGTTTGTTTTAAATAAGCAGTAATTAGTTGAAAGACTCACTTAAACTCTTCATTCAACATAATTTATTGAATAAATGAATATTAGAACTCAGTGTTACCATCAAAAGTTATGTAGGAATTTGTCCATCTTGCCATTTCTTCCTCAGACTGCAAATCACATATAACATATAATGTGTGTGTGTGTGTGTGTATGTGTGTGTGTGTGTGTGTGTGTATTTTGTAGGCCATGGGGCTTGAAATCTGGGCCTGGGCCCTGTCCCTGAGCTCTTTAGCTTCAGGCTACCACCCTACCATTCAACCACAGCCCCACTTCCTCTTTTTTAGAGGTCAGTTGAAAATAAGAGTCTCACGGTCATTTGTCCCTGAGCTTGCTTTGAACCACAATTTTCAGACCTCAGTCTCCTGAGTAGTTAGGATTGCAGGCATGAACCAACATGCTTGATGTCTTTTCTTTTCTTGCCAGTCCTGGTGCTTGAACTCAGGGCCTGAACACAGTCTTTGTGCTTTCTCAAGACTAGAGATCTCCCAATTAAACCACAGCCCCACTGCTGGCTTTTTCTATGTGTGTATTGAGAAATTGAACCCGGGTTTTATGCATGCTAGATAATCACTGTTACACTAGGCCAAACTCCTTGTCCCTTACTTACATTTCCCCTGTTTTTTCTTTGCCAGACTTGGCTTGAATTCAGGGCCCGAGCACTGTCCTTGGGATTTCCTCAAGACTATTGCTCTACCACTTGAGCCATAGCACCATTTTCAACTTTTCAACATATGTGGTATGGAGGAATCAAACCCAGGTCTTCATGCATGCTAGGCAAGAACTCTACCACTAGGCCAAACTCCTGGCCCTTTGTTGACATTTTCATAATCATTTTTGCACCAAATTCCAGTCCTAACAGAATCGCATTGACCTTTCATTGTTAATTTTCTATATAATCTTTCCATATGAAAAACAACCCACCAATTTATTTCTCAGTTAAAATCTACTAAAATTTCTCACAAGACTAAGTCTGAGGACCAATTGAATGGAGTAGAAAACCCAAAAATGAACCCACAAATATACAGCTACCTAATATTTGATAAGGGAGCCAAAATCACAGGGTAGAAGAAAGGCCGTTTCTTGAACAAATGGAGCTGGCAGAAATGAATATGCACATGCAAAAATGGAAGCTAGATCCTTGTATTTCACCCTCCATGAGAATCAGTTCGAAAACTGATCAGATATGTCAGTTTAGGGCCAGATTCTCTGAAAACATTACAGAAATGGATAGGGGAAACACTGTGGCTTCTAGTCACAGGTTGATATCTCCTAAATAAAGATCCAGAATCACAACAAATCCAAGAAATGCTGGAAAATGGGATTTCATCAAACTGAAGAGTTTATGCATGGCAAAGGACATAGATGGCAAGATAAATAGAAAGCCTACAGACTGAGAGATCTTTCCTAGCTATGCATCACACAAGTGCCTCATATCTAAAATATACTTAGAGCTCAAAAATTACCCCCCCACAAATGCTCAAAGAAACAACACAATAAATAGGCTAAAGACTTAAAGAGAGATTTCTCTGAGAAAGAAATAAGAATGACGAATAGACACATGAAGAAATTATGTTAACATCACTGGCCATAAAGAAATGCAAATGAAATCAATATTGAGATTCTACAACATACCAACTAGGTCATTATAAAGAAAACTAACAATAACAGATGCTGACTGGGTTGTGGTCAAGAGGGAACACTATTACATTGTTGGTAGAAATATAAACTTTTGTAGCTACACTGGAAAGCAATATGGAGTTTCCTCTGAAGACTGAACGTAAGAGTTTCCCTATCACCCAGTTATTCTACCCCTGGGCATGTATCCAATTGACTACTGACCAGGGAACACTGAAGTCACTAGCACAACCATGTTTGTTGCAGCATTGTTTACCAGAGCTAAGATATGGAATATCAACTCAGACGTGTTGTAGATCCACAGTGGAATTTCATGCTTTCATCAGAAAGAATGAGAATGCACCATTCAGAAAGAAATGGAAAGACTTGGAAAAAATTACATTAAGTGAAAAAAGCCAGACCCAGAGAAACAAATTGCATCATTTCCCTCATTGGTATGTTTGTTTTGGTAACTAAAATGTGCCTATGAACCTAGACAAAAAGACCACACTTGTACATGAGTAATTAAACTGGACTCTGTACTTTCACACAGTGAGACCAGAGGAGTGTATTTTTTGGAGAGGATCACAGGGCCCAATAGCTATGTATACATGACCATATAAAATGATGTTAACTAACTGAGCTCTAAAAAATTGAAATGAGGTTTTTTTATGGTAGTGTTTATGGATCTCCTCCAGCTTTTTTCACCATTTTTGACTTCTGTTATCTTTGTCTTGTATGTAGGTTTATCTGACTTGAGAAAGATAAGGGGAAGCACAGAAAAAGTGGGACAAAGTGTAAACTAATTAGTAGTTATACTCACTAGAGACCATGTTGGAAATAAACTACACAACGTGGCAGGCGGTCAAGATGTAAAAATCCAGGAGAGAGTGAGGGAGAGGTGAGAGTGTTCAAAAACAAATGTACACATTACTTAACTGACATAACTCTAACTCCCCTGTACATCACCTTTGCAATGTAAATATTTAAAGAAAAGATTAAAAATATACAAAGAAGAAAAAGCTGGGGCATGGTGACTCATACCTATAATCCTAGCTACTCAGTGGGTTGAGATATGAGGATCAAGGTTCAAAGCCAGCAGAGGCAGAAAAGGACATGAGACTCTTATCTCCAATTAACCTCTAGAAAATGGAAAGTGGGTAGAGTGGTAGCCTTGAGCTGAAGAGCTCAGGGACAGCTCCCAGGCTGAGTTCAAGCCCCATGACACACACACAAAAATGCATATTTTCTGACACCCAATTCACGATTATAGGCATCTCTTACCAAAATGTGCATCCATTACTACAGTCTTGAACCAATTATGCTCAGTGCCTTGAAGTATCTGGATTTCAGGACCAGTGAAGTGTCTGCAGGGAACTTGGGTCTAATATATGTTAAGTAGAAAACATAGACTTGATTTTGATATTGAATTGGTCTTGTCATAGAGAATCATTTTCTATGTTACCATATATGCTCAGTCCAGTGCATCATGCAAATATCTTGATCAATGTTATCCTAGTTAGTCACAATTACCTGTTTGAAGTTGAAAGTTCAGGATACACAAGTGGAATTCAATTTCACTTGTTATTGATATGTAATAGCATCAGCATCATTTCTTCCTCAGGTGGTACTAAATGGGGACATTTATGTAGGCCTCTGCATTTGGAATTCCTGTTGAAACTTGCCTGGATCAACCAGCAATGTTCTGTTATTATGGATATTGTGTGTGTGAATCAACCCTCTGTTTGTGACACCCTTATAACTTCCGGTTGACATTCCATAGGCATAGAGTTTTTTTGTTTCTATTTCACTGTACACTGAGGCTTTCATGCTAATAGTGTCTCAACACAGGTATTGTACAAAATACATCAAAGATAACTCCATTTCATTATATGTGGACTTGGATGAAATCATAGCACCAGGCATGAAGGAGGCAAATCTGCACACACGTTTTCCAACTCATGTTTTCCTCTTAGATGCAAACCCTCAGGTGTAGAGACCACGGGAAGAGTTCTACTCACTGCTTATGTGTAGATCTCTTTCAATAAAGATGTATATTCACATCCAGAAAAATATATTAATATTCAACTCTGACACTGTGGGCCTCAGTTGCAGCCAGAATTTTATGTTGGCAAATGCTTCAGGGATGTACCCTGTGATTTTTACACTCTTTTTTGCCCCCTCATCAGGTTCTTGGCTGGCACTACCTACTCATCTCTAATGAAGCGCCTTACACAGGTGGATGGAGAGGTGATGACAACAACTTTCAACAATTTCTGTGTTTTTTTTTCCCTCTGTACACTTTGGAAACAGATTGCAGTAACATCGATGCTTCTGGGCATGAAGAGAACATGCCATATATAACTCACCATTTTAGTCTCTTTACTATTTTATTCTGAGGATGGGTAATGGCTGAGGGAACTTTGGGTGTACACCCCCATGTTTTCTGTCCCCTCTACACCGTTCTCCCAATTGCTGCAGGAATAGCTCAGTTTCATTATTTTGTCTTATATCTACTGTTAAGTGATTTTTTGCCAGTCCTGGGGCTTGTACTTAGAGGCTGAGCACTGTCCTTGAGTTTTTCTCAAGGCTATAGTTCTACTACTTGAGCCACAGCACTACTACCATCGTTTTCGATGTAGCTCATATGTAGGAATCAAACCAGGGTCTTCATGAATGCTAGGTAAACACTCTAGTACTAGGCAAAAATCCTGGGCCCTGTTGAGTGATTTTTTAAAAAATCTGTTAGCAAGAGAGGATTCTATTTCTTTCTGTGTAGATTTTCCTTTCCAGGTCAGTAAGTTCTTCACTTTACTGCAGCATTCCTGTATCTTCTCCATCCCAGTTATTGCTGAAAATGAAGTAATGTTATTACAAACAACTGAGTCACTGGCACAAGTTCTGTAATGAAATGATACAGTGCCATTTCCTTACCCAGCTAGGCCAGTAGTCTGAGAACTTTTCTTTAATAGCACATACATACATACACATATGTATACATATACATATGTGTACATATATATGTATATGTATATTCTTTCTGATGGCAGCATAGAACTTCAATGTTTATCAATGCCATATTTTCTTGACCTATTCATCTATTGAGGGACATCTGCATTGGTTCCATATCTTAGCTATGATAAATGATACTTTAATGAATATGGTTTTGCTGGTAGCTTTAGTATGTCTTTGTTTATGGACATTTGGGTAAATGCTCAGGAATTGAATTACTGGGTCATAGCAGAGATCTATGTTTAGTCTTTTGAAGAATCACCATATTGCAATTGTGCACATTTATGCTTCCACCAACAGTGTTCCCTCCTGGCTATGTCCCTGCCACCATCTGCTGTTATTAGACTTCTTGATAATGGCCATTTAACTAGAGAGAGGTAGAATCTCAAAGTTGTTTTGATTTGGAATTTTTGGGGGGTCATGGGGCTTGAACTCGGCCTGGGGACTGTTCCTGAGTTCCTCAGTGCAAGGCTAGTGCCCTACCTCTAGGCCTGGGCAGTGTCCCTGAGCTCTTCAGCTCAAGGCTACCGCCACAGGCCTTGAGCCGCAGCACCGCTTCTTTCTTTCTGGTTGTTAATTGGAGATAAGAGTCTCAGGTCCTTTTGTGCCCTGGCTGGCTTTGTACCTTGATCCTCAGATCTTAGCCTCCTATAGCAAGGATTACAGCCACTGCACCAGGGTGAGGGTTCAGTTTTTTGAGCTCTAAGTATATTTTGTATATTAAGCACTTTGATGGATACTTGGTAAAAAAATATCTCCCATTCTGAGATCTTTTCAGCTTGCTAGCTATGCCCTTTGCTGTGCAGAAAATTTTAAGTTTGTTATAGTTCCATTTATCAAATCTTTTTATGATTTGTTGTGATTTTGGAATTTTATTTATCAAGTTTTCACCTGTGCCCTGGAGTCCTAGAGTTTTCCATACACTTTCCTGTACAAGTCTCATAGCTTCTGGATTTACATTGAGGTCTCTGATCCACTTTCAGCCAATGATGGTGGAAGGTTATAAATGTGTATCTAATTTCAGTTTTCTACACAGGGATATGTTTTTCCAGCACCAATTGTTAAAGACTGTCTTCCTTTCAGCCTATATTTTTGTTTCTTTATTGAATATTAGATAGCTAGAAATCTGTGAGCTAATTTCTGCACCTTCTATTCTGTTCCATTGTTACTCAGGCCAATTCTTGTGTCAGTAATCAACTGTTTTTGTGAATATGGCTCTGTAATAGAGTTTGAAGTTAGGTATCGCTGTTCCTTCAACACCGTTCTGCCTGGTAAGAATTACTTTTGCTGTTTGATCTTTTGTTATTCCAGATGAATTTTTGGATTTATTTCTATATTTCTTTGAATTTGGGGGGGATTTTAATGGGTATTACATTGAATTTGTAAATTGCTTTTGTCAGTATTGCCATTCTCTTAAAAAAGTAGTTGCATGAAGGAGTTGCCATTCAACAAAGCAGCTTAAAAATATAATGCATTTCATCGATTGATATCACCTCTTTGAAGTGTTTTCTTAATGTTTTCATTCTCCATGCATGCACTTTAATGATACTGTGATTCAAAAAATAGACTAGAACAAAAGGAGATTAAAAAATGACTTGATACTTGATATTAAAAAAAGCACTTAAAAGAGTATTTCCATTTTCACAATCCTTCCAATCCAGTAGCACAGATTATCTTTCTGTTTCTTAAGTCTTCTTCAATTTTCTTTTTCAGATTTTTAAACTTTCAGTGTAGAGGTCCTTTACTTGCTTTGTTAATTCTTAGATATTTTTTATTTTCGGGGGTGGGGAGCAATTGTAAATGGAATTGTGTTTCTGATTTCAACTTTGATTGACAATGTAGCTGGTGTTCTGTCCCTGTGTTGACATTTATGTACCTAGATTCAGGGCTTATAGAGACTGCTGAGTGAATATATAGAGTTCAGTTTTGCTTGGGAGTTTGTACTGTTGAAATATGACTATCAGATAAAAGTATTGAGACTGTAAAGTAAACCTAGAAGTTGGAGGTATTTTTCAGGGATGTGTAAGAGAAGGGTCTTTCCCTGGTTTGGGGATGAGAGAAATATTGTCTTCATAAAATGAGTTTGGTATTGCTCCTTCTACTTCTATTTCTCAGAAGAGTTTCAAGAGTATAGGTGTTACTTCATCTTTAAACATCTTGTAGAATTCTGCAGTGAAACCATCTGGACCTGGGCTCTTCTTGGTTGGCATTTCCTTGATTGCTTCCACAATTTCATTGTAAGAGATTGGTTTAATTTGTATACCTCTTCATTGTTCAGTGTGGGTAGCCTATATTTATTTAAGAAATCATCCATTTCTACTAGATTTTCTTGTTTCTTTGAATATAGGCCATGGTAGTACTTATTCATTATTTACTGAATTTCTTGGATATCAGTTGTGATTGTTCCCGTGGGGTCTCTAATTTTGTTTATTTGAGTGTCCCCTCTCCTTTTTTTGATTAATCTTGCCAGGGGTCTGTCTATTTTGTTGACTCAGAGAACCAAGTTTTTGATTTATTAATTTTGTGTATAGTAGATCTTATTTCAATCGCTGATATTTCTGATTTTATTTTTGTTATTTGTGTCCTTCTGGTTGTTTTAGAATGGACTTTTTCTTGCTGCTCTAGTTGCTTCAGCTTCTTTTTCAGGTTGTTTACATGCTCTTTTTTTATCTTTTCAATATGCACTCCTACTACGATAAATTTGGCCTTTAGAACTGCCTTTGCTGTGTCCCAAAAAGTTCCTTTGTGATGTCTCTTGATTGTCATTACATTCAAGGAGGGGGGTATGGATTGTACCTTTTACTAAAATGTAGTGGCATTGTATATCTTTATGTACTGATTTTACTGAGAAGTTAATTTTGTCGGAGATTAAGATTGCTATTCCTACTTTTTGCATGGTGCATTGGAGTGGAAAATGCATTTCCATCCTTTCACTTGGAATTTGTTTCTGTTTTTCACGGTGAGGTGGGGCTTTAGGAGGCAACATATGGATGGGTGGTGTTTCTTTTTTTTATTAAATTTTTTATTGTAATTAGTAAAAGGGTTACATGATATTTGCCAGATAGAAGGTGCATTAATTAACATACATTGATACCCTTTCACATGTCTTGGTACCCATTTCCTTCCCCACCCACACCCCCCACCCATCTTGGTTTTCCCCCCTTCCCTATCCAATTTCAAATAAACAAATACAAATAAATTCAATATATCAGATAACAAAGTGAGATACTATACCAATATGAGACAACCAAGGGACAGGAAAGGAGATGAGAAACAACATAGTACATTAAGGACAACAATCATTCATTATATGGCTTTTGTTTCAATATCCTGGAGGTCCTTTCAATTAGCTTCACATTATATGGCCTAATGTCTCAAGATTTTGCTCTATTGCAAATCTCTGCTAGTAGAGCCCAAGGTTTCTACTGATTATGACGAATGAGGGAAACCATTGAGCCTAAGTTCCTTTGAGTCAGGCTTACATCACTTAATATGATTTTTTCTAAGTCTTTCCATTTCCTAACAAATGGGGCGATGTCATTCTTCTGATAGCTGCAGAGAATTCCATTGTGTACAAATACCACAACTTGTTGATCCACTCATCATCTGAGGGACATCTAGGTTGGTTCCATATCTTTGCTATGGTGAATAGTGCTGCAATGAACATTGTTGTGCTAGTGGGTTTAGTATGTCCTTGTTTCTGGATGGTTGGGTAAATGCCAAGGACTGGAATTGCTGGGTCATAGGGGAGTTCTATGTTTAGCCTTTTGAGGCACTGCCACACTGCTTTCCATAGTGGTTGAACGAGTTTGCACTCCCACCAACGGTGTAGTAGTGATCCCTCCTGGCCACATCCCCTCCACCATCTGTTGTCATTCGTTTTCCTGATCCTGGCCATTCTACCTGGAGTGAGGTGGAATCTTAGAGTTGTTTTGATTTGCATTTCTTTTATGACCAGAGATGTTGAGCCTTTCTTCATGTGTCTATAGGCCATTTTTGTTTCTTCTTCAGAGAAGACTCTAACTCTTTGGCCCTTTTTTAATGGGATGGTTGTTACTTTGGAGGTTAGTTTTGGAGTGATTCAATTTTTTGAGTTGTTGATATATATCAGATATGAGGCCTTTGTCCGTTGTTTGGTTGGTGAAGATCTTCTCCCACTCTGTAGGCTTCCTGATTAGTTTATTAGCTATGTCCTTTGCCATACAAAAGCTCTGCAGTTTAATGCAGTCCCACTTATCCAGCCTTTCTCTGATTTGTTGTGATTCTTGGTCCTTATTAAGAATGTTTTTCGACCTGTGCCAAAGAGGCCTAGTGTACCTCCTATTCCTTCCTGTAAACTTTTCAGTGTGTCAGCTTTTACCTCCAGGTCTTTGATCTATTTGGAGTTAATTCTAGTGCAAGGTGACAAAGAAGGGTCCAGCTTTAGTTTTCTGCAGGTGCTTAACCAGTTCAGCCAGCACAACTTGTTGAAGAGGCTGTCTTTCTTCCATTCTATGTTTTTGGCTCCCTTGTCAAAGATTAGGTGGCCATAGGTCTGTGGTTTAATATCTGAGTCCTCAGTTCTATTCCATTGGTCTTCAGGCCTATTCCTGTGCTAGTGCCAAGCTCTTTTGAGAATTATAGCTCTGTAATATAGTGTAAAGTTTGGAATTGAAATTCCTCCAGTGCTGTTCTTTCTGCTAAGATGTGTTTTTGCTATACGGGATCTTTTATTATTCCATATGAAAGTTTGGATTGCCTCTTCTATTTCTTTAAAGAATGCCATTGGGATATTGATGGGTATTGCATTGAATTTGTAGATAGCTCTTGGCAAGTTTGTCATTTTCACAATGTTGATTCTTCCAGTCCAGGAGTATGGGAGGTTTTTCCGTTTCCTTAGTTCTGCTTGAATTTCCTTTTTTAGGGTTTTAAAGTTTTCATCAAAAAGGTCCTTTACATTCTTATTTAAGCTAATTCCTAGGTACTTTATTTTCTTTGAGGCTATTGTGAAAGGAGTTTCTTTCCTGATTATTGCCTCGTTCCTCTCACTATTGGCGCAAAGGAAGGCAGTTGATTTTTGAGGGTTGATTTTATAGCCTGCTACCTTCCAAACCTTTGAATCAGCTCAAGGAGCTTGGGAATAGAGTCTATAGGATTCTTTAAATACAGAATCATGTCATCTGCAAAGAGGGATAGTTTTATTTCCTCTTTCCCTACTTGGATCCCCTTTATGCTTGCTTCTTGCCTTATTGCACTGGCTATGAATTCTAGTACTATGTTAAAGAGGAGTGGAGAGAGTGGGCATCCTTGTCTCATTCCTGATTTTAGAGGGAATGGGTTTAGATTTTCACCATTAAGTGTAATACTAGCAGTAGGTTTCTCATACACAACCTTTATTACATTGAGGAAAATTCCATGGATTCCTAGATTCTCCAGAGCTTTTAACATAAAGGGGTGTTGGATATTGTCGAATGCATTTTCCGTGTCTATTGAGACAATCATGTGATTTTTGTCCTTGCTCCTGTTGATGTGTTGAATTATATCAATTGATTTGCGTATGTTGAACCAGCTTTGCCTCCCTGTGATGAATCCACTTTGATCATAGTGTATAATTTTTTTAAGAGATGTTGTAGACGAGTGGCCAGTATTTTGTTGAGAAGTTTTGCATCGATGTTCATCAAAGATATAGGTCTATAGTTCTCTTTCTTTGATGAATCTCTGTCTGGTTTGGGGATGAGGGTTATACTGGCTTCATAGAATGAGTTTGGTAAGAAACCTTCATTTTCAATTTCGTTGAAGAGCTTGAGGAGTATTGGTGTGAGCTCTGCTTTGAAGACCTTATAGAATTCAGCTGTGAATCCATCTGGCCCTGGGCTTTTCTTAGGTGGAAGTTCTCTAATTGCCATTTCTATTTCAGAGCTTGAAATAGGCCTGTTGAGTTGGCTTAGTTCTTCTTGGTTCAGTGTGGGTATGTTAATATTGGCTAGGAATTCATCCATTTCATCTAGATTCTCAAATTTGTTGGCATAAACGTTTGAGAAGTATTCCCTCATGATATTCTGGATCTTGGTAATTTCTGTCGTGATATTACCATTTTCATCTGCGATTTTGTTTATTTTGATATGCTCTCTTCTTTTTTTGGTAAGATTTGCTAAGGGCTTGTCAATTTTGTTAATTCTTTCAAAGAACCAACTCCTTGTTTTGTTGATTGTTTCAATAGTTTTTTTTTTGGAATCCAAATCATTTAATTCTGCTTTGATTTTAATTATTTGCTTTCTTCTACTGGGATTAAGGTTGGTTTGTTGCTCTTTTTCCAGGAGCTTAAGGTGAGACATTAACTTGTTTGTTTGCAATTTTTCCAACTTGTTGTTGTAGGCACTCAGGGCTATAAATTTTCCTCTGAGTACTGCCTTTGCTGTATCCCAAAGGAGTTGGTATTTTATGTGCTCCTTACTGTTAAATTTCATAAACTGTTGGATTTCTGTTCTGATCTCTTCGATGACCCATTGGTGATTCAACAATGTGTTGTTCAGTCTCCATGAGTTACAGGGTTTTCGTTGGTGGAGATGTGTGTTCAGTTCCAGTTTGATGCCTTTGTGGTCTGAGAGTGTGCATGGAATAATTTCAGTGTTTCTGTAATCTGTCCAGATTTGTTTTATGGCCTACAATGTGATCTGTTTTGGAAAATGTTCCATGTGCTGCTGAGAAAAACGTATATTTTATTGTTGCTGAGTGGAATATTCTGCAGATGTCTTTTAGATCTTGTTGGTCTATATAGTTGTTCGGTTCTAAGGTTTCTCTGTTGAGTTTTTGCCTTTTTAATCTGTCCATAGGTGAGAGTGGTGTGTTAAAGTCACCGACAATCTCTGTATTTCGATCTATGTATGGTTTCAGTGTAAGTAAAGTTTGCTTGATGAAGTTTGGAGCTCCGGGATTGGGTGTGTAAATATTTAGGATCGTTATGTATTCCTGGAGGAAAGATCCCTTTAGTAGTATGTAGTAACCTTCTTTGCTTTTTCTTACTAATTTTGTTTTGAAGTCTATATTATCTGATATGAGGTTGGCAACTGCAGCCTGTTTATGGAGGCTGTTAGCTTGATAGAGTTTATTCCAACCTCTCACTTGAAGACAGCAGAACGATGGCTCTTGCTTTTTGATCCAACTAGACAGCCTATGCCATTTAATTGGAGAGTTAAGTCCTTTGATATTGAGAGTTAGGATTGAGAGGTATTTATTAGGTCCTACCATTTTTAAAAGCTTTTATTTGGGCCTGTGGATTGACAGTTCTTGTGGTCCTTAGTTGGCATGCTGTTTAGGTGCTATTTCTTTCCCTATATTGCATTTATTTTGGTTTTCTATGTATAGAACATCTTTGAGAATTCTCTGTAGTGTTGGTTTTGTTGCGACATATTGTTGCAGGTTTTCCCTGGAAGGGAATGTTTTTATTGTTCCCTCAGTTATGAATGAGAGCTTAGCTGGCTACAGTATTCTTGGTTGGTAGTTATTTGACTTACGGGCATGACATATATGCTTCCAGTCACTTCTTGCTTGCATGGTCTCTGCTGAGTAATCTGGGGTTATTCTGATTGGTTTTCCTTTATAGGTTGCTTAGCCCTTTTCCCTGGCTGCCTTTCGGATCCTTTTTTTGGTTTCTATTGATCCAGTTCGGATTACGATGTGGCGGTGGGATGTTCTTTTCTGTTCAGGTCTGTTTGGGGTTCTAAAAGCTTCTTGTATCTGGATGGGTCTGCCCTTCTGGATATTTGGGAAATTCTCTGAGATGATTCCCTGAAGTATATTTCCAATACCATTGACCTCTTTTTCCACGCCCTCTTCAATACCAATTAGCCTTAAATTAGACTTCCTAATTGTATCTTGGACCTCCTGAAGCGCTCTCTCATTTTTCCTAGATTTGGATTGACTCATTTTCTTTTCTTTCTCTATAATAACTAAATTATCTTCAGCCCCGGAAATTCTCTCCTCTGCATTGTCTAACCTACTATCAAAGCTATCTACTTTATTTTTCATCTCCCTTGCTTCTAATTGCTCATTTTTGATGCCTTGCGTATCTTCTTTTATATCCTATATGGATTTCTTTAGCTCCTTGTTTTCCATTTGAGTGGTTAGCTCAGTAGCTTTATTTTCTTTGAACATTTGCTGGAGTTCGGTCACCTTTTTATTTTTGGATTCTATGAATTCATCCATCTTTCTTTGAAAAAACTTTATTATGGCCTCCTTTATGGCTTCTTCTTTTTCACTTATCACCTTGTTTATGGTTTCCTCTTGTTCAGCTATGGCTTCCTCCCTTATCTCTTTCTTTATATTTTCACATTTTTCATTAATGATGTTTATCATTTGCTTTTGTACAGCACTTGGAAGACTCTCCTCTAGGTTTTCCAGTGACTGTTCCATTGGCTGTTTACATTGGGTGGGGGGGTGTGGGATGTTGTTTCTTGATTTGACATTTTTCTTGAGTTTCTTGTTCTGCCCCTTTGAAACTGGGAGCATGATTAATACTAAACACGATTATAGTTTTTCAGATATAACCAACCTAGACCTCTGTACCTGGCAGACTCTAGATGTTCACAAGTTTTGATTGGTGTTATCACTCTTTCTTTTTGTGCAGTTATCGACTAGTCTAATAATGAGCGATTTTTATCCAAAACAATAAGCCGCTCAATCCAATCTCTATTGTCTTTAAGTCCCTCTGAGCCTAGAGAATAATTAAACACGTAGATATACAGTATTGCTCAACAGCCATCAAGTGTAGATCCATGCATTATAAGGGTTGAAAGACAAGCAGAGGTCCAGAGATAGAAAAATAGAATGAGAGAGGTCAGGGGGTAAGTAGGTAGCGTATTTGAGTACAAAGTTTGGAAAGTATTAGAATAAAACTTATGTGTTGCTGCACGACTAGCTCTTACCCCAACCAGTGGCCTCACAGTGGACCATGGGATGGATCTGCGAGATTCCTTCTGAGCGCGGTTGGCAGACGTTTTCCTGTGCTGCTTCCAGGGGCGGCCCCAAGCCAAGGGTCTGGGGATTGAGAGTTTCAGGGGCTCTCAGCCGGACGAGCAGGAGACCCCTCTGTTCCCAGGGGCGGGGCCTAGCTGGGGACGTGGTCTTCAAGGGCGGAGCCGCGCCTTTTTGGTTCTCAGAAGGGGAGCTTGGCTGCTGGTCTGCCCTTCAGATCCCTGCTGTGTTTCCACTGCTTTGTCAGAGTCTGTGACTGTTGGGGGGGCTCTCGGTGGTTTCTTGCTCAGGATTCCCAGCTAGAGGATGCCCCGCTCAAGAATTGAGGGGGGGCAGATGCAGGCTCCTATTTACCCGCACCCCCTACCTACTGTTGTAAGGCAGGGTCCCAATGCCCTCCACTCTCCAGATCCAGTGGCCTGGGAGAGGAGCCTGGTGGGCGGGTGGGAGCTGGGACAGCTCCGCCTCCCCTGGTGGGGTGCTGAGTCTTAGGGTTCGTCCGCTTGTCAGTCTCCAGTCAGAGGGCTGGGGGTTGAGCCCGTTGGCCGGGTGGGAGTTGGGACAGCCCCGCCTCCCTTGGTGGGTTGCTGGGTCTTCGGTGACCCGCCTGTCAATCTCCAGTCAATGGCCTGACGGTGGGGGCTGTTGAGGGAAGGGATAGGACTCTAAATTCCTTGCCCCCCTGCTCCGGCCAGTCTTTCTCGGGCGGGGTGTTGGGGTCTGAGTTAAGTTCTATTGCTTGGCACCCGCTCCACTTTCCCGATGTGTTTGGGGATGCGCTGTATTACTCATGCCTCTGCGTCCGTCTGCGGGTGCTCCACGGTGGTGGGGAGTCTTTCACTCCCCTCGCGTCTCCGCAGCCGCCTGTGTTCTGCGTCTGGGTTCCGCTGCTTGCTGTTCTGGTTCCGCGTCTGGGTTCTGCTGCTTCCGCCGTTCAATGGCCCGGTTCTGTGCAGGTTTCTGCAGCTGTTGGGCTCCCAGCCTGGCGCCCTCCACTGCTGGCCCCTTTTGTGGATTAGAGCCGGTGCCCGCCGCCGCTTTCCCAGCATGGAACCGGTGCCTGCTCAACCCACCTTTCAAGGCTTGGTCCAGTGCCAGCTGCCGCTTTTTGCGGCTTTCCGTGGCTTTGGGCGAGAGGTGGGGGAGGGGTCCTCGTGTTCCAAATTCTTTGAGAAAGTTGGATGTAAGCTTTATCTGGATTTCTTTTCCAGTTTGAATCCTTTTCCGTTGCTTTTTGAGTTTGTTGTTGTGGATTTCTTTAGGTAGTTGGCTCGTGGGATTCCCTGGTTCTCTCTTTTTGTCAGAGAAAGCTAGGCAGTGTCCCTATTGTCTCGGCGCCATCTTCCTTCTTGGGGGGTGTTTCTTAATCCAATCTGCTGCTCTGTGTGTTTTGATTAGATTGTTCAGCCTGTTCACATTTATGGAAATTATGGAGAAATGGTCAGTGACCATTGTTATTATTTATTTTTACTTCTAAGTTTCTTTCTCTCTTTTTTCCCCCTTTGTGTTTAGTGAATTAGAGGCAATTTCTTCTTGATGTGGGTTCTTGATGTTCTGCAAGTTGTCGATTAATTAATATTTTTTGTAATGCTGGTTTAGTTTGCAGGTATTCATATAGCTTCTCTTTGGAGTGAAATATTCTTGTTTCCCCCTCAAATGTAAATGCGAGTTTTGCTGGATATATCAGTCTGGGTTGGCAGTTGTTGTGTGGAGAGATCTGCTGTAATTCTAATTTTTCCCATTGTAGTATGGCTCTTTGTTTTAGCAGCATTTAAGATCAATTCCTTGGTATTTGGATCTAGTGTCTTTACTATGATATGTCTGGACAAGTTCCTTCTAGGATCTTGCCTGTTTGGAGTCCTGAAACCTCCAATAATGTGAGTATTTCCTCTTTTGAGGTTGGGAAAATTCTCTGCTATGATTTTGTTAACTTTTGACATAACATTTTTTCACATGTCTTCATTCTATCTTTTAGTTTACTTCTCCATATGTGTGTGTTCAATTAGATCTTCTTCAAAGTCACTGTTTTCTTTTTCCCATGTATTTTTATTGTAATTATAAAGAGGTTACATTTTTATTTACCAGTTAGAAGTAGCATTACTTCACACACATTCATACTCCTTCTCAAATTTTTCTCCTGATTTCCCTCCTCCAACCCCCCAAAGTCACTATTTTCTTCTGTTTAGAATCCCATATATGCATGCAATATATGTCTCTTTGAATTTCCATCTTGCCTCAATGTCTTCCTTTTAAAAATAATTTGTTTTCATCATATTTGTATATTTGTTTTTGAAGGTGAGTGTGTGCACACAAGCATACACACATACACACACACCTCTTTTTTTTCTGGTTGTGGGGCTTGAACAATGTGCCTGGGCACTGTCCTTGAGCTCTTTAGCTCAAGGCTACTGACCTACCCTTGAGCAACAGTGCCACTTCTGGTTTTCTAGTGGTTAATTGGAGATAAGAGTCTCATGGTCGTTTAGTGCCCGGGCTGGCTTTGAACCTCGATCCTCAGATCTCAGACTCCTCATTATCTAGGATTACAAGCATGAGCCACAGTGCCCGGCTTTTGCACACACACCTCCCTGAACACACAGATATGATAGAAAGAAAAGCCCTTTGGTCATATTTACTCCTCTGTAGTCTTTGCTTTTGAGTATGTAAATCTAAATATATTGGGAAAAGTAGACACCACTGCATTTTACCATAGTAGCCTTGGAGCATGGATTTCAAAGTAAAACTTGCTTACAACTCTCTCCATAATGAGTTCCTTGGAGTTAGATGTATCCCCTCTGTTTTGTTACATAAATAATAAAATTCCCTTATCTGATATTTAAGCTCTGTTCTGGTTGCTATATGTTGGGTCTGTGAACAGACCGAGTTGTATAGAATTTCCCTTACATAACTTTTCTTTTGAAAGTTGCTCTTGAATTGAACATGTGTTCTTTTTGTTTACATGGCAGCATGTCCTGCCATATAAACACATAGTATTAATGGCATGATTCAAAACACAAGATTTATTTTTTACTCAGTTGGAGCTAGTTACCCTATGAAAAAGGCAACACAATATTTGGTGTCTCACAACAGTCTAATCAACATTTAATGGGCAAAAGCTTTCCGTTGTGGTGCACTTGATAGTGAGGGAAAAGCTCTCTCTCAGCTTATATAAATCTCTAAATCTCACTCATGATAAATTATCTTCATGTCCTTACCTAAGATACAAGCTTAAGACATGACATTCCATTCAAACTAAGGTTAATCTATTAACATATTCCTTGGGAAAGATCCAAGTAACAAAGTCTTAAGATTGGAAATACTCCCCCTAAATTCTTTTTTTTATTTCAGGCCTGGGGCTTGAACTCAGGGCTTGGGTACTATCTTTGAGCTTCTTACAGGCTAGTGCTCTTGCTCTACTACTTGAGCTACAGCACCACTTACAGCTTTTTGAATGTGCATGTGGTCCTGAGGAGTTGAATCCAAAGTTTTGGTCATGCTAGGTACACTATAGTAGGCCATGCTCACAGCCCCTGCTAAATTTCTCTGCTTATTATGCAGAGTTATCTTCAAGAACTACCTTTTTGTTTTGGCCTTGGATTTTGCTATTTAGGAGATTTACAAAAAACCCTGATCTTTCTTTCATATATTTTTATTGTAATTAATAGAAGGGTTTCATTATATTCACCAAATAGAAGGTGCATTATTTCACAAACATTGATACACTTTCTCATGTTTTTATCCCCATTTCCTTCCCCCCACTCCCACCACTCATCTTGTTCTCCCCTCTTCCCTATCAGATTTCAAATAAACAAATACACATATGCCCAATATATCAGATAACATACGAAACTGTAACAATTCAAGATAACTAAGGGACAGGAAATGATATGAGAGATAACATAGTACATTAAGGACAACAGTCACTCACTATATAGCTTTTGTTTCTATATCATGGAGGTCCTTTCATTTAGTGTCATCCTATATGGCTTACTTCACATAATATAATTTTTTCTAAGTCTTTCCATTTTCTTACAAATGGGGTGATGTCGTTCTTTCTGACAGCAGCATAGAATTCCATTGTGTATAAATACCACATCTTGTTGATTCAATCATCAAATGAGGGGCATCTGGGTTGGTTCCATATCTTTGCTATGGTAAATAGTGCTGCAATGAACATTGTGGTGCTGGTGGCTTTAGTATGTCCTTGTTTCTGGATGACTGGGTAAATGCCAAGTGGTGGAATTACAGGGTCTTTTGAGGAGCTGCCGTAGCGCTTTCCATAGTGGTTGGACAAGTTTACACTCCAACCAACAGTGTTGTAGTGATCCCTCCTGGCTACATCACCACCAGTATGTGTTGTTATTAGATTTCTTTTTTTTTTGGCAGTCTTGGGCTTGAGCTCAGGGCCTGAGCACTGTCCTTGGACTTTTCTCAAGGAGGCTAGAGCTCTACCACTTGAGCCTCAGCACAACTTCCGGCTTCTTTTTCTATGTATGTGGTACCATGGAATCGAACCCCGGTCTTCGTGCATGCTAGGCAAGCACTTTAACCACTAGGCCAAACTCCTGGCCCCATTGTTATTAGATTTCTTGATCATGGCCATTCTAACTGGAGTGAGGTGAAATCTTAGAATTATTTTTTTCATTTATTTTATATTGTAATTCATAGAAGGATTACATTATATTTGCCAGATAGAAGGTACATTAATTCACATACTTTGATACCCTTTCTCATGTCTTGGTACCCATTTCCCTCCCCCCACCTCCACCCCTCATCTTGTTTTCCCCCTTCCCTATCCAATTTCAAATAACCAAAAAAAACATATCCAATATATCAAATAACAAAGTAAGATACTGTAACAATATGAGATAATCAAGAAATAACAAAAGAGATGAGAGATAATATAGTACATTAACGACAACAATCACACATTATATGGCTTTTGTGGAATCTTAGAATTGTTTTGATTTTTATTTCTTTTTTTCTTTTTTTTTTCTTTTGGCCAGTCCTGGGCTTGAGCTCAAGGCCTGAGCACTGTCCTTTGACTTTTCTCAAGGCTCTACGACTTGAGCCTCAGCACCACTTCCAGCTTTATATTATGTATGTGGTACCAAGGAATCGAACCCAGGTCTTTGTGCATGCTAGACAAGCACTCTACCACAAGGTCAAACTCCCAGCGATTTATATTTCTTTTATGGCCAGAGATGTAGAGTATTTCTTGATGTGTTTATAGGCCATTCTTGTTTCTTCTTCAGAGAAGACTCTTTGGCCAATCTTTTAATGGGATGGTTGTTTCTTTGGAGATTAGTTTTTGAGTGATTCAGTTTTCGAGCTGTTGATATATTTTAGATATGAGGCCTTTGTTGTATGGTTAGTGAAGATCTTCTCCCACTCTGTAGGCTTTCTAGTCAGTTTGCTAGCTATGTCCTTTGCCATACAGAAGCTCTGCAGTTTAATGCAGTCCCATTTATCCAGACATTTCTTTGATTTGTTGTGAAAATCCTTGATTTTTTACACAATTTTACTATGGTATTTGATATCTATGATGTTCACTTTGAAGCTTGGACAGCATTTAAGAATTTCTTCATTTGTTGTTTTGTTAGTGAAGATATTCTCTCACTCTGTGGGCTTTCTCTTTAACTTGCTAGATATGTCCTTTGCCATATAGAACCTGTGCAGTTTAATGCAGTCCCATTTGTCCAAACTTAATTTGTTGTGCTTCTGGGACTTTATTAAGAAAGTTTCGACCTGTGCTAAGAGGACCTATGATATCTCCTATTCCTTCTTGTAAAGATTTTAGCATGTCTGCTTATACTTTTGGGTATTTGATCCATTTGGAGTTAATCCTGGTGCAGGTTGACATAGAAGGATCTAACTAATTTTCTGCAGGTGCTTAACCTGTTCTGCCAGCTAGGATATGGAAACAAGACCTTTATTTTGACTGATTGTTGTTCTTAACATACTGTGTTCTCTTCTCCTTTATTGCCCTTTGGATAATCTCATATTGTCACTGTACCTGCCTCAATAATCTGATATATTGAATATATGTTTATTTATTTGAAATAGGAAAGGGAAGGGGAAAACATGATGATTGGGATGGGATGGGAGGAGGGAAATGAGGACAAAAACATAAGAAGGGGCATCCATGTGTGAGAAGTGAAGCACCTACTATCTGGCGAATGTAACTATTTGGCTCTCCTGTATGACAGCCAGCCAGTCTGTAGCAGTACTTACAGGACCATCAGTAATAACATCTGCCCAGATTGGGACATTGCTAGAACTTACAGATTTTCAGAGGTGAGTGTGAGAGGGCTGGAAGGATATAAAAATGTCTATTTTCAGATGTTAGAAAAGAATGATAGGATGAAACTGGAATTATGAACCCATCAGATTTTGTATTATCAAGGTGTATCTGGAAGTTACACTGTGGCTGAAGTGGTAGAGTGCTTGCCTTGTGCTAAAGAGATCAGAGATAGCACCCAGGCCCAGAGTTTAAGACCCATGACCACCACCAACAAAAAATAGTGTAAGTTATCAAATAGAGTGGCCACTGTGTGGAGAAAAGATGGGAAAGTTAGAGCAGACAAAGCAATTCTTTGTTGTTTTAAGCCTTGTGGATCATTTTCTTTTAAAAAATCAGTAAGTGGAAAATGACTTTTAAATGTGAAGATAGCTTAAGCAGGGTAATGATGACTCACACCTGTAATCCTAGCTACCCAGACAACTTTGACCTCCAGCGAAATGGCAGAAAGCAGGAAGTGAATGTGTGAATAAAGTACCAGCTTTGATGAAAAAAGCCAAGAAAGTTCATGAAGTACTGAGTTTCTTGTATTGGTAGTGGCAGTCATGTACTCACATGTGTATATGCACGTGCGTATGCACACGCGCCCACACACACACACACACACACACACACCCATACATACACATACAACATACACACACACACACACACACACCATATTATTGAATGAAATAAGAGTCAGAAAGGGGCATGTGTTCTCTCACATATGAAAGTAAGTATGTTGTACAACTATTTAAAATTTTAATTTTAGAGCCTGATGCTGCTGGCTCACTCCTGTAATCCTAGTTACTCAGGAGGCTGAGATCTGAGGATCTCAGTTCAAAGCTACCCAGGGCACTACAGTCTGTGAGACTCTTATCTCCAATTAACAACCAGGAAACTGGAAGTGGCACTGTGGCTCAAGTGGTAGAGCAGTAGCCTTGAGCTGAAAATCTGAAGGACAGAGCCTAGACCTAGAGTTCAAGCCCCATGACCAATAAAAATATTTTATTTCAAAAATGAAAGCAGAGTGGGAGGAAGATGGTGCCGAGACAATAGGGACGCTGCCTAGCTCTCTCTCTCACAAAAAGAGAGGACCAGGAATTGCCACGAATCAATTACCTTAAGAAATCCACAACAACAAACTCAAGAAGCAACAGAAAAGGACCCAAACTGGAAAAGAAATCCAGATAAAGCTCACATCCAACTTCCTCAAAGAATTTGGAACGCGAGGACCCCACCCCCACCGTGCCAGCTCTGAGCCAAGAAAAACAGCGGCGGAGGGGGCGGTGGAGGGAGCTGGGCCAGGCAGCACCAGGCTGGGCAACCGGGTCAGCAAGCTATAGAAGCAGCGGAACCCAGCTGCGAACCAGAACAGCAAGCAGTGGAACCCAGACGCAGACCACAAGCGGCGGCGGAGATCCGAGGGGAGTGAAGGATTCTCCAGCGCCCTGCAGCACTGACAGCCAAATGCAGAGGCATGAGAACTGCAGCGGACCCCCAAACACAGAGCAGGTGCCAAGACATAGAATTTAACTCAGACCCCTCCACCCCACCTGAGAAGAGCAGGAGTAGGGGGCAAGGAATTTTGAATCCTGTCCCTTCCCTCAACAGCCCCCTCCAACAGGCCAATGACTGGAGATTGACTGGCGGGAGGCACTAAGACCCAGAACCCCACCAAGGGAGGCAGAGTTGTCCCAGTCCCCACCCACCCACCAGGTTCCTCTCCCAGGCCTCTGACTGGAGACTGACAGGAATGCTATGCCAAGACCCAGCACCCCACCAGGGGAGGCGGGGGTGTCCCAGCTCCCACCCACCCACCTGGTTCCTCTCCCAGGCCACTGGGTCTGGAGAGTGGGTAGCACTGTGTCCCTGCCTTACAACAGCGGGTGGGGTGTACGGGACAATAGGAGCCAGCGTCTGTCTCCCTCAAATCTTGAGCCGGGCATTCTCCAGCTGGGAATCCTGAACAAGACAGCACCAAGGGGCACAACACAGTCACAGACTCTCTGACAAAGCAGCAGGGAACTGAAGGGCCACCAGCAGCCAAGCTAGCCTTCTGAGAATCAGAAAAGCTCGGCTCCACCCTTGGAGCGCATGTCCTCAGCAGGGCCCCGCCCCTGGGAACAGAGCAGACAGCTGCAGGTCCTGCTGAGAGCCCCTGGAAACTCCCAAACCCCAGACCCTTGGCTGGGGGCCCGCCCCTAGAAGCAGCACAGGAAAACCAACCATCTGCCCAGCACGCTGAGACCGAAGCTCGCAGATCCATCCCACAGCACACTGTGAGGCCAGTGGCTGGGCTGAGAGCTAGTCATACAGCAGCACACAGCCTCTGGGAATTGACCGAACACCTACAAAAAATGGCAAACTCTGACATAGTCAGCAGAGGAATCAATTTGGCTGAGAACCACAGGTATTCACATACTCCCAGAACCACAGTTCCAATCCAAGCAAAGACCTCTACCTACTGACCACAGAGCGAACTACAACAACAGTTCTCGATGCCGAGGAGAGCTCAAAGAAAAATCACGACATACGTAAATAATCAAAGTCCTACGCAAACCCAAAAGGCAAGAAGAGCAAAGGGATGAGAGAGATGTCACCATCCCAAGAAATGACACCTGAAGAGACATGAAACATGACCCTATTCAAGGAGCTGATTGTGAACATGATTAAAGAGATTAAAACAGAATTCCAAAAACAACTCCAGGAACATAAGCAGGAAATCTCCAAAGAGCTCCTCGAATTCAAAAGAGAAATGGAAGAAAAGATTAATACCCTCAGAGCAGACATGAGCAGCTCAGCATCCACACTTCAAGCAAAAATGGAGGCATTAAGCAGCAGATTGATGGAGATGGAGAATAGAACATCAGAAATGGAAGACAAAACACAAGAGCTGGAACAGAGAATCGCCACCTTGGAAAAATCAGTCAGAATCTACCAGAGAGAGCTCCAGGAACTGGCAGATGCAGCAAAGAAGTCTAATCTTTCTATAATAGGGATTGAGGAGGGGGCCGAATTCCAGGACAAAGGTATGCAACCTTTATTCACCAAAATCATAGCAGAGAACTTCCCCAACCTCAAAAGGGAAAATACTGACATTATTAAAGGTTTCAGGACCCAAAAAAGGCAAGATCCTAGAAGGAACTCACCTAGACATATCATAGTAAAGACATTAGACCCGAATACCAAGGAATTGATCTTAAATGCTGCAAAAACAAAGAAGGAGCTATATTATAATGGGAAGAACATTTGAATTACAGCAGATCTCTCCACATAAACCCTAAATGCAAGAAAAGTTGGAAAAACATCATTGATGTTCTGAAGACCAACAACTGCCAACCCAGACTGATATATCCAGCAAAACTAGCATTTACATTTGAGGGAGAAACAAGAATATTTCACTCCAAAGAGAAGCTTTATGAATACGTGCACACTAAACCAGCGCTACAAAGAATACTAATTAACCGAGAACAAATTGTAGAACATCAAGAACCCCCATCAAGAAGCAAACATCTATAATTCACTAAACACAAAAAGGGAAAAAAGAGAAAGAAACTTAGAAGTAAAAATAAATAACAACAATGGACACTGACCACTTCTCCAGAATCTCCCTAAATGTGAACAGGCTGAACAATCCAATCAAAAGACACAGAGCAGCAGACTGGATTAAGAAACACCACCCATCCATATGTTGCCTCCAAGAGACACACCTCACTGCCAAAGACAGAAACGAATTACAAGTGAAAGGCTGGAAACGAATTTTCCACTCCAATGCACCAAGCAAAAAAGCAGGAGTAGCAATCTTAATCTCCGATAAAATTAACTTCTCAGTAAAATCAGTACACAAAAATAGAGACGGCCATTATATATTAGTAAAGGGTACAATCCATGCCCATAATATTACAGTTATAAACATCTATTCCCCCAACACGTGAGCACCCAAATCGTCAAACAAACTTTTAGAACTACAGAACAAGATAGACTCAAACACAATCATTGTCGGTGACCTCAATACTCCACTCTCAACAAATGACAGGTCAACTCAACAAAAAGTTAAGCAAAGACACCATCGACTTAAATGACACCATAGCCCAGCTGGGCTTAACAGACATACACAGAGTCTTCCACCCAACGGCGAAACATTTTACATTCTTCTCAGCAGCACATGGAACACACTCCAAAATAGATCATATAATAATTCATACAGATAATGGGTACCAAGACATGTGAAAAGATATCAATGTATGTGAATTAATGCACCTTCTATCTGGCAAATATCACGTAACCCTATTACTAATTACAATAAAAAAATTTAAAAAAAAGAATAAATAAACCCAAAAGGGAAAAAAATAGTTCATACAGAAAACTTAAGCAGATACAAGAAGTCTGATATAATCCCATGCATCCTATCAGACCACAGTGGAGTCAGACTAATTCTGAACAATGCAGTCAAAGTCAAAAAACATTCAATCACATGGAAACTGAACAACACACTTCTGAATAACCCCTGGGCAACAGATCAGATCAGAAATGAAATTAAAAACTTCCTTGAATGTAATGACAATCAAGAAACATCACAAAGAAACTTATGGGACACAGCAAAGGCAGGTCTAAGAGGCAAATTTATCGCACTATGAGTGCATATTAAAAAGAAAGAAGAAGAGCATGTAAATAACCTTAAAAAAACTGAAACACCTAGAGGAGCAAGAAAAAGTTAATTCTAAAACAGCTAGAAGGACAGAAATAACAAAAACAAAATCAGAAATTTCAGAGATTGAAATAAGATCTACTATACACAAAATTGATAAATCAAAAAGTTGGTTCTTTGAAAGAGTCAACAAAGTAGACAGACCCTTGGCAAGATTAATCAAAAAAAGGAAAGGAGAGACTCAAATAAACAACATTAGAGACCCCACGGGAACAATCACAACTGATTCCCAAGAAATCCGGTCCATAATGAATAGGTACTACCAGGGCCTATATTCAAAGAAATAAGAAAATCTAGTAGAAATGGATGATTTCTTAAATAAATATAGGCTACCCACACTGAACCACGATGAGGTAAACAAATTGAACAGACCAATTTCTTAAAACGAAATTGTGGAAGCAATCAGGGAAATGCCAACCAAAAAAAGCCCAGGTCCAGAATGTTTCACTGTGGAATTCTATAAGACATTTAAGGATCAAATAACACCTATACTCTTGAAACTCTTTCGAGAAATAGAAACAGAAGAAGCAATACCAAACACATTTTATGAAGCTAATATTACTCTCATCCCCAAACCAGGGAAAGACCCAACAAAAAAAGAAAACTACAGACCTATCTCTCTAATGAACACAGATGCAAAACTCCTCAATAAAATATTAGCCAACAGAATCCAGAAACAAATTTAAAAAATCATACACTATGATCAAGTGGGCTGCATTCCACCAATGCAAGGCTGGTTTAACATTCGCAAATCAATCAATGTAATACATCATATCAATAGAGCTAAAGATAAGAATCATATGATAATTTCTCTGGACGCGGAGAAGGCATTTGACAAAATACAACATCCATTCATGTTGAAAGCACTAGAAAAAATAGGAATAAGAAGTACATTTCTCAAAATAGTGAAAGCCATACCTGAAAAACCTACAGCCAATTATTATACTAAATGGTGAAAGACTGAAGCCATTCACCTTAAAATCAGGAACTAGACAGGGATGCCCACTCTCTCCACTTCTCTTCAATATAGTGCTGGAACCCTTAGCCAGAGCAATAAGACAAGAAAAGGACATCAAAAGGATCCACATAGGGAAAGAAGAAATTAAACTATCCTTATTTGCAGATGACATGATCCTCTATTGAGTTACCCAACAAACTCCACTCCCAAACTACTAGAATTAATAAACCACTTTAGCAAAGTGGCAGGATACAAAATCAGCCTTCAGAAGTCAGTAGCCTTCTTGTACACCAACAATACACAAACAGAAGGCCAAATCAAGAAAATGATCCCATTCGCAATAGCCCCCAAAAGAATAAAATACTTAGGAATATACTTAACCAAAGAAGTAAAGGAATTATTCAATGAAAATTATAAAAGCCTAATGAAAGAAATTAAAGAGGACACTAGGAAATGGAAAGACATCCCATGCTCATGGCTAGGGAGAATCAACATAGTGAAAATGGCTATACTGCCAAAACTGATATACAAATTCAATGCAATCCCCATCAAAATCCCAAAGACATTCTTTATGGAAATTGAAGATATAATCCAAAGATTCATATGGAAAAAGAAAAGACCTAGAATAGCCAAAACAATCCTGGGCAAAAAGAGCAATGCTGGTGGTATGACAATACCAGACTTCAAACTCTACTATAGAGCCATAGTAACAAAAACTGCTTGGTACTGGCACAAAAACAGACCAGAAGATCAGTGGAACAGAATAGAAGACCCAGAAATAGAACCATATACCTATAGGCAACTTGTATTTGACAAAGGAGCCAAAGATATACAATGGAACGAACACAGTCTATTCAATTATTGGTGCTGGCAAAACTGGGCAGCCACATGCAGAAAACTAAAAATTGACCCTAGCCTTTTGCCATGAACAAGCATTAACTCAGTGGATCAAAGACCTCAACGTCACACCGGAAACCGTGAAATTGCTACATGATAATGTAGGAGAGTCACTGGAACTCATAGACACAGGCAACAGATTCCTGAACAGAATCCCAGGGTCACAACAGATCGGAGAGAGACTCGATAAATGGGACTACCTAAAAATAAGAAGTTTCTGTACAGATAAAAACATAGTTGCAAAAGTAGAGAGACAGCCAACCAACTGGGAAAAGATATTCACCAACAATACATCTGACAAATGCCTAATATCCAGTATCTCAGGGAACTCAAGAAACTAATCCCCTGAAAACCCAAGAAACCATTCACTAAATGGGCAAGGGAAGTAAAGAGAGACATATCAGAAGAAGAGATTAAAATGGCAGAAAAACATATGAGAAAATGTTCATCATCTATGGTCATAAAGGAAATGCAAATAAAAACAACCCGAAGATACCACCTTACCCCAACAAGAATGGCCAAGATTTTGAACTCAGACAATGACATTTGCTGGCGGGGTTGTGGAGAAAAAGGAACCATACTGCACTGCTGGTGAGATTGTAAACTAGTTCAGCCACTCTGGAAAGCAGTGTGGAGGTTCCTTAAAGAACTGTAAATAGACCTTCCCTATGATCCTGCCATACCACTTCTGGGCATCTATCCTGAACAACATGACCCAGGCTATTATAAAGGCATCTGCTCAGCTATGTTCATCTCTGCACTATTCACAATAGCCAGGCAATGGAAACAACCCAGATGCCCTACTGCAGATGAATGGATACAGAAAATGTGGTATATATACACAATGGAATTCTACATAGCCACCAGACAAGACAAAATAATGGCATTCGCAGGGATGTGGATGAATCTAGAGCGAATCATGCTGAGTGAGACAAGTCAAGACTTAAGGAACAAAAGGCGCATGGTATCCTTAATATGCGGTTATTAAATCCAAAGTGTACAAGAGCGAGGACTCAATAACTGCATACCCTAAGCAATGGACATGGTAATGGAAATACAAACATAACTATATAGACAAAAAAACCTATGACTCTATAATCATAATGTTTTATGTCATAAACTGATATGTTTCTATGACATACAAACCGTTAGCCTAATTTTGATTAAGTTCTAAAGACTAAGTCCCAGAAAATGTAATTAGAGATTTCCTCCTTGAACAACTGTTTGTTAAATTGTCATTTAAAGTATGATATAAACATAAGCCATATAATTAATCATTGTTGTTCTTAAGGCACTATGTTATCTCTCATCACTTCTACTGTCCCTTGATTATCTCCTATTCTTACACTATCTCACTTTGTTACC
Source organism: Megascapheus bottae (assembly GCF_031878675.1). Lineage (NCBI taxonomy): Eukaryota > Metazoa > Chordata > Mammalia > Rodentia > Geomyidae > Megascapheus > Megascapheus bottae. The sequence goes on along the minus strand of NW_028327345.1, from coordinate 249,453 downwards.
TGATATATCCAATATAATTGTATTTGGTTATCTGAAATTGGATAGGGAACTGGAGAAAACAAGATGAGGGGTGGGGGAGGGGGAAGGGAAATAGGGACCACGACATGTGAAAGAGTATCAATGTGTGGTAATTAAGGCACCATTTATCTGGCAAATACCATGTAACCCTTCTATTAATTACAATAAAAATATATTAAAAAATGAAAGCAAAAGTCTTCCTTCTATTACTTCAAATGATTCTTAACATCAAGACAAATTTTGATGGATGACAGTCTTGTCATTCATAGCACATCCAATTTTCTTTCCCTATAGCTCACCTTTGGGCCTTTTGATCATGCCTAGAGTGACCTTTACAAGTTTCCTGCTCTCTGAGAGATGGCCCTGAAGGCACATCGATAACCATGGTTTCCTTACTGCTTCACTTCAGCTGGAACTAGGTGGGACTGTTGACCTCACAAGATGAGAATGGCTTGTAGATTCTTACTGAATTGAAAGACAAAATAGCCAAGAACATCCTTTGTCTAGCCTATGAGCTAGTGATACCAAGACAAACCCTACCACATGTGTTCAAATTCATAGCAGTTTATAATCAGATAAATCTTCAGCAAGTGTCTATGGTGATAATGTGCCTTTTAATAACAGGCAAAGAGTGTATCATGAACTCACAGTGGGATTTAACCTAAGGAAGCAAGAGTTCATCCTAGGTTCACTCCATGTACCTCTCATTTTTTCACACCATCATGCAGATGTTTCTGGATTCACAGCTTTTTATCAAAACAATTCATACATCCAAAAGCCCAGAAGATTTTCCTTGCTAGGCTATGGTTTTCCTATTTTAATTGCACAGATTCAGAGTCTGACTGTGTGACAATGGAGAATTGTCTTCGTGAGGCCTCCTTGGATTTATTGCCTAGACACATATCTGACCTGTGTCTTCAGACAGTTACAATGTGTACAATGATGTGTATGCTGTGGCCCAGGCTCTCCATGACATATTACTTCATCAATCAGAAATACAAACAATGGGAAACAGAAAAGGAACAGTCAAGGCTTTCCCCTGCACAGGTAAGGCCTGCTTTTCCATGTTGGATGGCACATACCCTGCTCAAACTCCCTGCCTAGAGAGGTGTCTTACTGTATGAAATTATTATTTCAGGTGTTTTTCCAAAACCCAGGAATTTGTAATTGTCTAAATGTTTGTGAGGTACTCTAGACACATATGCTTTCAAGAAAACAACAGGCCATACTTGGCACAGTGGCTAATGCCTATAATCCTAGCTACTCAGGTGGCTAAGATATGAGGATCAAGGTTCAAATCCTGGGCACTAACGATCGACATGAGTACCTTATCTCCAACTAACCACTGGAAAACCAAAACTAGTGCTCTGGCTCAAGGGACTGGATGATAGCCTTGAGCTGAGAATCTCAGGGACAATGCCCAGGCCCAGGAATAGGGCGGTAGCTGAAGAGTTCAGGGACAGTGCCCAGGCCAACTTCAAGCCCCACGACAACAACAAAAAAAAAAGAAAGAAAGAAAGAAAGAAAGAAAGAAAGAAAGAAAGAAAGAAATTTATTTCATGTTTTTATACATCCTTTTTTTTTCTGGCTAGTCCTGTGGCCTGAACTCTGGGACTTGCCATTGTCCTTGCTCATTTTTTGCTCAAGGTTAGCACTCTGCCACTTGAGCCACAGTACCACTTCTGGCTTTTTTCTGTGTATGTGGTTCTGGGGAATCTCACCCAGGGCCTCGTGCATGCTAGGCAAGCACTCTACCACTAGGCCACACTCCTGGTCCTCTATACATTCTTTTAGTTACAAATAACCTTAAAATATTCCAAGATAATGTTCTGAAAACTGCAAACTCATCTTTTCCCTCTGAGTTTCTTCAGTAAAATCAAAGGATGACCTACTAAACTGAATTATCAATTTTTTCATAAGTTTCATTCTACTTTCAGTATTAAAATTGTGGTTGGGGCCAACTGAAGATAGCAATTGAAAATTGTCTCAGTTTATGGCTATTTACCTGGTATTGATTGCTCTTGAAAACCAGCCTTCTACTCCTTTTCTGAGTAGCCAGGATTTTAAAAGATTGTTTTTATTCTTCCATAGATTTTTCTTTGGGATGACTCATTCTTGAATTCAGAATCAGAGATTAAGGCAACCAGAAGGTTTTCTTAGATCATGTTTTCTGTCTTAACTCTGGATTTTACTTCATCATAAGATGATGTATCTCTTCTAGCTGTACCGAATTGTGAAGAACATTCAGTTTTACAATCCTGCTGAAGATCAAGTTATTTTGGATGAGAAAAGGAAACTGAAACCAGAGCATGATATTCTTAACAGTTGGGATTTCCCAGAAGGTCTTCAACTTGAAAGTAGTAATTTTTTTTCCATATGCTCTACATGGTTATCAACTGTCTTTATCTGAAGATTTGGTAGAGTGGGCCATAGGAACTACAGAGGTGGGTTGAATCATATCATAATTATTTTAAGGACATATGTGCAAGCAAAGATCATCCTTTGAATTTATACCCTGATGAGTGCCTGCAATTTTCTCTTATGATCTTCCTAGCTAAATCAGATTGCTGAGATCTGAATATCAGTTTAAAGTCAGCTCCAGCCTGAAAATTAGTCAGACACTTATCTCCAATTAACTACCAAAAATCAGGAAGTGGAGCTGTGATTCAAGTAGTAGACTCCTCATCTTGAGAAAAAAAAATCACCAGGACATTGACCAGATCTTGACTTCAAGCTCCAGGATCAGCAACAAAATATTAAATGTCTCTAGATGTGACAAGAATATGGTCTCAAGATATAAATGATGTCATTCTTATTTGGTTTCTGTGATAAAGTACCTGAGCAATCAGTTGATGGTTATCAGCTCTTCATCTTAAAAGGTTTATCTTGCTCTCTTCTGTGGAGGTCTCCTTCAAAGGTTAGTTAGCCTGCTTCTTAGGCCTCTTTGGTGAGAGGAATGATTGAAGAAGATGTGTGAGAAGAAGATTCTCAATGGAAAGATTTCCCAATGGATAACAAGCTGAGCCTGACTATAGAGTGTCCAAGAGTGGTTTCTCTGTTCCTATTGCTTCAGAGATGAGTAGGAGTGACCAAATGTAATGAGACCAATTCAAGAATGAGCCACGGCGATATAATTGATGTTTTAAAGAGACATGTAGGGGGCCGGGAGTTTGGCCTAGTGGTACAGTGCTTGCCTAGCATGCACGAAGGGTTCAATTCCTCAGTACCACATACATAGAAAAAATCCGGAAGTGGTGCTGAGGCTCAAGACATAGAGCTCCAGCCTTGAGAAACACCAAGGATAGTGTTCAGGCCCTGAGCTCAAGCCCAGGACTGGCAAAATAAATAAATAAATAAATAAATAAATAAATAAATAAATAAAGAGACATGTAGGAAATTGTAAGTTGTAGTATGTACAATTTTCAATAGTATTGCAGAACTATTTACAATTCTGTTAATAACAGTAAGAAAAAGTGTAGAAAATTGTTATTAGTATATTGGAATGCCCCAAGTGACACATTATCAATGCATATGAAAATGGATGAAGGGAAAACAAAATGGAATATAAAAGAAGACAGGGACCAGGAGTGTGGCCTCATGGTAGAGTGCTTGCCTAGTATGCATGGATCCCTGGGTTTGATTCCTGGATACCATATACACAGAAAAAGCTGGAAGTGGTGCTGTGGCTCAAGTGGTAGAGCGGTAGGCTTGAGAAAGCCCAAGGACAGTGCCAAGACCCTGGTTCAAGCCCCAGGACTGGCCAGAAAAATAAACAGAAAAGATGACAATGAGAGAGTTTATGGTTTAGAAATGAAACAAAATTGCTTTTATGATAACAAACACTACCGTGGTAGGTTGACATCTAAGGGAACTGTTTCCTAAATTCTTAGAAGAATGTAAAGAAGTTGTGGTAGCTTTTTTTGTACCTCTCAGCAGATATAGACCAGTGTATGAAGTGTCCACATCATTAGTATGACAACACACAGAGAAATCAGTGCCTCCTGAGAGCTGCAAGTTTCCTGGCTTTTGGAGATGCCCTGGGCATGGTTCTGACCTGCCTGGCTCTCTGCTCATGTATGTTCACTGCTGTCGTTCTTGAGATGTGTGTGAAATGCCATGGTACTACCGTTGTTGAGGCCAGTAACTAGGATCTCAGCTGTACCTCACCTCCTTCATCTTTGGTTTCCTTTGTTCCCTACTCTTTATTGGCCATCCCAACACAGTCACCTGCACCCTTCAACAAACTGCATTTGGAATTGTGTTTAGTGTAGCTGTTTCTACAGTGTTGGGCAAAACTGTGACTGTTATTCTTGCCTTTTAAGTTTACTTCTCCAGGGAAAAGTGGTGTGGAGATGTTCTCAATCTTGGCTTCTGGTGCAGGGCTCCTGGGCTGCATTTTTGCCCCCAAAATGTTACATCATCTTACTAATGCAAAACAGAAACTTTTGGCATAGCCTCAAGGATAAAAGATATATTAGGAGAAATAAACATTCCTAAGTTGAAATTCATCTATGTTTGATGAGTACATAGGTCTGATTTAAATCTTCATTAATGTTCCATTGCTGTATTAGTTGTATTGTGAAATAATTACTTCAGGGAATATATATTGCTCATTTTTCTCATAATTACAAGTGATGGTTATTCCCCTTTTCTTTCTTTAAACAGTGCATATGTCATATGGAGAAATCCAATCCCAAACATTGTACATAATAGGAAAGCACTCTAAAATTAGGCTATGTTCCCAAGAAGGTGTTAACTTTTTTATGATTAAAATGCATAAGAATTTTTACTTCTCTCTCTCTCTCTCTCTCTCTACATATATATATATATATGTTTATTGCCAGTCTGGGAATTGAACTCAGGGCTTGGGTGCTCTCCTTGGACACTATTTTTCTCTTCAGATTAACATCTGTAATGAATAATAGTTTCTTCCTCCATGGTTGGTTATATCTTTAAATTTATTATATAATCACTCTTTACCTACTTGACACAGAAATTTGTAATTTATATAATATATAATATATTAGATTAGATATTATATTATATTATATATATGAGCTGGGCACAGTGGCTCATGCTTGTAATTCTACCTACTCAGGAGTCTGAGATATGAGGATCAAGTTTCAAAGCCAGTCTAGGCACAAAAATACTTGAGACTCTTATCTCCAATTAACTACTAGAAAATAGGAAATGGGGCTGTGGCTCAAGGAATAGCCTTGAGCTGAAGAGCTCAGGGCCATCTCCGAGGCTAAGTTCAATCTCCATGACCTAACAAAGCAAAACAAACAGGCTTGATTTGGTCCATAAATCATAGTTTTCATAAGTTGGTTTTGTGTGTGTGTGTGTGTGTGTGTGTGTGTGTTGAATTGGAAATCAAATGCCACATGAAAGTTATTATCTGATTTCTGTTGCTTTTTGATTTATTTTATGAAAATATTAGATATTTTATATGCATGAATGAAAATAAAAGATTGGGAATAGCAGGACCAAGATGGTGACATCCTTGAAGGTAAATCCCCCACCTCTCTCACTCTAACCAGAAGTGTGGGGCCTGAGGGTACACTGTCTACCACGAATCCCACTGTATAGAACACACAAACAGACTTATTTTATTTTTATTTTTTTGCCAGTCATGGGCTTGAACTCAGGGCCTGAGCACTGTCCTTGGACTTTCTCCAGGTTAGAACTCTACCACTTGAGCCTCAGCACCACTTGCGGCTTTTTTCTATGTATATGGTACCGAGGAATCGAACCCGGGTCTTCATGCATGCTAGGCAAGCACTTTAACCACTAGGCCAAACTCCCGGCCAACAGCCTTATTTTTGTTTGTTTGTTTTTTTAATATTTTTATTGTAATTAATAAAAGGGTTACATGATATTTGCCAGATAGAAGGTGCATTAATTCACATATATTGATACCCTTTCACATGTCTTGGTCCCCATTACCCTCCTGTCCACCACCACCACCCCCCGTCTTGGTTTTCCCCCCTTCCCTATCCAATTTCAAATAAACAAATACAAATAAATTCAATATATCAGATAACAAAGTGAGATACTGTATCAATATGAGATAACCAAGGGACAGCAAAAGAGATGAAAGATAACATTGTACATTAAGGACAACAATCATTCATTATATGGCTTTTCTTTCAATATCCTGGAGGTCTTTTCAATTAGCTTCATACTATATGGCCTTATATATCAAGGTTTTGCTCTATTGCAGATCTCTGCTAGTAGAGCCCAAGGTTTCTACTGATTATGACAAATGAGGGAAACCATTGAGCCTAAGTTCCTTTGAGTCTGGCTCACTTCACTTAATATGATTTTTTCTAAGTCTTTCCATTTCCTAACAAATGGGGCAATGTCGTTCTTTCTGACAGCAGCATAGAATTCCATTGTGTACAAATACCACAACTTGTTCATCCACTCATCAACTGAGGGACATCTAGGTTGGTTCCATATTTTTGCTATGGTGAATAATGCTGCAATGAACATCGTTGTGCTAGTGGATTTAGCATGTCCTAGTTTCTGGATGGTTGGGTAAATGCCAAGTAGTGGAATTGCTGGGTCATAGGGGAGCTCTATGTTTAGTCTTTTGAGGCACTGCCATACTGCTTTCCATAGTGGTTGAATGAGTTTGCACTCCCACCAACAGTGTAGTAGTGATCCATCATGGCCACATCCCCTCCAGCATCTGTTGTCATTCGTTTTCCTGATCCTGGCCATTCTAACTGGAGTGAGGTGGAATCTTAGAGTTGTTTTGATTTGCATTTCTTTTATGACCAGAGATGTGGAGCATTTCTTCATGTGTCTATAGGCCATTTTTGTTTCTTCTTCAGAGAAGACTCTCTTTAAGTCTTTGGCCCATTTTTTAATGGGATGGTTGTTACTTTGGAGATTAGTTTTGGAGTGATTCAATTTTTGAGCTGTTGATATATTTTAGATATGAGGCCTTTGTCCATTGTTTGGATGGTGAAGAACTTCTCCAACTCTGTAGGCTTCCTAATTAATTTACTAGCTATGTCCTTTGCCATACAAAAGCTCTGCAGTTTAATGCAGTCCCACTTATCCAGCCTTTCTCTGATTTGTTGTGATTCTTGGTCCTTATTAAGAAAGTTTTCACCAGTGCCAAGGAGGCCTAGTGTATCTCCTATTCCTTCCTATAAAGTTTTCAGTGTGTCAGCTTTTACCTCCAAGTCTTTGATCCATTTGGAGTTAATTCTAGTACAGGGTGACAAAGAAGGATCCAACTTTAGTTTTCTGCAGGTGCTTAACCAGTTCTGCCAGCACAACTTGTTGAAGAGACTATCTTTCTTTCCCTCTATTTTTTTGTCTCCCTTATCAAAGATTAGGTGGCTATAGGTCTGTGGTTTAATATCTGGGTCCCCAGTTCTATTCCATTGGTCTTCAGGCCTGTTCTTGTGCCAGTACCAAGCTGTTTTGATAATTATAGCTCTGTAATAGAGTCTGAAGTTTGGAATTGAAATTCCTCCAGTGCTGGTCTTTCTGCTAAGAAGTGTTTTTGCTGTACGGGGTGTTTTATTATTCCATATGAAATTTTGGATTGCCTCTTCTATTTCTTTAAAGAATTCCATTGGGATATTGATGGGTATTGCATTGAATTATACAAACAGACTTATGCAAAACCTAGCACCTCAGACAGGCAAGAAGAGGAAAGATGGAAAACAGTGAGAGATACCTGCTGTGGAGCAATGCCAGGTGTGCCTGGTGAGCAGCTCTAAAAACTCTCCTGGGAACACCAGAAATTCTGCTGTGAACCATAAGCAGCTTCTGAAGATTCCGGCATGTCCCTGAGTTTACAAATCTGCTATCTGGGGTGGTTCTGCTGTTATTAGATGAGTGGATGAGAAGCTTCCCTGTGTCTGTGAAAGAGCTTCTGGCTCTCCATGGCTTTGGTGTCTTTCAAGGGCTCTTCACTGTCATTCCTGGAACTATTCTGTTCCTGGTTAGTATCCTGCTATCCACCCCTTTTCTGTGCCATTTTCTCTTGGAGATAGAGGTTCTACTATCATTCTCTGGCTGCTGAAAAGTACATTATACTCTGACGTGCTTTCTGTCCAAAGTAAGAACAGCCAGGGGTCTTCACTGCCACTTTGCTCTCTGTGAGACAGTGATAGGGTTTCACCATAGCTATCACCCCCAATGATCTCATTGGTATCACAGTGGTCAGAAAAAATCTTCTCTAGCAGGACATACTATGACATATATTCAAATGTGCATGGCTCCATCTTAAGATCGGATGTGAGGGAGTCAATCTTAATAACTTACCTACATAAATATGCGGGGGACTAAACCTTGATTAAATTTTACTCAATAAATAAGGAGGTAGCAAATATTTTTTGTGGGGGTAGTGGGTCATGGGAATTCAATGCTGGGGCTTGGGCATTGTCCATGAGCTTTTTAGCTCATGGCTACTGTCCTGCCCTTGGTACCACAGCCACACTTCCCCTTTTATAGTGATTAGTTGGAGATAAAAGTCTCACAGTCTTTAGTGCCTGGGCTGGATTTCAACTGCAATCCTCAGATTTTATCTTCCTGAGTAGCTAGGATTACCACTGCACTTGCAAGCTAGGTAGCAAATCCTATCTGAAATGAATAGAATCAATTTGATGGGTAGCAAATCTTAAGTAAAATTAGATGTATTTAAACCACAGATTAATGGAAATCTCCAAATCCACACAACACAAAGCCTCCCTCTTACCCCCCCCCAAATAACCAAAAAGAAAACATTTACCTATCTCTGATTTCCTCCAGCAGGTCATGCAAAGAGGAGCTCAGCACTGTAACTATCAAAGTTACAGTAACCAACTGCCTTTAATAACCCTGGCTGGGACCTCACAATGGCATATGAGGTCAGTGAGGTAATGGACCAATCACAACTTAGCTTTCTGAAAGCTGGGATGAATGGGCCAATCACAGCCAGGCCAGTAATATTGGGGAAGAATGGACCAATCACATCCAGGCATGGAACGCTTGAGCTCTTAGACCTTGAGGACTGTTGTCAAGGGCTCCAAGTGGACTGCTATGGTAACCAGTGGCAAAACACTACCCTAATTTCCAGGGCCATGAGATCCTAGGACCTGCTTCCCACAAGAACACTGCCTCTGTTCTCCAAGCTCAAAGGCCACAGCCTTCTTGTGGGTAGGTCCTTGAAACAACAATCTGTGAAACTATGGTGGCTCACAATGAAGCCCTAGGCAGGCTGGGGGTGTTGCAAAGAGGCGGCCAAAGCTGCATCCAGGTTACAAAACACCCAGTGGTTAATGGAAGATAAAGGTCTCATGGACTTGACTGCCCTGGCCTGCTGCAAATCGCAGTCCTTGGAGTTTAGGATACTATATAGTGCCCTGGGTTTATAATGGAACTCTTATCTGCTATTAATGAAAAAAAAGAAAAGGAAATAGACAGAAATGGAGTTTTGGCTCAAGTAGTAGAGCCTGGGAGCCTGGAATCTACACGAAAACAAAAGCCTCAGGTAGAGTCACCAGGTCGTGAGTTCAAACCCTAAGTACCAATGCACATCTTTATATACAAAAAGACTCTGAAGTGAGTTTTTCCTCAAAGTATAAACCCTGCTAGCTTTGAGGAAATAAAAAGAAAAAGGTCCTGGACAGTGACCAGGCCTAGTTTTCAAGTCCTAGCACAAGAACCAAAACACCCAAAGCCAGGAGTTGAACTGTGGCCCAAGTGGTAGAACCTGCCAGTTATTTTCATCAAGGTCTTTTTTTGCTGTCATTGTTGGTTGTGCAGCTTGAACTCTGGGCCTAGGCACTCTCTCTGAGCTTTTTAGCTCAAGGCTACCACTTTACCCTTAGGCCTGGACTAAGATCTTCAGCTCAAGGCTAATGCCCTATCCCTGGAGTCCTAGCACTACTTCTGGTTTTCTAGGGGTTAATTGGAGATAAGAGTCTTATAGACTTTAGTGAGCGGTCTTTAAACCTCGATCCCCAGATCTCAGCCACCTGCACAGCTAGGATTTTAAGCGTGAGCCACCGCACCCCTGCCAGTTATTTTCAAACAAAACAGACATACAAACAGGCTTAGTGGCTAGGCCCTAACATCACATCTGAAGACCTGAACTAAAAAGAAAAAACAAGACAAAAAAAAGGCCAAAAAAAAAGATGAGAGAGGAGCCAAATAAATTTAAATTAAAATCATGGTTCACACTTGTACTCCTGAATTTGAGCTTTGGCTCCAAATGTGAATTCTGTTGGCCTTGAGGGGGGTAAAAAGCAAAACAAAGAAATAGACCTCAGGGAAAGTCACTGATTCATAACAACAAGCTAAAGAATCTGCACAAAAATACAAAAACAAAAAAGCTATAAAAATGAATGACAAAGGAGAAAATATCAAAGAACCAACTCAAAAAGTTGAAAATACTGTTCATTCCTATATCCTACTTGCTCAGGTCACTGAAATCAGAGGATTGTAATTTGAAGCCAGGCTGGGCAGGAAAGTCCATGAGAATCATTTTAGTGTGTGCCTGCCAATGGTAGACTTGTTTTGGTGTTTTGCTCATGATTAGGGGCCTACCACTTTCTGCCTCTTGGTGGTTCACTGGAGTATCATGGACTTTCTTGCCCAGGCTGGCTTCATACCATGTTCCTCAGATTTCAAGACTCTGTGTAGGCACTCATTTTTAAATATTTTTTGTGGGTTACGAGGCTTAAACTCAGTCTGGTCACTGTCCCTGAGCTCTTCAGCTCAAGGCTACCACCCTACCCTGGCAGGTGTGAGCCATTGAGCCCATCTGTGTAGACATTCTTATTTCCTATAAACCAACAAAAAAATGAAATGGCAGAAGTTTAACTGTGACTCATGTAGTAGATCCTGGGAACATTGAATTAAAAAACAAAAACAAACAAACAAACAAAAAACCTAAGATCCGTTTCAGCTCTAGCATTGAGTGAGGAAAGAAACTCCTTGACATTTTAAGTCCTAGTACAAGAACAACAACAACAAAAAAGCCAAGTGGGTGCCAGTGGCTCATGCCTGTAATTCTAGCTAGCTGCTTTTTGGTGTTAAATTGGAGATGAGTATCTCATGCAATTTTCTGCCTCAATGCACTTTGAAACACAGTCCTCAGATTTTAGGATTCTTTCTGTGCACTTGTTTGTTTAATGGGACACTTATCTCCTTTTAACAACCAAAAAAGAAAAAAAAAGCACAAGTTGAGCTGTGACTCATGTAGTAGAGTCTGTGAGCGTTGTAATATATATATACTTATGTATATATATATGTATTATATATGTGTATGTATTATATTATTATGTATATTATATATATGTAGTATATATGTAGTATATACATGTATTATATATGTATGTATGTATATATGTATTATATATATTTATGTACATATATATATATATTTAATCTTCAGGCATTAAGTTCAGGCCCTAAGTATAAACACCCAATTTTTTGAAGAAAAAAATCAGATGTTGAGTTTTACCTTGAATTGTAGGTCCTTCTACCTTTGAGGAAAAAAGAAAAAAAGAAAGAAAGAAAGAGAAAGAGAGAGAGAAAGAAAGACAATTCCTGGACATTGAACAATCCCAGAGTTCAAGTCCTAACACACAAAAACAGGTTACAACCTGTAATCTTGGCTACTGGGAGAGGGGGTAATTCCTAACTGAAGATCACAGATGTATGGGAGTCCATGCAGAAAATTTCATGAGACATTTACTTCCAATGAAGCACTAAAAGCCCAGAAGTTGCACAATGGAACAAAATGGTAGAGTGCTACCTTTTAAAGAAGATCTCAGTAAATTAAACTATTTACGGACAATGACTAGGCCCAGAGATTAAACACTAGCATTAGAACCAAAATATCCAACGTCAGTAGTTGACCTGTGGCCTAGGTGGCAGAGCTTCCAAATGGTGAGCTAAAACCAAACAAAAACCATTTTTAAAAATGAAGATGAGTATTTATTCCTTAACAATAAGCCAGATGACCTGAAATAAAAACCAAAATGACAGAAAACCTAAAATAAATGCTAAAGAAATTGAAAATATAGAAGAGCCAATTAAATATTTTAAAATCATGACTGAAACCTATATTCTACCTGTTCAGGTCACTGAAATCTGTGGATTATGATTCAAAGCCTGCCTGGGCAGGAAAGTCCTTGAGACCTGTTTTAGTGATTGGCAGTGGTGGCTTTGAACTAGCTGCGTTTGTCTCATGGCTAGAGCTCTACTCCTTCCTGCCTCTTGGTGGTTACTTACCAATAAGAGTCCTAAGTACTTTCTTGCACATGCTGGGTATGAACCACAACCCTCAGATCAGAGCCTGCGTATGCCCCCATGTACACAAGACTGTCCTATAAGCCACCAAAAAAAGAAGAAAGAAAGAAAGAAAGAAAGAAAGAAAGAAAGAAAGAAAGAAAGAAAGAAAGAGATGGAGGAAGGGAGGAAGGAACAAAGGAAGGAAGAAAGGAGGGAGGGAGAGCCAGAATCAGGGGGAGCGAAAGGGAAGAATGAAGGCAGAAGGAAGATGGGACAAAGGAAGGAGGAAGAAAAGAGACAAATAGGTAAGAGAGAAAGGAGGAAAAGAAAGGAATAAAACTGTAGCTAGGAAGAGAGAAAGAGAGAGAGAAAAAGAGACAGAGTGAGAGAAAGGAAGAAAGAGAGAAATGAAGGGAGAGAGGGAGGGAGGAAGGGAGGGGGAAGAAAGGAACAAAGGAAGGAATGAAGGCAGGCAGACTGAATTTGAACTGTCACTGCAGGTGTGAAACCTGCTAGCCTTGAGAGGAAAGAAAGCAAAGCAAAGCAAAGCAAAGCAATACACCTCAGGGAGAGTTGCCTATCCACAACAACAACTTAGAAGACCTCTAAAAACGATTGAAAGAAAGTAAGAAAAACCTAAAAGGGAACAAAAATGAACCAAAAGGAAGGAGAACATAACGAAGAACCAATATAAACGTTGGAAAATACCGTTCATGATCATAATCATTTCATTGTTTTAAATGAAAAATACAAAAAGACTCAGAAGTTGAGTTTTGCCTTGAATTGTAAATACTACTAGCTTTGTGGGGAAGAAAATAATCCACTCAGAAACAATGTCCAGATCCAGCCTTCAAGCCCTAACACAAGAAACAAAGACCCAAAGCCAGTAGTTAGCATGTTACTCAAATTGTAGAGATTGCTATTTGGTGGTTTGGGGGTCATGAGGATTAAACATTGGCCTGGGCACTGTCCCTAAGCTCTTCAACTCAAGGTTACCACCCCACCCTTGAGCCATAGCCCCACTTCCCATTTTCTAGTGATTAATTTGTGATAAGAGTCTCTCAGCTTTGTATTGCTCAGCCTGGCTTTGAACCTTGATCCTCAAATCTCAACCTCCTGAGTATCTAGAATTACAGGCATGAGCCACCAGGCCTGGTGAGACTGCTATTTTTTTATTGTCTCACATTTTCTGCATTTATTTATACTAGCTTTTGTTTGTCAACTTTGGAATATTTTCAAAGTTGTTTATCCTGAGTAATTTTTGGTATTTCTCTTTTATCTTAATTCCTTGAAAATTTTTTTAGATTTTATAAACACTGATTTTTACATCATATTTCAAATGTCATGTTAAACAAATATTCAAGAAGTGTATCTCTATATACAATCACTGGCACTTACATTTTAGAACATAATTAATATTAAGCTGAGGGCTTGTATATCATAGATACATATTAATATATGTAATAAAACATACCTAGAGAGTATATAGCCCATCATAGATTTTTATATCTATGTAGTTACGTTTATATCTCCAAGACCATGTCCATGACTTTGGTTACCCAAATATTGAGTCATTGCTCTAGTACTGTTTGAATATAATTAAGGATACCATGTGCCTTTTGTTTCTTTGGTCTTTACTTATCTCACTCAATATGACTCTCTCTAATTTTATCTCACTTCCCAGAGTATTCCATTATTTTATCTTGTTTGTTGGCTATGTAGAATTCCATTGTATATACAGACCACATTTTTTGTATCCATCTGTAGCAGGGCATCTGGGTTGTTTCCATTGCTTGGCTATTGTGAATAGTGCAAAGATTAACATGACTGAACAGGAGTTCTTATTATATCCTGTGTTATGATGCTCAGGGTAGATGACCAGGAGTTGTATGGCAAGATCATAGGGAAGGTCTATTTTCAGTTCTTTAAGTAACCTCCAAACTGCTTTCCAGAGTGGCTGTATAAGTTTACATTGCCACTAGTAGTGCAAAAGAGTTCCTCTTCCTCCACAACTGAGACTGCTATTTTTTTTAAAATATGTTTTTTTTATAAATTCATTTTTATTGTATTTTTTGTGGGTCATGGGGCTTAAACTCTGAGCCTGGGAGCTGTCCCTGAGTTCTTCAGCTCAAGGCTAGCACTCTACCACTTGAGCCACTTCTGAGATTGCTATTTTCAAGCAAAACCCGGAAACAAAAATAAAAACAAATGGAGTTTCAGTGGCTAACCTCTAACATCAAACCAAAAGATCTGAACTAAAATTAAAAAATAAGAAAAACAAAAAAATTAAAATGTGAAAGAACCAAGTACAGAAAATGTAATCATGGCTCACACCTTTAATCCTACCTACTTACACTGCTGAAATTTGAGAATCACTATTTGAAGCCAGACTGGGCGGGAAAAGCATGTAAGATTTGTTTTAGAGAGTGGCACTGGTTGGCTTGAACTTGCTGTGTTTTGTTTATGGCTAGAGCTCTACTATTTCCTGTGTCTTGGTGATTAATAGAAGGAAAGTCTCATGGACTTTCTAAACTTCCCAGGCTTGTCTCAAACCATAATCCTCAGATTTCCAAGCTATGTATGTCTTCATGTTCATGTGAGACTCTTTCTCCTATGAGCCACCAGAGAAAGAAAAGGAAAGTAGAAAGTAAGTAGGAAGGGAATTATGGAGGAATGGAGGAAGAAAAGAAGGAAGGGAGCAGGCAGGCAGGCAAGAGGCAGGCAGGTAAGCCGGTAGGTAGGCAGGCCAGCCAGCCAACCAGTAGTTGAGCGGTTGCTCCAGGCATGAAGCCTGCTACCCTTGAGGAAAAAGATAAGTAAAACAACACTGAGTGAGGAGCTAATCCTTAATAAGCTAGAATACTGGAACAAAAAAAATAAAAAGCAATGAAAAATGAATTAGATGGAAGAGGACATCAAAGACACAACTCAAAAATTTGAAAACTTGGTTCATGTCTCTTTCCTACTTGCTAAGGTCACTGAAATCAGAGGATTGTGGTTCAAAGTAAGCCTGAGTAAGTCCGGGAGACTTGTTTCAATGTGTATGTGACAGTGCTAGGTTTAAACTGGTGGTGCTATGCTCATGATTAGGGCCCCACTACTTTCTGCATCTTGATGGTTCATTGGAGAAAAGAGTTTCAAGGACTTTCCTGCCCAGCATGGCTTCAAGCCACAATCCTCAGATTTCAAGTCTCTGTGGGGTGTCCTTTGTGTTCCAGGGGCAGTCTTATCTCCTAAGAACCACCAAAAAATAAAAAGGCAGAAGTTGAGCTCTGGCTTGTGGAGTAGATCCAGGGAGCCTTAAATGAAAAACAAAACACCAAACTTGTAAGTCCAGTTTTGGCTTTACTGGTACACCCTGAAACTTTTAGGGAAAAATTTATTTTGGACAATGAACAGGCCCTGAGTTCAAGCTCTAGTACAGGAACCTTTCCTTCCCCTATCCCTCTACCCCCAGACAAATCAAACTACTAAGCAAACAAACAAAAAACAGGCAGTGCAACAGCGTTTTATGTGTGTAATCCTAGCTAATTGGGACCTAATTTTGGAGAGTTCTGGTTCTAAGCCAGCCCATGCAGAAAATGATGTGGAAGACATTTGCCTCCAATTACTATTCAGATCCTCAAAACCCAAAATTTGCATTGAGGATCAAAGTTGTAGAGTGCTAGCTTTGAGCAAAAGAGCTCAGGGACAGTGCCCAGACCCTAAGTTTAAGCTCCATGTTAAATAAAGATAGTAGTTGACCTGTGGACTACATAGCAGAACTTCTAAATGTTGAGAGAGAAAAAAGAAAATTAAATTTTGAAAAATTGAGGGTTAGCCCCCAACAAGAAAGTGGTGGTCCAGAAATAAACTGAACAACTATGAACTATTATATAAACAGAAATAGTGAATAGGCAAAAACAAAGAAGAAAGTAAAGAGCCAATTTAAGACTTTCAATAGCGTCTAATACCTGGAAACATACCTGGTGAGGTTGCTGAAATTTGAGGCTTGTGGTTGAAAACCATATGCCACTGTCACAAAACGTTCCACCTTTCTACTGGAAGGGAGAGGTAGGTTTCCTTCCTAGATTTCTTCTTTATCATTGCCTTCTCAGTGTCTGCTGAACTGTGAAGCAGACAGGCAGAAGCACTGCCCTGCTTGCTATTCCCTTCTTTCTGCAGAGGAGCTCAAGCCACAGCCACAACCTCATTGCACAGCATGGGTCAGTGGTTGCCCTCCAAGGTCCCTCCCAAAGACACATGAGGAGACCCAGAGCTGTAGAGCTGAAGCAAAATCCCTGCCCTCTGCACAGCCCCAGAATGAGAACAGAGACTTTCGGGCTACCAAGATTCAGAGATGCAAGGTGCCTGGAATGAGGCCTAGGAGATATGACTGGTATGGTTGTAAGGAGCTGCCAGAGGAGGCTGCAGAGAAAGTTCCTGCTGCTGAGGCCCCAGCATGCTCAGCAAAAACCCCTGGCTGCTCTTGCTTTTGGCCTGGACACAACACCTCAGAGGACATTGTTCTTCCATTTCAGCAGCTATAGCATAGCAGAGCCTATAGTTCTAGGAGCAAATGGAGTAGGAAGGGGGAGGTAAGCAGAATGATGGCTGCTTTGAGGAGAGTTTGCTACTGTTTGCAGACCTAGTAACACGCAGTTCCAGGGATGGCAGTGAAGAGCCCTGAAAGACAAAGCCACTGAGAGCCAGAAGCCCTGTCACTGACACAGGGAAGCTTTTCATCCATCCATCTGGTCATGGGAGAACCACCCCACCCAGAGGTTGGTAACACCAGGGCCATAAAAGAGAAAATGACCTTGAGTCTCTGGACTCTGTAAACCCAACAGAAATGAGACTGCTGAGGTAGTCACAATTTGAACTGCGTGAAAACACATACAACTGATTTTCCCTGGGAAAATCAAGTGGAAGTTCTGCAAAGACAAAACAAGAACAATCATCACAATAAGGAAAGCCAAACTGTCTGTGCTTGACTGGCAATGCTGTCCTCTCTGTATGCCCCATAATCAGCACACTTAGGAATAGTTTAGACGAGTTTGTGTTGCCTCTTTAAAACATGGATAAGTGACCTAATCCTTTAATCTTGAAATCATTTTTAATTCTAATTTTACTTATAGTGTATTGACAAATACATATTATTTTCAAAGGTGTGATATAACTCTACCCTTTCTTTGTAAACTAAAAAACATAATCAAAAAACACCTGAAAAATGTATAAAAATGGAGAGAAAAATGTAGCATTAATCACTGCTGGTTAAGATGGTGAACTCTGTGTCCCCCTTCTGTGAGCAAGCAACTCAGAGTGATTAGCACTGCCTGTGCCACAACATTTCTCCATCCCTCCCCACCATGACTAGTCCCAGGACAAAAGGGAAATAAGAAAATTCAGATAGTGCATCAGTTTCACTGCCACAGATGTCAGAAAATGATCCATCTCAACATAGGTTGTGAAGTTTTAGTTCTAAATAACTCCCTGATAGGAAAAGTCAGGGGTTTTAGTCATGGGACTTGAACTCTGGGCCTCAGTGTTATCCCACAGTTCTTAAGTTCAGTGCTACCGCTGTATGGACCAAAAGTACTCTGCTGAGCCGATGCCTTCTGAAATGTTGGCTCATTCAACTGCACTCTAATCTATGAATAAATCACATCTAAATCAGTTCTTCAGACTCTTTATTCCATACTGTGTTACAAGTATGGAAACTTCCTGGTCATTGAATTTCCTGGGTACATCTCCTGGTGTGTTTTGAATTAAGGTTGACACTTTTCATATTTTAATTGGAGAATGCAGATTCTTTTCCTAGGTCTCATGAGTGGGAAGTTGACCTACCCTTGTGAGTACCAGTGTTTGTGATTGAAATCCTAGATATTCAGGAGGCTGATATATGAGGATTGTAGTTCCAAAGGCTGGGAGGGGATCCTAATGGTAGAGTGCATGACTGGCCTGCATGAAGCCCTTGTCTATCCCTTGGTACCCATCTTCAGAAAGAGCAAGAAGTGGCTCAAGTGGCAGAGGGCTAGCTGTGAGCAAACAGTGTCCAAGGAATGATCCCAGGCCAAGAGTCCAAGCCAAATGACAGATTGAAAAGGAAGAAGAAACAAATTTTAAAATGATCTGGTATATTTACCCCTGAGCCACCCTCACTGTATTCCAGTTCCTTCATTTCTGAGACCAGATATCCTGACTGGGATCCACATAAAAAGTGTCCCAGATTCAATGAACCAATACTCAGTGCATCACACCTGCTCATTCACTAGAGAATGGAAACAGCTTCAGCTTAAACATTGTTGCTAACTGGAAGGACAGGGCACCACAAAACCAACCCAACTGAAAGCAGGCACAGGTGGGATGAATGGGGACTATTAGCCAGTCACAAGGAGAAGGCATGGCAGGAGGGACTGAATCAGATTAAAAGATGGAGTGGAAGGGAAGAATGACCACATGGAAGCTACTGCTAAGGAGGAAACATCGTTTCCTGCTGATTCCAGGAGGGATACTTGAGGAGCTCCTTTCTCCTGGAGCATTGGTTACTGTGGGCCTGAATTTGGAAGGTGTTTCTTGCATCCCTTGCAAAATTTTATGTGGCTGCTCCTTGCTTCCATCTGTCATTCAACAACTCTGCGGTACACATTATTCCTTCCACACTAGATAGGAATGGACACAGGTAAAAAATGTTTCCTAGGCCCTTCCTTTTTTCTCTTTCTTTGATTCATTCTCCCAGACTCTGGTGCTGGGATTCAGGCTTGAGGAATTCCAGAGTTCCCCTGTATCTCCTGGAAAAAGGATAGGATGCTAGGGAAAGGTATTGTCTTCCTCCCCCCCCCCCCCCCGCCCCAGAGCATCAAAGCCTATCCCAACTGCAAGCAGACACAGGTGTGTGGAATTTCAAGTGGGGCCCATCAGCCAATCGTAAGGAGAAGGCCTGGCAGGAGGAACTGAATCAGAATAAAAGCTGGAGTGGAAGGGAAGAATGACCAGTTGGCAGCTACTGCTAAGGCCTCCTCAGTAGGTTGTGCTGTAGGCTTGAACCACCGCGCCTGGCCCATGGTGCCTTCGAAGGGCAATCCCCAAATCCGAACCTCCTGGGTACCTTGGGTTACAGGCCTGAGACACTGGGAGCTTGCTAAGATCTCCATTTAGGAGGTGCAACTGTCCCATGGGGAAGAGTAGGAAACTTACCAGATGGGAAGTAGACATAGGAAGGGCAATAAGGATGTAGGAATTGGATTAAGGCAGCTCCATGTCTCTGTGTAAAGAATAGATGGAACACCAGAAAACTTATACATGTAAACGATGAAGCAATAAATTAAGGAGGGAGGGAAATGGGAACAGAAATCTGAAAAGGGGTGCCAATGTGTGAGTTGTAAGGCACCTACTATCTGGCTAATAAAACTGTAACCCCTGTAGATAATTCAATTGAAAAATTCACTGAAATCATCACGTAAGGACATTCATTTACTTCTCCAGAAAATAAAGTGTATGCCATGGAGAAGGAAACATACATAATGAAATTAGGTAGAAGTACTGGTGTTTCCCGCAGGCCAACGGCATTGGAGCTGCTGGGAAACTTCTCAGAATGGTGTGCAAAGACCCGGAGGGGAGGTTTCTCTGTCTCCATTACTGGTGTCTGAAGCTGTGAAAGTGATATGGGTCTCACTAGTGCCCTGAAAATGCCCCACCCTGACGGAGCCTGGGATGCTGCTGACTTCTCTTTGACCTGTGTTGTGGTGCGCATTTTTCCCCTGCTTCTGCTGGATCTGCCTACATTTTAAGGACCAGTATTTTTTGGTGTAAGGTTCAGTGTTGAGCCCAAGTGACTTCATCCTAGCTGGAGTAACTCCATCTGGTCTGAATGACCAATTTGTTATGGATGCAAAAGTACAACCTCACCTTGTTTAAAGACATGAAACCCAAAGCAAGACTACTGGATTAAGTTCAATGAGAACTGAGAGTGAAGACACTGAAAACACCTTGCAGACAGTCCCCTAAACCAGTCCATTTCCAAACACGAGGCTCAGTCACAAGATTAGGACAGGCCATGTGGAGACATCCAGTCAGCAGAAGTACATGTGTAACTGTGCTGTTTGTAACCAGTCAGCCTCTACCAGATGCGAAGCTGTAATAAACTTGGGGTTTGCGGTTTTGCCCTATAGAACTTAGCCTGTGAGGACCGGAGGGGTCACTCTCTCTTCACAGAGTTGGTCCTGACTGGTCAGTGACATTCTCCGAACTTGGTGTGAAATAAAAGTTGGCTTAACATTGGCTTTCTGTCAGTCTGGTTCCTTTGATCAAGGACCCCAGTATTGGGGAACACCCCAAGAGATAACATCTCTGTGATCTCACTCTCAGCAGTTCTCTGGAGTTACTGGAGAAGAACCCTCTGCCACTGCGGGATAGAGAGGGCCAGATCATATTCCAAAGTGACAAGATGGATCAAAAGTATTTTGCTGAGTCGATGCCTTCTGAAATGTTGGCTCTTTCTGCAACACTCTGTTCTATCAGTAAATCGCAACTGAATTAGTTCTTCAGACTATTTATTCCCCAAGGGGTTACAAGTCTGGGAACTACGTGGTCATTGAATTTCCTGGGTACATCTCCTGGTGTGTTTTGAAATTTAGGGAGACCCTTATCATGTTTTATGTGTGAATGCGGATTCTCTTCCAACTTCTAAGGAGTGGGAAGATGACCTGGCTTGGTTGGGCCGAGTGGATCACCCTTGTAATCTCAGCTAGTCGGGAGGCTGAGATGTGAGGATTGCAGTTCCAAAAGCAGACCTGATGGCTGGGAGGGTAGCCTACTGGTAGAGTGCTTGCCTGGCCTGCAGGAAGCCCTGGGGCCATTCCTTCGCAGAAAGAGCCGGAAGTGCTGCTGTGGCTCAAGTAGAAAAGTGCTAGCCTTGAGCAAACACTGTCCAAGAATCATGCCATTGAAGAAGCAGAAGCAGAAGCAGAAGCAGAAGCAGAAGCAGAAGCAGAAGAAGAAGAAGAAGAAGAAGAAGAAGAAGAGGAAGAAGAAGAGGAAGAGAAAGGGGAAGAAAGAAGGGGAAGAGGAAGAGAAATAAGAAATCTTGGGGCCGGGAGTTTGGCCTAGTGGTTAAAGTGCTTGCCTAGCATTCATGAAGACCCGGATTCGATTCCTCGGTACCACATACATAGAAAAAGCCGGAAGTGGTGCTGAGGCTCAAGTGGTAGAGCTCTAGCCTAGCCTTGAGAAAGTCCAAGGAGAGTGCTCAGGCCCTGAGCTCAAGCCCAGGACCGGCAAAAAAAAATCTTTCAGGTAGATTCATCCCCACCCCAACGCCGCCCCCAACCTTGGCTGGTCTTCAAGTTCCTTCTTTTACCGTGATTAGAAATATCATGAGTGGGATTCAAGTAAAATGGGTCCCTTACTTAGCAATGAAACAATTCTCAGTGCATCCCACCTGCTCATACACTAGAGAATGGAAATAGCTTCAGCTTCAGCATTTTTGCTCACTGAAAGGACAGGGCACCACGAGCCCATCCCAACTGCAAGCAGGCATAGGTGTGTGGATTTCAGGGTGGGGCCCATCAGCCAATCATAAGGAGAAGGCATAGCAGGAGGGGCTGAATCAGAATAAAACCTGGATTGGAAGGGAAGAATGACCACTTGGCAGCTACTGCTATGGAGGAAACATCGTTTCCTGCTGATTCCAGCAGGGTTACTCGAGGAGCTCCTTTTTCCTGGAGCGTTGGTTACTGTGGGCCTGAATTTGGAAGGCGAGTGTTTCTTGCATCCCTTGGAAAATTTTATGAGGCTGCTCCGTGCTTCCACCTGTCATTCAACAACTCTGCAGCTGACATTATTCCTTCCACACTGGAGAGGAATGGACCCAGGTAAAAAAAAATTTTTCCTAGGCCCTTTGTTTTACACTGTCCTTGGCACCTTGTCCTCAAAGTAATAAAACCTGGGTTTTCAAGCATGCTAGGAAATCACTCTTCCACTAGTCGAAAGTCCTTTCCCCAGTTATTGATTTTTTAAAGTGAAGTTCCAGCTTTCAAACAAAGATCTTGTAGTTCAACATAGGTCCCTCTTTCTAGGCTGGCGTCTGGCACTTATGTCCCCTATTCTAGACCTTCTCTGACAATTTCAATGTTTCATCCAAGTATCTCTGGATTTCAAAGGAAGAATTTTTTGGGAAATCCTGTTTTGTTTTATCTCATAGATGATAGTAAATTCTAGTGGGTGTGAATATGGACCTGATGTTGCTCATATATACATCAGCAATTCAAGTGTGTGAGATGGAGCAGGACCCTTTGACCCTGTGCAGGATATCCTACATAAAATGAAAAATATATACATGCAAAAATGCAAATCCACAGAAGACAGAGAGAAGCAGCCTTCCCTGGCTTCACTCCTGACTCTCCGTTCCTCACCCCTCCCCCATGACTGATTCTTTCTTGGCCATGTTTGTCCCTATGTACCTTTTTCTTGCAACACTCAGATACAAATTTGAAGTTTCTCTTACTGTCAGAATTTGTTTTGTGATTTTTCTATGATATTCTTAGTGTTTTAATTTTATTTTTATTTATTTATTTCATTTTTTGTGGGTCATGGGAGTTGAACTTTGCCTGGTCGATGTCCCTCAGCTCTTTAGTTCAAGTCTACCACCCTACCTCTGTGCCTTGGCTTTATCCAGGAGCTATTCAGCTGAAAGCTACCATCCTACCCTAGATCCAAGCCCCACTTCTCATTTTCTAGAGATTAATTGGCTTTCAGTTTTATGCTCAGATCTCAGCCTCCTGTGTAGCTAGCCACCACCCAGCAGGCCTACTTTTCTTTTTTTGACTGTCTGGGGCTTGAAATAAGGGCCTGAACACTGTCCTTGGTCTTCCCCAAGGCACATGAGCCACAGCAAGACTTCCAGCTTTTTCTATGTATGTGGTACCAAGAAGTGAAACCTGGCTCTTTGTGCATGCTAGCAAGCACTCTACCACTATTCCAAACTCTCCGTCCAAGCCTTTTAATTTTAAATTATTCCCTCAAGTTGTAAAAAATATTTTGAGTTTTTAAAAATAATCAGTAAAGGGCCGGGAGTTTTCCCTAATGGTAGAGTGCTTGCCTAGCATGCACGAAGACCCAGGTTCGATTCCTCAGTACCACATATGTAGCAAAAAGCCAGAAGTGGTGCTTTGGCTCAAGTGGTAGAGCCTTAGCCTTGAGAAAATCCAGGGTCAGTGCTCAGGTCCTGTGCCCAAGTACAGGACTGGAAAAAAAATAATTATCAGTAAAATAATATGGTACCAAACCTGACACATCAATTTTTCTTTAAACTTGATGCCACTCTGGTAGCTTTTGCCAATCCCCATGTGTTCAAGAGATCATTGTGATCCAACATGTTTTCAGAGATTGTGGGAGCAAGTCCCAGAAGGCTGAGGTCTTGCAGAAGCAGATCCTAGGATGCCATGGCCCTGGAGAAGGAAGGAGGGACTTGTCCAGTCCTCATGGTTCCCAAAATGCTGCCATGAGAATATCCATAGGGGTCCACTTGAAGTGTTTTACAACATTCCTACAAACTAGATCCTCAATGGTTCTATGAGTGGCTATGACTGGTCCATTCATTCCTGGTGACACGAGGCCTGGCTGTGATTGGTCCATTCTTCCATGATGCCATTAGGCCTCACTGTGATTGGGCCATTTCCTCACACACCTCACATGCCATTGTGAGGTGCCTGGAGGGGTTGCAGAAGGCTGTTAGTTGCTCTCCATTTTCAGTTAAAGTGCTGAGAGAGCTACTTTACAGTGCTTCAGTAAATCAGATTTAGATTGATTCTTTTATTGGTGAGTGGGGAGGAAAGGAAGCTTTGGGTTGTGTGGGTTTGGGGATTTCCATTATTCTGTAGCTTAGATTGTGCTAATTTAAGATATGCTATCACTGAATTGATTAGCTAAACTTCGTTAAGATTTGATACCTACTCCACTGATGTATAAAATTGTTATATATATTAATATTTATATTTATTGTCATCTTAACTTAGCTAAGTATACTTAAAATATACTAGCCACCATATTTTCTTAGCTGTTTGGTAGTGGCTGGCTGTTTGCCATCCCATGAGAAAAATGGAGTCAACAGACAGCAAATGCCCTACATTCTCCTCCGCAGAGGAGGACTTCCTTGTCAGTCAATATCATGTACAGCAGACCACTGGCACCTTTGGGCAGGTGAAGAAGGCCTATCACTCCCTCACAGACAATGAGGTCACAGTGAAAATCTTGGGGACAAAAGAGTACCCAATGCTGGTGGAAAATCAGGTGGATATTGTCAAGCCTCTGAATTACCCCCATGTGATTAGGATGTATCAAGTGATCCAGGGAGTGGAACATGTCTACCTGGTGATGGGAATGGCCACCAAGGGAAACCTGCAGAGCTGGATCAAAGCATCATGCCAGGTTTATGAGAAGGAAGCAAGGAAGTTGATGAAGCAGATGGGAAGTGAGATGCAGTACTTCCATTGGCATGGGATTGCACACATGGACCTGAAGCCTGACAACATCCTTCTGGATGAAACCGGCAATGCCAAGGTCAATGACTTTGGGTTGAGCCTGAGGATTGCCCCAGTGCAGTTGATCACAGATCTTCCTGGTGCCTATGTGGTCTGTACCCCTAAAATATACCTGAAACAAGCCTATGATGGCTTCAAGGTAGATGTCTTGAGTCTGGGCACCATCCTGTTGTTTATGATTATGGGACAATTCCCATTTCAAGAGAGCACTTTCAACCAGCTCTGTAGAAAGTTTGTCGAGGGCAGGTATGATGTACCACAACACCTGATTGCCAGAGGACATCATGTCTTTTTCCAGCTCTTAATTTTAAACCCTCAGCAGAGGTCTGATGTGCAACAAGTCATGGCACACACATGGTTTGATGGATTTGATGAAGGCTCCCTATATCCAGTTGAGCCCCTGCCCAAACAGTTATACCCAACTGTGGTGAGCAGGATGTGTTCAGTGGGGTACAGTTAATCACAAGTCCGCACATCAGTTTTGCACAGATCCTTTGATGATGTGATGACCACCCATTTTTCATTAAAGATGGCCTGAAGGCAGAGAGAGTCAGCCCTGTGACAGCTCAATCTCTGGAGTGGGGTATTCAGCACTATGCCACTGTCCCAAACCCTTCCACATTCCTACTGGAGGAGAGAGGTAGGTTTCATTCAAGATTTCTTCCTTATCATTTCCCTCTGTGTCTGCTGACCTGTAATGTGAAGCAGACAGGCCGAAGCACCTCTTTGCCTGCCATTTCCCTCTGTTTCCTGCAGAGGAGCCCCAGTCACAGCCTCATGCCATATCATGGGTCAGTGGCTGCCTTCCAAGGTTCCTCCCTGCCACAGAGAGAAGAGGAGACATTTTGCCAAAGAGGTAAAGCAAAATCCTTGCCCTCTTCACAGCCATAGAATGAGAACAAAGTCTTGAGGGATACCAAGAGTCAGGGCTGCAAGCAGCCTAAAATGAGGCCTAAGAGATATGCCTGATATGGCTGTAAGAGCTGCCAGTGGAGGCGGTGGATAAAGTTCCTGCTGCTGAGCTCCTAACATGCTCAACATGGACCTCTGGCTGCTCTTGCTTTGGACCTGGACACAACACCTCAGAGGATGTTGTCCTTTCCTTGGAGCTGACACAGCATGATGATAGAGCCTCTAGCTCCAGAAGAAAATGAGGCAGGAAGGGGATGCTGAGTAGAATGATGGATACCTTGAGGAGATTGTGCTGCTGTGTGCAGACCCAGTAACAGGCAGTTCCAGAGATGGCATTGAAGAGCCCTGAAAGATACCAAACTCACTGAGAGCCAGGAGCCCTGTCACTGATACAGGGAAGCTTCTCACCCACCCATTTGCTCACAGAACAACCCCAGCCAGGGGCTTTGTAACACCAGGATCATGCAAGAAAGAAAATGATAGCCCTGAAATACACCAAGGCCACAGAAAGCTAGAAGCCCTGTCTCACCCATCCATGTGGTCATACCAGAACCACCCAGCCAGTGACTTTGTAACACCAGGGGCATTCAAGAGAGAAGGAGCTTGAGTCTCTGGCACTGTGACTCCAATAGAAAGATCAGTGCTCAGGTAGTCACAAATTGTACTGCCTGAAAACACAACTGATTTTCTAAGGAAAAACAGAGTGAATGTTCTCCAAAGAAAAAAACATGATCAATCATGACAAGAAAATAATGAAGCCAAACTGTCTTTGGGTGGCTGGAGTGCTGTCCTCTCTTGGGTGGCTGGCAGTGCTGTCCTCTCTGTATGCTCCATTCCTTGGTACACTTAGGAATAGTTTAGAGGCACTTGTGTTCCCTCTTTAAAATGTAGCTAAGTGACTGAATCTTTTAAGCTTGAATTTCATTTTAATTCTAAGTTTACTTATAGAATGTAGAAAAATCCATATTTTCTTCATGATAGATATCTGTGAGGTCTATCAGTAATTGTTTAAATGTAATAAAACTCCACTCTTCAATGGAAAAAAAAAGAAAGAAAAAATATAGCTTAAATCAGTGCTGGTTAAGACTCTGAATTCTGTGAGCTCCTCCTGTGAGAGAAAGCTCTTCAACAATGATTTCCACTTCCTGTGCCAAGGCCCCCATCCCCACGACATGACTATTCCCAGACACAAGGGAAATAAGGCAAGTCAAATACTGCACAGTCCATCAGTTCTCCCAGGGCTGCACAGACACAGGCATCAGAGAATCAAGATCATCTCAACATTGGCTGTGAATTTTCCATTCTAAATTACTGACAACTCTGATAGAAAGGGCTTTCTGTAGGTTGGGGTGAGATTTGGATGAGGTTAGCATGATATTTTAACCTTTATTGTCAAAAAATTATATTTTTCTCGTGTCTTATTAAACAACTGTTTTTCAACTTCTATATTTCATTTTAAAATCATCTTAACTGTTTTCAAAACTCTTCTCTCTCTCTCTCTGTCTCTCTCTGTTTCTGTCTGTTTCTGTCTCTGTCTCTGTCTCTTTCATGGTTATAGAACTCGAAATCAGGTCTGGGGCACTGTCCCTTAGCTTTTCTGCTCAAGACTACTGATCCACCACTTGAACTACAGCTCAATCTCCCTGGATTTTGTTGTTGTTGTTTCTTTTTTTCCCCACCCTGGGTGTGATTTATTGGTTATATATCTCATGGATACTCAGGGATTTTTCCCACCTGGGCTGGGTAAAAATTAATATCCACAACTCTCAGTCCTCTAAAAATCTAGAACTATAGACATAAGCATACATCACCCTGATCACTTTAAGGTGTTTCTTTGGCTTTTCTCTTATTTTACCCTCTTTTACATTTGTTTTATTCCTAATTGTTTTGATGTGGAAGAGGCTTGTTGATATTCAGTGCCTCCTCCTCCTGTTTCTTCCTCCTCCTAATCTTCCTCTTCCTTTTCTTCCATTACTTCTTCTTCTTCCCTTTTTCCTCCTCCTTCTCTTCCTCCTCCTCCTATTCCTTCTTCTCTTCTCAATTCTAACAGCTAAAATCCAAATTTTCAGTTTTCATGTGCATTTGGGTGCTAATTCTGCTAACTGAAAGGATTGAACTCAGAAGGCACTGGCAAGTTTCCCTAATCTCCCTAAGTTGGCATTTTTATTTTATTTATTTATTTGCTCACTATGTTAGTCATCTTCATGCCTTGAGCCAAAGCTGAATTTCTGGCCTTCTTTTTTTTTCTTGTACTGGTGGTCTGACCATATTTTTAATCCCCCCCCAATACTAACAGCCTCTTCATAAGCCACGAGGGATTTTCTGATTTTGGTTGGTTGTTTGGTTGTATTATTCCTTAGGTTTGAACAGAAGGCATAACCAAGTGTCTAACATTTTCTTTCTCTCTTTCTTTCTCTCTTTCTCTCTCTCTTTCTCCTTTCTTTCTTTCTTTCTTTCTTTCTTTCTTTCTTTCTTTCTTTCTTTCTTTCTTTCTTTCTTTTTCTTTCTTCCTGTATGCTAGCATGTTCTACAGCCAGAGCAGCAAGTCAATTTCTGGTTCCCTGTGCCCTTTGTATTGGTTAATGGAAGTCTCATAGTCCCATAAGTCTCATAGTGTCCCATGAGACTCTTCAATTAACCACCAAACGGTTGGAAGTGGTAGGGCTCCAGCCATGAGCAAAAGACCACAAGTTCAAGCTCCAGGACTGGCATACAATGCAAGAAGTCTGATGGCTTTTCCTGTCTAGGATGGCTTAGAACTGTGATCCTCAGATTTCAGTGAGCTGAGCAGCTAGAATTTTTTTAGCTACAAGTCAACATTTATTTTTTGTTTTGTTTTGTTTTGCCCTTTGGTGTTTTCCTGCTGTTTTAAATCAGGGCTTAGTATATTCTGTCTGAAAGTTTTTGTTCAGAGCTAGCAGGCTGTAGAATTTAAGCCAAACCTTGATTGCTCTTGTTTATTTTTTAAATTTGGGTCCTGGTATTATGCATTTCACCCAACGGCTGGTGCTTCTATCTGAAGTTTTTGTTTATTTTCTCAAGTCTACTGTTTGTTCTTATTTGCACCATATGTCAAGTTTGGTTTTGTTTTGCTTTGCCTGGGATGGTCCTACACCTTGAACTCAGGGCCTAGCCTCTGGCTTTTAAAATTATAATTATTTCTTTTCTTTTCTGTTTGTGTCATGAGCTCTTTTCCTTCACCTTTTTATTTCATTCACTTTACTTTTTCTGTCATTTTTGTTTATTTCAGGTCGTCTGGTTTGTTGTCACACTAACCACCCACCTTCATTTTTTGTTTGTTTATTTTTTAAAGTCACAATTTGGAGGCTCATGACCTAGTGGTAGGGTGCTCCCCTAGCATTCAGGCAGCCCTAGCTTCGATTCCTCAGTTCCATAAAGGAAAGGTGGAAGGGGTGCCTCCAGCTGTAAAGTGCTAGTCTTGAGGAAAGCCCAAGGACAGTGCCCAGGCCCTGGGTTTAAGCCCCCAGACTGACAAGGACAAAAAAAATGTAAAAAATAATTTGGAGTCTCTGCAAAAGTCAACTACTGTTTTTTGTTTGTTTGTTTGTTTTTGCCCCAGTTGTGCGGCCTGACCTGTTGATGGTTAATTGGAGAGGAGAGTCTCAGGGACTTTCCAGTCTAGGCTGGCTTTGAATCACAATTGTCAGATTTTACAATAGTATGTAGTACCCTCAGCTTCCCATGGAACTCTTTATCTTCTATTAACCACCAAAAAAGAAGGACTAGAGTAGGGAATAATGTAAGGAAGAAAGAAAGGAATGGAAGGAGAGAGTGTGGCCAAGTGGTTGGGCACTCATTTAGCATGCAGGAAGCTCTGCGTTCTAGTCCTCAGTACTACATACACAATACAAGCAAGAAGTGGTACTGTGGCTCAAGTGGCAGAGCACTAACCTTGAGCAAAATGTGTCCAAGGACAGTGCCCAGAGCCTGAGTTCAGGCCTCAGGACTGGCAAAACAGGAAGAAAGAAAGAGGAAAAAGAAAAGCAAAAAAGGGAAAGGCACAAGTTGAGTGGTGCTTCTAATAGTAGAATTATGAGCCTTGAAATAAAAACAAACAAACAAAAAAGAAAGCAAAAGGTATGGGGTGGGGGGAGGAAAATGGGGACCAAGATATGAAAAATATTTTAATGTTTGTGAAGTAATGCACCTTCTATCTGGTGAATATAATGTAATCCTTCTATTAATTACAATAAAAAATATACGGAAAAAAAGAAAAGGAAAGAAAAAGAAAATCCTCCTCTGGGAGAATCAACCCTATGTAAAATCACTTATACCAAAAAAAAAAAAATCCTGAAGTTGATTTTTGCCTCTAAATGTATACTAACTAGCTTTGGGTGGGTGGGGGGAGAAAGAAATGACTTTTGGATTCTGTTCAGGCCCAAAGTTCAAGCCCTAGAATAAGAACCAAAAACAAACAAGTTTTTTTGTTTTTGTTTTTTAAGAACCAGGGCAAACACCAATGCCTCACACCTGTAATCTTGGCTTTTCACTGCTTGCAATCTGAGGATTGTGATTCAAAGCCATCCTGAACAGAAAATTTCCTGTGAGACCCTTACTTCCAATTAACCACCAACAGACAGGAAGTACTAGAGCTCTAGCCATGAGCCAAACACAGCAAGTTCAAGGCCACGACTGCCACTCACTAAAACAGCTTTCATGGGCTTCCCTCCCTAGGCTGGCTTTGAACCACAATCCTCAGAGTTCAGCAACCTGAGCAGGTAGGATTACAGATGTGAGACATAATTTAAAATTCTTTAATTGGTTCCTCTCTTCTGGCATCTTCATATCATTTCATGATTGCTTTTACTATTTTTCTTTTTAAAATTTCAGTTCTTATGGCTTTTTAAGGTCTAGAAACTCACACTCAGTTTGTATTTTTGTTTTTGTTTGGGTTTTTCATTTGAAAATAGTTTCTATACCTTGGGCTACAGATAAACTACTAGCTATGTGTGTTTTTATTTTTGCTCCAGGGTTTCAATTCTGGGCCTGATCACTTTCAGTGAGTAGTTTTTTTTTTCCTCTCAAAGTAACCAAAGTATACAATAAGAGGCAAAACTCAATTTCCAATTATTATTATTATTATTTTTAAATTTGAGTACTGGTACTTAGGACTTGAACTTAAAGGACTGGTGACTCTCCCAGAGGATTATTCTACTTTTTTTTTTAATTCAAGGCTATCATGCTCAACTTTTGAGCTACAACTCTACTTTTGCCTTTTTTTGGGGGGGGTATTATTCTTCTTTGGTTGGTAATAGGAGATAAGAGTCCCAGGAGAAACCAAGGGCACTGGACAGTGTCCTAAAGTCTGAGGACTGAATTTCAAAACTAGCCTGGGCAGGAGACTGCATGAGATTCTTAACTTCAATTACCACCCACAGGCCAGTAGTCAGTGGCAAAGGCATGAGCCACTGTGCCAAGCCTGGCTGTTTATTATTTTTAATTTTTTTAGTTCCTGTTATAGGGCTGGAATTCAGAACCTGATCCCTAGCCAAGATATTTTTCATCAAAATAGCAGGGAATATAATTAGAGCTAAAATTGGACTCATGATTTTTTCTTTTCTTCTTCTTTTTTTAATTCTGGGCTCCCTGACTCTACTACTTAAGCCACAGCTCAATTTCTGCTTTTTTATTATTTTGATGGTTCATAGGAGATAAGAGTGGATACACAAGGGCACTACATAAAGGCTTGACATCTTAGGATCCCAGTTTGAAGCCAGCCTGGCCAGGAAAGTCCATGAGACTTTCAGAGGCAGAAAGCAGTAGAGCCCCAATCATGAACAAAACACCCCAAGTTGATTTGACAGGCACACACTAATACAACTGTCATGGACTTTCCTGCCCAGGCTGGCTTTAAACTATTATCCTCTGATTTCAGTGACTGGAGCAAGTAGGATATAGGCTTCAACCATGTTCTCAAAACATTCAGTGGCCCTTTGGTGTTTTTCTTTTCACTCATTTTTTGTTCGGTTTTCTTTTTCTTTCTCACCCTCCCCCCTTTTTAAAATTTGTTCAGGTACTCTGCCTTGTTTTCTTGAATGGGGCACTCTCCCTGAGGTTATAATCTTTCCTTTGCTTTTTTCCCCTCAAGGCTAGCAGGTGAAAACACAGCCAAAAGTCACAGTTTCTTTCTTTCTTTCTCTCTTTCTTTCTCTCTTTCTTTCTTTCTTTCTCTCTCTCCCTCTCTCTCTCTCTCTCTCTCTCTCTCTCTCTCTCTCTTTCGCTCTCTCTCTCTCCCTCTTGCGCTCTCTCTCTCTCCCTCTTGCTCTCCTTTCTTTCTTTCTTCTATTTAATTCTTTCTTTCCTTCCTTCCTTTCTTCCTTCCTTCCCTCCTTCCTTCCTTCTTTGTTCTTTCTTTCTTTCATGGTTTATGGGAGAAATAATCTCATGTGAACATGGGGGCATTACACAGACTCTGAAATCTGAAGACTGTGGATCAATGCTAACCTGGTAGGAAAGTCCATGAGAGTCTGTAATCAACCACCAAGAGACAGGAAGTATTAGAGCTCTAGTTGTGAGAAAAAAAAGCAAGTTCAAGCTCATCACTGCCGCTCACTAAAACAAGTCTCTTAGAATTTCCTGCCCAGGGTGGCTTTGAACCATAATCCTCTGATTTCAGTGAACATGGCAAGTAGGATACAACCATGACCCAAGTTTTCAAATTCCTTTTTATTTTTGCCATATCTAGGGCTTGAACTCAGGTTTTGAGCACTGTCCAGGGCCTTCTCAAGGCTAGAGTTCTACCACTTGAGCCACAACACTATTCATGGCTTTTTTTTGTATGTACTACTGAAGATTTAAACCCTGGTCTTTGTGCATGCTGGACAAGCATTCTACCACGAGGCCAAACCCCAGCCTATGTTTTCAAATACTTCTATTGTCTCTTTGATATCTCTTCCTTCCTTTTAATTCATTTTCCTTCCTTTTTCTATTTATCTATCTATTTTGTTTGAGTCTTCTACTTATTTGTTATGGATTGGCAACTCTCCTTGAGATCTTTTGCTTTACTTTGCCTTTTCCCATCAAGACTATCAGGCTTCAAACTGGAAACCAAAGCTCTAGATAGGTGCCTTCCTGCCTGTCTTCCTTTCACCTTCCCACATTCTGTCCTATCTCTTTTCCTTCCTCCCACCCTCCCTTCCTCCCTCCATTCTTCCCTCCCTCCCTTCCTTCCTTCCTTTCTTCCTTCCTTCCTTCCTTCCTTCCTTCCTTCCTTCCTTCCTTCCTTCCTTCGTTTTTTTTGTGGTTTATAGAAAAAAGGGTCTCATGTAGCTATGTGGGCATACACAGCCTCTGGAATATGAGGATTGTGGTTCAAAGCCAGGCTGGGTAGGAAAATCCATGAGACTCTTTTCTTCAAGTAATCACCAAGAGATAGGAAGTAGTAGAGCTCTAGACATAAAACACAGAGAGTTCAAGCTCTCCAGTGCCATTCACTAAAACAGGTCTCATGGACTTTCCTTCCCAGGCTGGCTTTGAACTTCAAACCTCAGATTTCAGCAATCTAAAATAATAGGATCACAGATGTGAGCCATGATTTAAATTTCTTTAATTGGCTTCTCTCTTCTATTGTTTTTCTTTCTTTCTTTCTTTCTTTGATTGTTTTTTCTAATTCAACATTTGGAAGCACTGCCATTTAGGCCACAAGTCAACCACTGGCCTTGGGTCCTTTGGTTCTGGTTCAAGGCTTTGAACTCTGGCCTGGTCACTCTCCATGCTTGCTTATTTTATTTTATTTCCTCAAACTAGCTGTGAGTACAATTGAGGCCAAAACCTGACTTTTGACTTTGTTTTAAATTCAAGGCTAGCGGGCTCTAATACATGAACCACAGCTCAACTTTTGCCTTTTTATTTTTTTGGTGAGTCATAGCAGATAAGAGTACCCAGAATAAACAGGCACAGTACACAGACGCTTGATATCTGAGGACCATGGTTCAAAGCCAGCCTGGGCAGGAAAGTCCATGAGACTCCTTATCTCCAATGAACCACCCAGAGGCAGAAAGTAATAGAGTTCTAACCATGAACAAATTACCAATGAGTTTAAGTCCACCATTATCAGGGAGGCTCATGGATTTTCCTGCCCATGCTGGTTTTGAACCACAATCCTGTGATCTCAGTGAGCTGAGCAACAATAGTATACAGGCATGAATGATGCTTTCATGCTTTTGAGTTGTCTCTTTGATATCTTCTCCTTCCTCTTAATTCATTTTTACATGTATTTTTTCCACAGTCAAATATTTCATAATTTAAAAGGATAACATTTTTAAAAGGTAAAGGAGGATCTGTGACATGGTTGCATCCACAAGAAGAACCAGCCTGCATTGTAGTGCGAACAATCCTGCTCTGTTCCCATGGGAACACAGACTTGCTAGGACCTGGGCTGTGGCAAATAGCACTTTGAAACAAGCACAGGCAGGCTACAAATAATTTCTATTAACATTTTGCTGCAAGATGGAAAAATCCCCCAAGGTACCACTAAACAAAGTCCCTTATTTCAAGCGCCTAGTCTTGGCTTGCCTTACTTCTTCAGTCAAAACCAAATCTATAAAGGCTTGTGCACTCCAAGGTGGAAAAAAAAAACCCACACTCCAGGTATCTGAAGACCTCAGCTCTGACTGACACTAACTAACCAGCCCCTGTTCCACCTTCATTCAGACTTTCCAGGGAAATCAGGAGACCAAATAAGTGAGTTCTGACATCTGACAGGCCATATGCACTTCACAAACAAACCAAAATACTGTTCATATCTTTGTCTTTGTTTTGCAAAATTTTTAAGGAGACCATCCAAGAAGAGGGAATGAAACTGATTATTTGTTAAATGAAAATTGAAGTTTCAAAGGGTCTATTCCAAAACCCAACTATGCTCTGTACCAGAGCTCTCTTGTTTTTGGTCTGGGAGGCCATGTGGAGGGCAATCAGGAGTGGATGGTACCTCCCGCGGTCAGTGCACAGTGGTTGGTTAAAGCATCAGATCAGGCAGGCATCTTTTCAGGTGGATGGGCATACCATCAGATATCTGGAAATACTTCTACAGCTCTGGATCTTTGTTCTTCCCAGCATAATCATAAACAGTGGGATTGGAAGTCAGCTTTGTTGGTGTGGTTAATATGACAGACAGAGCTTCAGTGGACATCACAGGCTTTAATTCCTGTGGGCTTCCGGTCTGAAGTCCAGGTTCCAGCCAACTTCTGTGTGAAGCCTCTAAACATGTAGCACAGGATTCAAGCAGCCAAGCCTCCAGCACCCGCTGCTGGTGAAATCGCCCAGAAGGATCTGCCTCCTTTGCCTTAATTCATTTTTTTGTTCTTCTTTTTTTTGTGTGAGATGTGGGGCTTGACCTCTTCTGGACCCAGGCATTGTTCCTGAGCTCTTCAGCTAAAATCTACTGCCCTACCCTAGAGCCAAGCTCCACTTGCCATTTTTGAGGGGTTAATTGGAGATAAGAGTCACAGATCCTTTTATGCCTGGACTGGCTTTGAACTTTGATCCTCAGATCCCAGCTTATTGAGTAGCTAGGATTACAGGTGTGAGCCACCACGCTGGCTTTTTTTTTAATTCAAGTTCTCTAACTTGTTATGGATTGGCTTGTCTCCCTTAGGTTTTTATCTTGCTTTGCTTTTTTCCATCCAGGCTAGCAGGATTCACACCAGGAACAAGGTTCAAATTCAGGCTTTGTTTAGTTCATTTGCTCTTATTTGCTTGCTTGCTTGCTTGCTTTCCTGCCTGCTTGCTTTCTTTCTTTGCTTCCTTTTCTATTTCCTTCTCTCTTTCTGTTTCCTTTTCTCCTTTATTGTCTCCCTACCCCCCGCCTTCCTCCCTCCCTTCCTTTCTTTTCTTTATTTTATTCATTCTTTCTTTCTCTCTCTCTGTTTCTTTTGTATTTCCCTCCTTCTATCCCTCCTTTCCTCTCTCCCTCCCTCCCTTCCTTCTTTCTTTTCTTTCTTGCTTGCTTTCTTGCTTTCTCTCTCGCTCTAATTTTCTTCCTTTCTCCCTTTCTTTCTTTTCTGTTCTTTGATGGTTTATATGAAGAAAGAGTCTCATGTGAACTTGAGGGCATTACAGAGGCTCTCAATTCTGAGGGTTGTCTTTCAAAGCCAGACTGGGCAAGAAGGTCCTTGAGATTCTTATCTGTAATCAACCACCAACAGAGAGGAAGTACTAGAGCTCTAGCCATGAGCAAAATAAGTTCAAGCCCTCCACTGCCACTCACTAAAGCAGGTCTCATGGACTTTGCTGCCTAGGCTGGCTTTGAACCACACTCGTCAGGTCTGAGCATCCTCAGCAGGTAGGATTCCAGATGTGTGACATGATTTGAAAGTGTTTAACTTGCTCTCCTCTACTTTCTCATTCCTTTTCATCTAGTTCACTACTTCTGTACATATTTTTTGCTAGTTTTTTCAGTTTTATTATTTCAGGACCTCTATTTTCTTGTTGGGATTAATCACTCTCCCTCAATTTCTTTTTTCAGTTTAAAACTTTTTATTTTTGTTTATTTCCCCTCAATATTTAGAAGCCCTGGTACTTGGGACACAGTTATACTACTAGCTTTGTTGTTTATACCAATATAGGGCTGGGCCTTATGGTTTGGGCAGTATTCCTGAGTTCTTTTGCTCAAAACTGGATAATCTATGACTTTGCTCCATAATGCAACTTTTGGTGCATGGGCCGGGAACCCCCAAGCCCATCCAGATGCCTAGTCAAAACCCGCGGTAAATAGGCCGGCTATGTTTGTCTCTGTGTATTATTTCCTTTTGTTTTTTCTGATTTGGGTATCTCCCTTTGAGATGGGACTATTCTGCTTGCTCTTCTAATGATGAATTTTAAGGATGTTAGAAGCAGAGGTTTTGATTTGAGTAAAGACAAATTAATTACTCTTTGTAATTTGGAATGGCCGACCTTTGATGTTGGATGGCCCCCAGAGGGTACCTCCAGCCTCCCAACAATTTCGGGAGGTTAGGGAGAAAATTTTCTTACCAGGATGATCTGGCCACCCTGATCAAATTCCTTACTGTTAATCTAGACTTGGTCTTGCAACATTTTTAAGAGAAAATTTGGGGTTTACTTAAAGGTCTCTGCTTCTCTGTTAGATGTTTTTGTCTTGTTTGGTACCAGCCCTAATGTTTTGTTAGATGTTTTTATGGATTCTTGTTTTTGTGTCCTTGTCACTAAGACAATTGGTGGCAGTACAGAGGCATCAGTATTGGTTCCCCCAAGACTGAGGTGTTACTCTTGCCCCCCTGATAGGTAGGATGTTCTTGGCCGGCCGCCTCCAGAAAATGGAAGTCTTCATGGGGAGTTTGCTTGCCTAGTATGCACAAAGACCTGGGTACAATTTCCTTGGTACCACATACATAGAAAAAGCCAGAAATGAGCTATGGCTCAAGTGGTAGAGCTCTAGCCTTGAGAAAGCTCAAGGACAGTGCTCAAGCCCTTACAGAAATTTTCTGGCTTTTAACCAGCTTCCTAAGTAGTTAGGATTACACACATGAAGCACTGCTACACTGCCTGGATTGTTGTTGTTCTTTATGTGCTAGGGCTAAAACTCAGGTCCTGGTCTCTGCACAAAATAATTTTTTGATTCAGTGTTTCAGGGAGTACCATTAGAGCAAAATGGACTTGTGAGTTTGGTGGGGTTTGTTTTGTTTTTAATTCAAGGTTCCCTGGGTTAAAATATAAGGCATAGTTCAATTTCTGCCTTTTAATTTTTTTTGCCAGTCCTGGGCTTGAGCTCAGGGCCTGAGCACTGTCCTTGGACTTTCTCAAGGCTAGAACTCTACGACTTCAGCCTCAGCACCACTTCCCTCCTTTTCTATATATGTGGTACCAAGGAATCGAACCCGGGTTTTCGTGCATGCTAGGCAAGCACTTTAACCACTAGGCCAAATTCCTGGCCCCTGCCTTTTAATTTTTTGGTGGTTCATAGGGTATAAGTGTTCCTTGGAAACACAAGGGCACTGCAGAGGCTTGATAATTTAGAATGGTGGTTTGAAGCCAGCCTGGGCAGGAAAGTCCATGAGACCCTTATCTCCAATAAAAAACCCAGAGGCAGAAAGTAGTAGAACTTTAATCATGAACAAATCACTAATCAGTTTAAGTTCACTATTGCCTGGAAGGCTCATGGATTGCTGCCCAGCCAGGCTTTGAACAACAATCCTGTGATCTCAATGACCTGAGCAAGAATAGGATACAAGCATGAAAGATGCTTTCAAAATTTTGAGTTGTCTCTTTGATACCTTCTCCTTCCTTTTAATTCATTTTTTGTTCCTTATTTTTGTGGTCCATGGGGCTTAAAATTAGACTGGGCGCTTTCCCTGAGCTCTTCAGCTCAAGGCTACCACCCTACCCTGAGGCAAGCCCCACTTCTTGTTTTTGCAGAGGTTAATTGGAGATAAGAATCTCGGGGCCTTTTGTGCCCTGGCTGGTTTTCAACTTTGATCATCAGATCTCAGCCTCCTGAATAGCTAGGATTACAGGCATGAGCCATATCACCCAGCTTTTGTTGTTGTTGTTGTTTTAAATTCAGATTCTCTAACTTATGATGGATTGGTCAGTCTCTCCAAAGTTTTTATCTTTGCTTTGCTTTTTTCCCTCCAGGCTAGGAGGATTCACACCAACAAAAGTACAACTTCAGACTTTATTTTATTTGTTCTTTTCTTGTTTGCTTTCTTGCTTGCCTGCTTGCTTACATTTTCTTTGTCTCTGTCTTGCTTTGCTTCTTTTTCTATTTACTTCTCTCTTTATTTTCTTCTCACCTTCTTTCTC
Source organism: Megascapheus bottae (assembly GCF_031878675.1). NCBI lineage: Eukaryota > Metazoa > Chordata > Mammalia > Rodentia > Geomyidae > Megascapheus > Megascapheus bottae. Next base: position 210,979 of record NW_028327345.1, on the reverse strand, counting down.
TTCCTCCATTCCTCCCACCTCCCTTCTTTCTCTTTCTTTCTTTCTCTTTCTTTCTTTCTTTCTTTCTTTTTGTCTTTCTTTCTTTCTTTCTTTCTTTCTTTCTTTCTTTCTTTCTTTCTTTCTTTCTTTCTGTCTGTTTATCTGTCTTTATTTCTTTCATTTTCTCTTTTTCTTTCCTTCCTCCCTCCGCCCCTTTCTTTCATTCTGATTTCTTTCTCTTTCTTTTCTCTTTATTTTCCTTCTTCCCTCACTCCCTCTATCCCCTACACCCCATTCCTCCCATCCTTCCTTCCTTTCTTTCTTCCTTCCTTCCTTTCTTTCTTCCTTCCTTCCTTTCTTTCTTTCTTTCTTTCTTTCTCTATCTCTTTCATTATTTTCTGGGTTTTTTTGGTGGTTTAAATGGAAAGAGTCTCATGTGAACATGGGGGCATTACACAGGCTCTGAAATCTGAGGATTGTGGTTCAAAGCCAGCATGGGCAGGAAAATCTGTATGACTCTTATCTATAATCAACCACCAACAGACAGGAACTATTAGAGCTCTAGCCATGAGCAAAACAATTTTAAGCCAACAATTACCACTCACTAAAGCAGATCTCATAGACTTTCCTGCCCAGGCTGGCTTTGAACCACACTCCTCAGATCTCAGCAACCTCAGCAAGTAGGATTCCAAATATGTGACATGATTTGAAAGTGTTTCACTGGCTCTCCTCTACTTTCCCCTTCCTTTTCATCTAGTTCACTATTTCTGTACATATTTTTTTGTAGTTTTTCAGTTTTATTATTTCAGGAACTCTAGTTTCTTATTGGGACTAACCACTCTCCCTTAAATTTTTTTTTCATTTTAGATGATTTGTTTTCATTTTTTCCCCCCTCAATATTTAAAAGCCCTGGTACTTGGGCCACAGTTCAACTACTGGCTTTGTTGTTTACCTCAGTGTGGGGCTGGAACTTATGGTCTTGACAGTTTTTCTAAGTTCTTTTGCTCAAAACTAGACAATCTATGACATTGATCCACAATGCAACTTCTGGGTTTTGAGTTGTAATTGGATGTAAGTGACTCACAGAGAATTTCTGGCCTGGGCTGAGTTTGAACCAGAACCCTCAGGTCTTAGCCTTCTGACTAGCTACAATTACACACATGAAGCATTTCTGGCTCACTGTTGTTTTTGTTCCTGTGCTGGGGATTGAACTCAAGGCCTGATAACTGTCCCCACAAATGTTTTTTCCTTAACTTTAAGAGGGAGTGCCAGTATAGCCCAAACTACACTTAGCATTTCGGTGGGAGTTTTCATTTATTTGTTTTTAAATTCAAGGTAGCAGACTCCATTACAGGAACATAGCTCAAGTCTGGCCTTTTTATTACTTTGGTGGTTCATATGATATAAAAGTACACTGGAAACACAATGGAATTACACAGAGGCTTGACAACTGAGGATCATAGTTTAAAGCAGGCTGGGGCAGGAAAGTCCATGAGACTCTTTATCTCCAATGAACCACTCAGAGGGAGAAAGTAGTAGAGCTCTATTCTTGAACAAAACACAAACCAGGTTAAGTCAACTACTGTCAGAAACACACTAAAGCAAGTCCCCTGGATTTTTCCCACTCAGGCTGCCTTCAAACCACAGTGACCTTCAGTAACGTTAGCAAGTAGGATAAAGACATGAACTGTTTTTCTTTTTCTTTTTTATAAGTTGACAGAACTCTAGATATCTATTCAACATATTCCCTGGTGAAGATTTATGATCACAACATTTTTCTCAGATGTTAAGCATTTGTCACTATGTAAATACTAATAAAATCTAAATTTGTATCACTTCTTATTCACTAAATGTCTATAAATTGTATTTTATTTTTTTTGTTAGTACTAGGCCTTGAACTCAAAGCTGAGCACTGTCCTTGGACTTCCTCAAAGCTAGAGCTCTACCACTTGAGCAACAACACCACTTCTGACTTTTTTCTATGCATGTAGTGCCGAAGAATCGAACCCGTGTCTTCATGCTGTTGTACCCGAATTCCTAGAACCCCAAAAAGACCGCCAGAGGCCACAGTCAAAGCTAAAAAGCAAGGGTCACTTGTTACGAGTCTAAACTCGGACCTCCGTGTACCCGTAGCTGGGAATGCTAAGAGGTCCTGAACAAGGGTTTTACACAGCTTTTATAGGGGAATTCCATAGTTAAAATCACCTGATTGGCTGTTTGGTAACTCAAACCACTGGTCACTTTAAGATTAATTAGAGCTCAGGTGCCTAACCACTGAGCATCAAAATGTTGCCACCTAGGGTTCAAGTACATGGGCCCTGAGCAAGGGAGGGGGAGGGGTCATTCCCAGAACATAGGACAATCTTGGCACAACAATGCATGTTAGGCAAGCACTCTTCCACTAAGCCAACCCAACAGCAATTTATTTTTATTATTTTAAAGAATTTACAACATTGATATTCACATCATATTTCAAATGTTTAACCATGTTTAACCAACAAGGAGAAGGGAATCTCTATATATGAACCATTGTCAATATTTTCTTTTGTCAGTTGTAGGGCTTGGACTCTGGACCTGGGTAAGGTCCCTGAGCTCTCCAGTTCAAGGATACCACCCTACCCCTTGAGTCCCAATGCCACTTCCAGTTTTCTGGTGGGTAATTGGAGAAATAGGTCAACTGGTCTTTAGTGCCCGGACTGGCTTTGAATGGAAACCCTCAGATCTCAGATTCCTGATTAGCTAGGAATATAGGAGTGAGCCACTTCACCCATCAACTTTTGAAAATTTTGAGTTGTCTCTTAAATCTTCTTCCTTTTAGTTCATTTTTGTTCCTTTTTTTTGCCAGTCATGGGGCTTGAACTCAGGGCCTGAATATTATCCTTACACTATTTGTCAAGGCTAGAGTTCTACCACTTGAGCCACAGCACCACTTCCAGCTTTTTTCTATATGTGGTGCGTGGAATCGAACCTGGGTCTTCGTGCATGCTTGGAAAGCACTTTACCACTAGGCCAAATTCCTGGCCCCCATTTTTTGTTCCTTTTTAAATTTTTTTTTTGCCAGTCCTGGGCTTGAGCTCAGGGTCTGAGCACTGTCCTTGGACTTTCTCAAGGCTAGAGCTCTACCACTTGAGCCTCAGCACCACTTCTGGCTTTTTTCTATGTATGTGGTACCGAGGAATCGAACCCGGGTCTTCATGCATGCTAGGCAAGCACTTTAACCACTAGGCCAAACTCCCGGCCCCTCCTTTTTAAATTTGTTTGTTCAGGTTTTCTAATTTCTTATGTAATGTCTCTTCTCTCAGGCATGTAGAGGTTTGCTTTTGTTTTCCCACAAAACTAGCAGGCTTTACCCCTGCAGCCACTGCTCAACTGCAGGCTTTTTTCCCTTCCTTCCTTCCTTCCTTCCTTCCTTCCTTCCTTCCTTCCTTCCTTCCTTCCTTCCTTCCTACCTCTTTGCTTCTTCTTTTCTTCCTTTCTTCCTTTTTTTCTTCCTTGAACACTCTAGCCTTCCCAACTTCCCTCTCTCCTTCCTTCCTTCCTTTCTTTTTCTGGTGGTTTATGGGCAAAGAGTCTCATGTGAGCATGGACTTACATTGGTTTTGAAATCTGAGGATTGTGATTCAAAGCCAGCCTGGGCAGGAAAGTCCATGAGACTTATCTGTAATCAACCACCAATAGACAGGAAGTACTAGAGCTATAGCCAGGAGTCAAATATAGCAAATTCAAGCCCTGTGCCACTAATTAAAAGGTAGTTTTCAGAACTCCTTATATGTTGAAAAATTATATTGTTTGGGTGTGGAAATGGTTTATTTTCTTGTAAGTACAAGCCAATTGAGAAGTTAGTGAAGTAAAACATGGCCCTGGAGTAAGGGAAGCATGACTGCTACATATAAATAAAAGTTAAAAATTGTTTTTATTAGGGGTAGTGTAATTTAATAATTTAAATAACAAGGAAATTTCTTTTACAGTAGACATGTAGACTTTTCTTTCTTTCTTTCTTTCTTTTTCTCTTTTGTCAAACATAGGGCTTGAACTCTGGGCCTGGGCACAGCCCCTGAACTCTTTAAATCTACTGCTTTGAGCCCCAGTACCTTTTGCAGTTTTTTATTGGTCAATTGGAAATAAAGAGTCCCATAATCTTTCTTGCCTGGGCTAGATTTTAATTGCATACTCAGATCTCAGCCTCCTGAATTGGTGGGATTCCAGGCTGCATCACCAGTGTGTGGCTTTGTAGTCCTGTTTTCAAAATGGAATTACATTTGCCTCATTGGCCTAGGGATGCCTTACCAGATTCAACACTGATTCTAGAGTTATAAGTGTCAACGGACACTGGGGTAATGGGTCATAATTAATTTTTATCATCATTAGTTTTAGAGTATTTGCTTTTCTTGGGCCTAACTGGTATGATAGTCCTGCTGTTCGAGTTGGGAATAAAAGGGCTAAAGGGCCAATTAGAGCCATATTTAGGGTTGTAAACCAAGAAGAAGCAGCAAACAGTGACTGAAACTTATTGATGGATTTATGGCTTGTTAAATTATTTTTAATTACAAACTTTTTTTTAATAGACAGTATAAGAGTACCAGGTCTCCGCTAAGGCCATGCAGACACTTTCTTTTTTTCATATATTTTTATTGTAATTCATATAAGGGTTACATGATATTGCCAGTTAGATGGTGCATTAATTCCCATACATTGATACCCTTTCATATGTCTTGGTCCCCATTTCCCTCCCCTCCACCCCCACCCCTCATCTTGTTTTCCCTCCTTCCCTATCCAATTTCAAATAACCAAATACAAATATATCTGATATATCAGGTAACACAGACACTTTCTGTTTTTATGAAAATATTTTCAGGACTTACTCTGTTCAGAAGTTTACTTGGGGAAACTTTCAGTGTTGTTCATGCCTGTAATTCTAGCTATTCAGCAGGCTGAGATTTGACCATCTTGGTTTAAAGTCAGCCCTAGGACCAAAGAAAGTGAGACACTCATCTCCAATTAATCACTAAAAATTGGAATTAGGACTGTGACTTAGATTTACAGTGGTAGGCATGAGATGAAGAACTCAAGGCTGAGGCCCAGGGTTAGGGCAGCTGCCTATAGTTGAAGAGCTCAGGGGAAGCACACAGGCCCAGAGTTCAAGCCACATGACGCACCAAAAAAACATACTTGGGGTCAGATGCATGGCTTAGCGGAAGACTGCTAGCCTAATATGCATGCAGCTCTGGGTTTAAATTCCTCAGGACCACCTAAACAGAAAAACACCAGAAGTAGTACTTTAGCACAAGTGGTAGAATGCTGGCCTGCACCTTCCTGTACTGGAAGAGGAGAGCTAAATTAGCATGAGCTCCAGAGAGGGGTCCACAGGAGGTACAGGGCTCAATCCTCTTTGCCTTCCACATGCAGGACCTTCTATCTATGCCTTCAGGAGGAGCTCATCCATATCCTGAATGTGGCCATATATTTTGCACATCATCTGTGGCCTGGACTTTAATACAGTCCAAGGTATTCCTTCTGTGCCTCTAGTGTTGCGAAACATGGTCGCCCAGGCTATTTTATATTTTTCTGTAACAAGCCACCTGAGGCTGGATACTTTTAGAAGTAAAAATTTCTTGAGGTTGCATCAGGCAAACACATGTGTCTGGTACATACTTATTCCAGCTGTGTCACAGCAGGACACATGATATCACATAGCAAGAGTACAAGGCCAGAAGAAAGAAAAAGATAGTGAGATACCACCCATCCCCATCCCCATCTCAACACAATGTTGCACATGGGGCCACATAAGAAAGATTGTGATCTAGGCCAAGCCAGGCAAAGATACAAAACTTTATCTGAAAAAGAGGTATGCCTCAAGTGGTAGAGTGCTTCTCTTTCCAGTGTATTGTCCTGAATTCAAAACACCAGTACACACACACACACACACACCTCAAGGATGCTTACACTGCGGCAGGTATTATTTCATCTCTTATGTGGCTAGGGCAGATTATTTTCCCTCTTGGATACTTAGATTTTCCAAGTGTAATATGAGACAGGAGATTATTGGTTCAAAAAGTTGGAATGTGCAGGGCACTGTTAGGGTAGGTTTTATATTCCAAATTTGATCTTCAAGACAACTTGGAAACAGTTTGGGGTCCTTCAGAAAAACTTTATGTTCTTTTTTTTGTGGCAGTCATTGGGCTTAAAATACAGGCCTAGCTGCTGTCCTGAACTCATTGTGCTCAAGACTAGTGGTCTACAACTTTGAGCAACAGCACCATTCTGGCTATTTGTGGTTAGTTGGAGATAAGGTCTCTTGAAGGTTACTGGTAGCTCATAACTGTAATAATCCTACAAATACTGAAAGATTAGATCTGAGGACTGAAGTTCAGTCCCTAAGTGCAAGCTCTGCAATTGACTAACACAATAATAGTGTCCCTGACTTTCCTGCCCAGACTGGCTTTGAACCTGGCTTTGAATGATCCTCAGATCTGTTTCTGAGTAGATAGGAGATCTGTTTCTGAGTAGATAGGATTGCAGATGTGTACGACCACCACTTGGCACCCAGGATCTTCATAGGTAATATCCATATTTTTCTTGAAGCTGACCAGAGCTATTCATTTCCTGCAATAAGTTTCCTTACCATGAGATCGAACAATAACCTGTCTTATCACCAGGGCTTATCACTTTCCCTACCAGGCTATGTATTACTGCTTTTTTATTTCACATAGGGACCAACTGAGAGCCATTTTTTGCTTTTATTTTCTATTGTGGAGGTTAAATGAGGCCACAGTCTACCCCTTGATCCATGCCCCTTTCCTGCACTTTTAATTTGCTTTGCAGATAAATCTTCTCACTTTTGCTTTAAGTGGTTTTGAATGTGATCCTATGTCTGAATCCCGAGCACCTGGGATTTCATCCCACATACGCTCCTGTGCAACTTTTTGAGATCTAAGAAAAATGTGTACCAGTGATACTTGTAGAAAGCTTGACAAATGTTCAGGGACTACCAAAGAATGATTACCATTCAGAGTGGAAATAGATGGTATCACCGTACCAAAATCTGCCTTATCCCAGTATTGATTCCTTTGTTCTTAAATCTTATGTAAATGTACACATAGTCTTTTCTTTTTTCATGTTTTCACATTTTTCTAAGCTGTCTCCCTCACCCACAGCTTCGTTGAGGTATAATTCCCTAATAGAAAAACTATGTACATTTACAGTGTTCATGATTTTGTGTCTCTAACAGCTTGACTAAAATATGGATCACTAGGGCTGGGAATGTGGCCTAGAGGTAGCATGGTTTCCTAGAATACACAGAGCCTTGCATTGGATTCCTCAGTACATCCACAGAAAATAGTGGAAGTAGTACTGTGGCTCAAGTGGTATAACAATAGCCTGATCACAGAAAGGCTCAGGGATAGTGCCCAGGACCTGAGTTTAAGACCCAGGACTGGCAAAAAAAAATGGTTCACAGACTGCTCTGTGCCACCACTGAAAGCATACAAACCAGTTCATTTTAGTATATTCCCAGAGCACAACAATCAGTCTTGGAATATTTTCACTTCCCCTCTGACAATCCCTATAGTGATTAACATAATTTCCCATACCCAGCACAGTCCTCTCTAAACCTGCGCTAGCCTTTGTCACTCACTAATCTATTAGATTCACTGGCCCATTTGGGATGCTTCTTTTTTTCTTTTTCTTTTCTTTTTTTTCCCTTTTTTTGCCAGTTGTGAGGGTTGAACTCAGGGCTTAGGCACTGTCCTTGGACACTATTTGCTCAAAGCTAGTGCTCTGCCACTTGAGCCAGAGCACCACTTCCAGATTCTTTTGTGTATGTGGAACTGAGAAATCAAACCAAAGTCTTTGTGCACGTGAGGTGAGCACTATATTACTAGGCTAAGCTCCTGGCTCATTTGGGATATTTCCTAGCCCCAGAATAATATCTAGAGTCTTTTGCTTTTTTCCAGTCTTGGATTTTGAACTCGGGTGGTTTGTTTTGGTACTGAGGAATCAAACTCAGGGCTTCATGCATGCTAGGGAAGCACTCTATCACTAAGTTGTATTCCCAGCCACTCAAAAGGGTTTGTTTTTTTGTTTTGTTTGTTTGTTTGTTTTGCAGACTCCTGTATGTCATGTTTGCTAGACCCATCTACATAACTAACATGTGAAAGTATTTCTATCCCAATAGGTCAATCAATCCTCATTCATGTGGGTGTTTCATGTCTGCAAACCAAAGCTCAGAGTGGTGCTCTGATTCTTATTCTCTAGAGCTCAGCAACAGAGATCAATCGAAAGAAAGGACTGCTTTTCAAATGCTTTGTTCCAGAAGTAGACTGAGTCCTCACTAACAGTCACAAATCACATGTGTTAAATAGTTCCTTGGCTCTTCAGTTGAGTTCATTTGTCTATTGTATGGCTTCCTTTCACAGAAAGAATTTCCCAATTTTTTCTTAGAGCAAGAGATGATATGAAGAAAGTAGTGATGCTGTTCCCTACTGGTTTTCTAGTGGTTAATTGAAGATGAGTCTCATAGACTTTAGTGCTGTGACTGGCTTTGAGCCTCGCTCCTCACATGTCAGATTTCAGCCTCCTGAGCAGATAGGATTACAGGCAAGAGCAACCATGCCTAGCTCTTCCTCTCTTTTCTGTGCCTAACCTAGGGCTTGAACTCCATGCCTGGCATCTATTCCTTTGGTTTGTGCCCAAAGTTAGCATTCTACCACTCGAGTCACAGTACTATTTCTGGCTTTTTTTGTAGTTAATTGGAGATGAGGTATCACAGACCTTCCTGACTATAAGAAGGTGACAAGGAATGTGGGTATCTGAGCCCCCAAGAGTATGCAATGCATCATGGGACTGGACCATGATGTGAGTTCATCTACAAATCCATGGAGCCTCTTAATGGCTGGCCAGGTCTAAAATTTGCAGGAGTGGATATACCATCATTTGGAGCTGCCCCCTGGCCTTCCAGCTAGAGCTCAGCCACATGTGAACTTTGATCTGACCACTGTGCCCTGTGCCAGCTACAAGATGCCTCTTTAACTTATGATAAGTAGCTGAGAACACCCAGAAGTACAAACTCTTAAACTTAAGAGCTACTAGGTCTGGTTGCATGGTAGAATAAGCTGGAATGTTGAGAAATTATAGGCTTCTGGATCCTCTTTTGAATCTACTGACTTAATTCACTGGGTGTTGTATGCTGTCATGTGTTTTAAAAGCTAAACTTGTGGTTCTTCTCCTCCCACTCCGGCCTTAAAGGGGACTCCAACTAGGTATCTGATAATTGTGGACCATTAGTAACTTCAAGTACCAAATGTCACTTGCTAGTGACTTCATGTATTAGTTGACAATGTCTTAAGTGCTCACTGACTTTATTATAAATTCTAGCATTGATGATTTGGAAATTACTCTTCCTGAAATGAGGAAGTGTCAGACACCCAAGTATTAAGAGTGGCCTTGGGTGATACTCTATTGGCCCAGGAATCAGCAAACACAGCCCATGTTCAGTAGTTTGGATAAATCTTTTGGGGCCTACTGTTTCTCCTTAGGGAGTCCTAGGCTTCTCTTTGTAGCCACAGAAGATGGAGAAAGTAGCTGCCAAGCCTGATATTATCAGGACCTATAAATCTTTCAGGTATTCTGAGATAGAATTTTCCTTTAAGCAATATGTCTTTGAATTTACTCTGCTTTGGTTTCAGCTTCCTAAGTAATGAAATTACAGGCATGCCCCTCCATGTCTAGCTGTTTATCAATGGCCATTTGAAACAAGAAACATGTACCATTTCTACTAATACAATTGTGAAAAGAGCAAATGACTTACAGCATAGTTACAAAGTACATAGACTCGGGTGCCACTGAATTTCAAATCCAATTAACAACAAAAGTACTTATTGTTGAAGAGGAAGTTACTTGTATCACTGAGCTTTAATTGCGCATATAGAAATGTGACTGGAGCTGGGTGCCAGTTTCTCACACCTGTATTCCTAGCTCCTCAGGAGGCTCAGATCTGCAGATTGATTATCAAACCTAAACAGCCTCCATGAAACTTTCAATAATGGAAGTAGAGTTGTGTGTGGCTCAAGTAGCAGTGTTCTAGCTTTGAACACAAAGATATTGGGGGACAGCACCCAGGCCCGGAGTTTAAGCCGCACACTGACCAAAAAAAAATGTGATTGGATAATAATATTTACTATTTCCTGTGTTTTTAAGGCCAATCAATACATATAATTTATCAAGCATTTCCTATTGAAAAGAAATAGGGATTTCTCCTTGCCAGCAAATAAATTGTGATGCTGCAGAACAGGCACTGCATATCCTCTAATTCAGTGTAGAATTGAATGTAAATTTTGTCATGCCTGTTAGAAGAGCAGCTCCAGAGCCAGACTGATGAGCCAGATACTATTCTGAAAATTGGATTCATGAGGTAAATTCCGTTTTCTGCACATGAATTTGCCACATTGATTTTGGTCAGGAAATCTGTAAGGCTCAGGAAAGCATTCTAGCTCTGTATCCATTTACATTCTTATCAAAGGGAATTAAGCCAAACAATGGTGGTTCATGCCTATAATCTTCATTGCAGAGTAGACTGAATGTAAGGATCATGATTCCAGGCCAGCCTAGGCAGGAAATTACGTGAGACTTGTCTCCAATTTTGCAGTGTTAAACCCAGTTGTGGAGATATGGCTTAAGTAGTAGACTATCATCCCCAAAGAAAAGAGCCAAGGGAGAAGTAGAGACTCTGAATTCAATCCAGAGTCCTGACACATAAAAAAGAAACAATGAAATTGTTTTTACAAATGAGAAACCAGACCCTTGCTCATCATAACTGATTTCAAATTACTTGTGAGAGAGAGCTAATGCTTCAAAGAGGTGACCTGCTCTGTGGATTCTTAGCTACTACATTCTACAGCAATGGCTATAGATGTAAGAAGTGGTTTGTTTCAGCAAGCTTCACAGAACAGTGATTTCTAATTTCAGTGAGACTAAAAGGGGTCAGTCATTATCTCTGTTCTCTTTCAGAACTACTTCTCATTAATGATCAGTACTAAAAAATCAGATGTGCATTGGAAGGGAAATATCTAAGTATACTTTGTGATTTTGAAAGGGGATATTTAATTTTTATTTTTCTTTTGTGTGGAGGCTATCATACTTATTCAGTTACTGAGTGAAATCATCAGGCTATAATAGAGTAAAAAGACAACTGACAGACTTCAATGGCTGGGTTCTGATTTCTCAAGTATGTGACAATAAATTTATTGCACCTCCTTGGAAATAAATATGCTCCAAGGTGCTTCTGAGGCTTAATTTGTTGCTTTAAAAAATAGTAAATGATGTTTCATCCAATACCTACTACAAGTGTTATAATCACCTCTCTTTTATCCTACCCATTTGGAATATTGTTGTCTTTTTCTTATTTCTCTGTTTTGTTTCTATATGTAAGCTGCCCTAAACTATGAATCAGTTCAGGTCAAATGTTCGGACATGGCTGCCCTGACTTCCTTTGGTGGGTTTGCATATAGCCTGGCTTTCCCTCCTGTGCATAGGCTGTTTGGCCATTGGCATTGGGGATGGAATGATGCACGTATGGAATACACTCTTCATAAAGAGCAATTAAGATATAAAAATTTTCAAGATTGCAAATCCACAGTTACCCTAACAAGGATGCTTTCTTTTTCCTTCCTTCCATCCTTCCTTCCTTCCTTCCTTCCTTCCTTCCTTCCTTCTTTCCTTCCTTCCTTTCTTCCTTTTTGTCTTTCCTTCTTTCTTTCCTTCTTACTTTCTTTCTTTCTTTCTTTCTTTCTTTCTTTCTTTCTTTCTTTCTCTTTCTCTGTTTCATTCTTTCTGTTTCTCTGTTTCTCACTTTCTCTTTGTTAGTTGTGACGTTAGAAGTCTGGGCCTATGTACTGACCATGAGCTCTTCAGCTCAAGCCTAACACTCTACAGTTTAAAGCACAGTGCCACTTCTGATTTTCTAGTGGTTCACTGGAGCTAAGTGTCTCATGGACTTTCATGCCTGAACTGGATAGGATCCGTGGTCCCATCCGGCTGAGTAGGTATGAGACACTGGCCAGGCTTGTTTTTCTTTGGGTTAGTCATGGGGTTTAAATCTCTGGGCATATGCGTTGCCCCTGAGCTCTTAATCTCAAGGCTAGTACTCTACCATTATGAGCCACTGTGCCATTTCGAAACAGATAAGCTTTTAATATACAATTACCAATTTTTGAAAACAGTTTAAAAGTATCTGGTGTTGCAGCTCAATCCCATAATCCAAGCTACTCAAGAGGCTGAGATCTGAGGATGAAGCTTTAAAGGCAGCGGGGGCACCAGGGCACCGAAGGACCTGAGAATCTTATCTCCAATTAACCACTAGAAATAGGAAGTAGGGCTTGGTTCAAAGCTAGGGCGGTAGCCTGAAGCTGAAGAACTCAGGTTTAGCTCTGACACCAAGTTGTAGCCCCATGACTCACCCCCCCAAAAAAAGAAAAAAAGAAATCATCCTTGCCACAGTAACTTTGAACTGGAAACCTTGCAAAAATCTCAGCATGGTTGCGATTTATGAAGAGCACATTCCATGTATGAATGTTGCCATTCCCAAACAGTATGGGGGAAAAAAAGCCTACACACAGAGAAAAAAGCCAGGCAAATGCAAATGCAACAGGGATGTCAGGGCAGTCATGTCCCAACATTTGACCTGAAATGATTTAAAGGTTAGGCAGCTTAAGCATAGGAAAGAAAGCAGAGAAATAGGAAAAAGACATAAATATTCCCCATGTATGGGATCAAAGAGTCTGGAAAGAGTATAACACTTACACAATCTTTAAAGCCCAGGTTGGCATTGAAACTGTGATCCTTGTTGTGCCAAGATTGTCCCATGTTCTGGGAATGACCCCCCTCCCCCCTTGCTCAAGGCCCATTTACTAGGAAGCAAAAACACATGTCCCTGGAACTAGCCTGGACTTGAACCCCAGGTGGCAACAGCCCAATGCTCAGTGGTTAGACACCTGAGCTCTGACCAATCTTGAAGCAATCAGTGCTTTGAAGTTACCAAACAGCTAATCAGGTGATTGTAACTATGGAATTCCCCTAAAACTTGTTTGTATAAAAGCTGTGTCAAACCTTTGTTTGGGGCCTCACCATTGCTGGCTATGGGTACGCGGAGGTTCACGTTGGAACTTGTGTCTGAGTTTGAACTTAAAATAAATGACCCTTGCTTCTTTGCTTTGACTTTGGCCTCTGGTGGTTCTTTCGGGGTCCTAGGAATTCCGGTACAACAATCCTCAGATCTCAGCCTCCTTAGTAGCTAGGATTACAGGCATGAGCCACTCTGTCTTGCTTGGAACAAACATATTTTAGTACTTAAAAATAATATTGCTGGGAGTGGTGGCTCATGGCTGTTATTCTCTGTATTCAGGAGGCTCAGATTGGAGGATTTTGGTTCAAAGACAGCCCAGGAACTAAAGAACGTGAGACTCTTTCTTCTTCTACTTTTTTTTTGCCACTCCTTTAATTTGGGCTTAGTGCCTGAGAAATGTCCTTGTGCTTTGGCAAGGCTAGTTTTCTAGCACTTAAGCCACAGCATCACATCTGGCTTTATCTCTGTAGGTGGTACCAGGAGATTGAACCCAGGGTTTTATGCATGCTATCCAAGCACGCTACCCCTAGGCCATGCTCCCAGCCCAAGAATGTGAGACATATGAGACTCTTATCTCCAATTAACCACTAGAAAACCAGAAGTGGTGCTGTGGCTCCAGGGGAAGGGTGGTAGCCTTGAGGTGAAAAGCTCAGGGACAGCACCCAGGCCCAGAGTTCAAGACCAACAACAACAACAACAACAACAAAAAGAGCAAGAAATTAAATCTCAAGGCATATTGGAGCATATTTATTTATAAGGAGATTCAATATATCCAGCATCTTATAGTTTAGAAATCAGAACCTAACCCTAACCCTGAATCATTTAATTTTGTCAATTGTCTTTTTGTGCTATTATAGCTAAGATGATTTCATCAAGCCAATTAAGTAAGAATGGCAGCCTTAACACAAGAGAAAAATAAAAATTAAAGGGCTCCTCTCTATTATAATAGGACTGACAAAATTTACCTTCAATTCTACATTGAATTAGAGTGTATCCAGGGCATGTTCTGTAGCAGCATATATCCCTTGCTATTGAGAAGCCAGGCCTATCTCTTTTCAATAGGGAATGCTCAGTAAACTCTGTTTTTTCAGTAGCCATTATAACTCTCAGCAATAAGAAATGTAGCTATCCAATCTTGTTTTGCATTTTCTGTTGTGGGCCTTGAACTCTGGTTTTGGGTGCCGTTCCTAAGTCTCTTTGTGCACAAGGCTCTACCACTTCAGCCACAGCTCCATTTCTGAGTCTTTCTATGGAGATAAAAGTCTCAGGACCTTTTCTACCCTGCTGGCTTTGAACCATGATTCTCATATCTCAGTCTCCTAACTAGCTAGGATTATAGTGAATTACCAGGAGCAGATGTCTGTGAGACACTTACCTTTCAAGAAAGGTAACAGTTACCAGCCAAGAAATCTGGAAGTGGAGTTGTGGCTAAAGTAGTAATGTGCTAGCCCTGTGTGTATAAACAGAAAAAACAAACTCCCGGTCCATCTGTGAAATTCTTATCCCATATTAATTAGCAAGAAATCATAACTGGGATCTGTGGCTCAAGTAGTGGAAGGCCAGACTTGACATAAAAAAAAATGCTAAGCATCAGTGTCCAGATGCTAAGTTCAACAGATTCAAACCCCAGAATCCACACACACACACACACACACACACACACGAATATGTGTCTGTGAAAGGTGCCATTGAAAGCACTAGTACTGGGACTAAAACTCGGGGTCTGATACCAATGCCTGATTTCTTCCTGCAAAGCAGATGGCTGTACCACTTCAGCCAAACACCCACTTTGGGTTTTTCCTAGTTTGTTGAAGATAGGTGCCTGTCAACTTTGTATGCCCAAGCTGCATTTGAATGTTGTGCCCAGATTTTGGGGTCCCCAAACACCACCAAGTGGGTGAATCTTATGTAAGAGCATGAAAGTCTTTATTGCAAGCTTAAGCCTCGATTCACAACAGAAGAGGACACAGTGGGTCTGAGTTGAGACTGTCTTCCTGTTGTACAAGGTTTTTATAGGGTTCTGGGAACTTTTCAAGCATAGTCACAAGTTGGAGCAAATCATGACACACTGCAGGACAAATGGCTGGAAGTGATTGGTTAGCTCAAAGGGTTGACATATTATGAATTGATTGGCTCCTGCTAGTGCAGTTCCTGTGGTTCCTCCTAAAGCATACATGCTGAACTACAGGGAAGCTAGTCAGGATTGCTTATCTCATCTTATCCTGGAGCCTTAAATCACTGGGGGTGGTCTTTCCAGAGGGAGTTGTCTGGAATTTACTGTTTTCCTTGAAGCTGCTAGCTCTGCTGGTTTAGAATTGGGGTCAGATTGACTCTCTGGCAGGGCCTGCTTAAAAATAACTCTTTACTGAAGTTGATAGAACTTCAAAATTAATTTAGCCTTCTCATGAACAAGGATCCTCATATCTTAGCCCCTAAAATCACAGGCATTACCACTGATGCCCCCTTTGAAGCCCAAGAACACTGAGCTCTCCGGGTCAAATCAGGTCTTGGCATCCCCATGCCAGGCCAAAGCAAGTGGGGAGCTCTAGACCCCGAGTGCTGGGCATCAGTGGGGCTGCAGCATACCTGGAAAGACAGGAGCTCGACTCTCAGCAGCAGAAGCAACAGCAGCAGAGGAGTGCCGGATTGGTCCTAGCACACACTGGAACCACAACAAAGTGAACCCCTTGCACTAGTTGCCCAGAAGCACCAGCTACTGCCCAACAACTCAACTACAGCACTTTCTTACCACCCCACAAGCAAGGGGGAACCAAGGAGGAACGGGACTCACAATTGCAGCTTGAGAGGGGGGAGACCGGTCGTCAGATCCATATGCTCACACCCGGATAGGCTGTAACACTCCACAGTAAGGCGAATATAGGTAGATGCAGGCTTTTCCTGATGAGTGAGGAAGAGGGAATTGGGATTGGTGGCTGCCCGGTGCCCAACATTGGCATTGGTGGGGGTGACTCATCCCCTGGCCATAACTTAGTGGTAGCATCCGGTTTCCTGCCAGCAAGGGGCAGAGGAGCAAGAAAGTTGAAGCATGGGCTGCACCAGCAGAGTTAGTAATCAGAGGTGGCATCCCTACCCCTAGACCGTGAGCACAGATGGGCCTGGAGCCAGAGGCTGGCCTAGAAGGGACACACAGTCTCTGACATGAAGGGACCCCTTTCTTAACTTCCCAGAATCCATCCATTCTAGGCATTTCCCATCTTATGACAAAGGAGGACTTGACCTAAGGCGGGAACAGCAGAATCCCTGATAACAGCTCAGATTACAAGAGCAGTTAAACCAGGTGGAGTTACCAGAATTCCTCCTCACCCCACCCCCCTTGGCCTGCCAGGGAATTCCCTCCCCTTCCTTTGTCATCAGAGCAGTGCGCCAGAAGCCCACCGAGATGATAGGTCAGTTCAAACAGCAAAGGTGTCAGTGGTTGCCCCAGCCATCAATCAGCCATGCTGAATTCCATTGGCCACCTGTATATGGCCAGCCCAACCACATGGCTGGGGGCCTATAAAAGTAGCCTGTAAGATCAGGTGGGGTCGCTCTTTCGCTCACATCTTAGAGGCGGCCCTGACCGGTCAGCATGATTCTCGATGCTAGGCGCAGAATAAAACTCTGTTTAACTTAACTTCCAAATTCCGCTTTTGTGTCAGACTCGTTCCTTTGATCACGGAACCTAACATGACACAGGGGAAGGAGAAGCAGCTCCTGCAGGAGGTGGCTGTGAAACTGAAGGCCCTGGGCTTCCTGCCCAGGTTGGGCTGGTTGTGGTGTTCCTTAGGGACTGGAGCTGTCCTTAATGAAGCTGCTTGTCCCAGCTGCCTGACGGGTGAGTGCCTCACATGCCTTGGGGCTGGAATTCCTCCCCCCTTAGCTCCCTGCTTTTGGTTCAAACCTTCAGCTACTTCCCACTCCTCCTATTCCTCCTCCTCTGTGGCAGTTCTGAGTCAGTGTTCCCCCGCCCCCCGCTTTTCGTTGCCTGGTGGGATTAGTTGTGGTCCTCCCCTGCACCACGACAGGGATTTGTCCCCTCTGCAAGTGTCTGGATTAGAACCCAGGGCCCTTAGCACTGTGGCTCAAGGAGTAGAGCACTAGCCTTGATGATGAAATGCAGAGGAACAATGCCCAGACGTGGAGTTCAAGTCCCACAACTGACCAAAAAAATAAAGTTGCTTCTGCAGGTGTATCCCACAAATAATGAGACCAGACAAAGTGCTGATATTTATGGTTCATGTTAGTAAATCAATCTGAAAACACAATGGAACCACAGAAATGCGTAAGTTTATGCTCCAAAAGATCCTCAGATTTGGGCATTTAAAAGGCTTTTTTATTTCCTGCCAGTCCTAGGCCTTGAACTCAGGGTATTAGCACTGTGCCAGGGCTATCTCAAAACTAGAGCTCTACCACTGCCAGTTTTTTTCCATGTATATGTTCCCAAGGCCTACCCCTAATCAAACTCCGGAGTCCCTATCAGGCTTTATTTATTCATTCATTTTTTTTTACTATGTGAATCATGAGAACTTCGCCTGGGCCCTGTCCATCAAATCTTCAGCTGCAGGCTACCACCCCAGCCTTGAGACAAAACCCTACTTCCTGTTTTCTAGAGGATAAATGGAGATAAGTGTCTCAGGTTCTTTTATGGATAAATGGAGATAAGAATCTCAGGTTCTTACTTGCCTGGGGTACCTTTGAACCTTGATCCTAAATTTTCAGGCAACTGAGTAGCCTGGATGACTGGTGTGAGCCACGTGGCCAGGACTTAACATGGCTGTGTGTGTGTGTGTGTGTGTGTGTGTGTGTGTGTGTGTGTGTGTGTATTTGTCTGTTATGGTGCGCTGGAACTCTGGCTGAATGCTATCATTGAAATCTTCAACTCAAGGCTATCGCCCTACTCCTGGCCCTGGATTTTGTTCCTGAGCTCTTCAGTTCTTGGCTACCACCCTACCCCTGAAGCCACTGCATCACTTCTGGTCTTCTAGTTGTTAATTGGACATAAGAATCTCTTGGTCTTCAGTGCCCAGGATGGCTTTGGAGCATGATGCTCAGATCCCAGCTCTTGGTAGCTAGGATTACTGGCAGGAGCCACCCCACCTGGCTTTAAGGGTCTGTTTGATTTGCAAATTGAGTGGGTTTTGGCTTAGATAAAAGGCATCAGGGCATTTGAGTTTTATTTGTTTGGCTACAATTTTGGGACAAGTGTTAGAAATTTAAATGTGAAAGTCTATTAATTTCAGAAGCATTGTTCTGTCTAAAACCACTTGGGTAGTTAGGTATCAAAGAAAGGGACAGGGAAAACCTAGGAGAAGTCCATGCATGTTGGAAAACAATAAATAAGCTAGCATGAAGATGCTTCTAAACCTAGTGATATGGGAAGAGTGGACCATCTTCATTCTGTCTCTTTTCCTTGCAGACTGACACTGGAAATCTAATGTGGATGATGTGACTGGTATTTCTAAAAGTTGGTCCTTGGGAAACTTTAAAAGAGGGATAAAGATTTATCTGAGTAATATAATTTGGCTTCAGTATTATTTTGTAATTGGGTGTAAATTTTAAAAAAGAGGCCCATGATAAGCCTGGATTTCTTCATGCAGTTCTGGTACTTAAATTTTTTTTGGTTCATCGTGGGGCTTCAACTCACCCTGGGAACTGTCCCTGGGCTCTGCAGCTCAAGGCAACCACCCTACCCTATGGCCAAGCTCCACTTCCCATTTTCTAGAGGCTAATTCGAGAAAAAATTCTTAAGTCCTTTTGTACCTGGGCTGGCTTTGGACTTTGATCTCAGCCTTTTGAGTAGCTAGGATTACAGGTTAGAGCCGCCTACCCACCTGCCTGGCTGGTGCTTGTATTTCTTGCATTAACAAAAAATAGTCATTTAAAGCTGGATACTTAGATTCTTGCCTATAATCCTAGCTACTCCAGAAGTGGAGTTTGGCTCAAGGGTAGGGTGTTACTCTTGCTGAAGAGTTTAGGAACAACACCCAGGCCCAGGGGTAGGACAGGAGCCTTGAGCTGAAGGGATGAGGGGAAGTGCCTGGCTGCTTAGCCAAGTTCAAGCCACAGGACCCACAAAATAAAATAGATGACAAGCTTGGCATAGATCTTTGTCACTGGATTGAGATAAGAAATGGCCTAAAACTGCTACAAACCCGAAGGTTTCTTCACAGAAGTAGGAAACTAAGAGTGCTTTTCCTCTACAATAAGGTAGCAATTATGTAATCTTGCTGATTACTCTTTTGTGATTTAGATAGAAAAATTGGAACTTAGGCATTCAGCATTAAAAGAGATGTACTATTATTAAAAAAATTAAATGATATGCATTAGGGTAGTTTTGTTGTTCTAGTACTTGTGATCAAACCCAGAATCTCTGGTGAAAAAGTGCTGCACCTTGGTCTTCCTGTTATCCAGGTTAGCCTTCATGTTCTGGGCTTAAATGAATGATCCTCCTTGTTCAGCCTTCCAAGGTGTCGGACCTGTAGTTGTACCACTGTGTTGTGGGAGATTAAGCTTAAATGGAAGATATTCATTTTCTATAAGCTTTCTAGGAAGCTTTTACTGGAAATTTCAGAATTCTCTGTCAAAGCTGCATTATCAATGAAGGAACTCTGTGGTCCCAAATGATGGCTGACTATTCTGACTGTGAGGCAAATGCCAGAAGGCAGGCACACACCTGCCTTCTAGAAGTGGACAGCTGGTTTTCTCACACAGCAATGGTTTGGGAGATGAAAGATTTATTCCCAGAGTAGTGGATAAGGTCTGGTAAGACAAGTCTGAGGTCTGTAGCCTAGAGGAACTTTTAGGATCAGAGAAGAGGTAGGAATTACAAGCAAATTAGGGCCAGCAAAACTGGCAAACAGAAACAGTCTGGTTTGGAGCAAGCAATCAAGCTTCACATCTACAAAAACCTCCTCTAAAGTTAATTCCTCTAAAGACACTCACATTCACACTTTCTCATTAACCCCTCCCCCCCAACCACTACCTGTTTTGAAGAACAATGGAGGTGATGTAATATGCTACAAACAAAGAAACCAAACAAAGCCAAAAACCTGTGAGTGATTTTTCATTCTTTTCTATTTTTGCCAGTTCTGGGGCTTGAACTCAGGGCCTGAGCATTGTCCTTCAACTTTCTCAAGGCTAGAGCACTACCACTTGGGCCATGGCACCACTTCTGCCTTTTTCTGTGGATGTGGTACTGAGGAAACCAACCTAGGTCTTCACTCATGGTAGGCCAGCACTCTAGCACTAGCCCAAACTGCCTGCCCTAAAATACCCTTTTTTAAATACAAATTATACTTCTCTCTAACTTTTTTCTTTCTTCCTTTGTTTCTTTGTTTTGTAGGTCATGAGCCCTGTCCCTGAGCTCTTATTCTCAAGGTGACTGCTCTCCCTTCCGTTTGAACCACAGCCCCATTTCCTGTTTTCTAGGTATTAATTGGAGATGTTCTGGAACTCTTCAGCTCAAAGCTACACTGTAACCTTGAGCCAAAACCCATTTCCCATTTTCTAGAGGTTAAGTGGAGATAAAGAGTCTCAGGTTCTATTGTGCCTGGGATGGCTTTGAACCTTGAACCTCAGAGCTCAGCCTTCTGAGAAGCTAGGATTAAAAAAATGAGCCATTGTGCCAATTTGGACATAGGTTTTAATATCATGGAAATTCTTGAGCATTTATGAATTAAATTGCAGTATAAGGTTTTATTGGCGCTCGGAGATTCCCTTCTTGAATACTTTTTAAACATGACATTTGAAATATGATGTAAATATCAGTGTTAATAAAATATTTTAATGAAAAGTAAAAAAAATAGTAGAGGACATGCCTAGCATACAGGAAGCCCTGGATTCGATTCATCAAGGCCAGAAGAGTGGAGCTATGGCTCAAACAGTATAGTGGTAGCCTTCACCAAAGCAAACTCAAGAGTGCACAGGCTCTGAGTTTGAGCCAGAGGCTACCAAAATTAAAAACAAAACAAAACTAAGAGCCCAAGCAAAAACATCTGTGAGAATTACATATCAAAATCACCTTCCCAATGCTTCTAAAATAATAAAAGACAAAAAGTGGTAGAAGGCAAGGTTTAAACAACAAATCCCAGGGAGAGTGTCCAGGCCCTGACTTGAAGCCCCAGGTCTGGTACCAAGCAAGAAAATAAAACTGATGGAATCAGACTTTTTGTTTGTTGCCATTTCGGGGGCTTGAGCTAGGCTTACAGGCTATCCCTGAAATTCTCTTAAGTCAGAAGGAATGGGTCATGTACCACATTTTGTTTGTTTTTTTGGTGGTGATGCTATTGTTGGTTTTCTGCTAGTCCTGGGAATTTAACTCAGGGCTTGAGAACTGGCTTAGAGGTTTCCCAAGGCTTGTGCTCTACCACTTGATCCAAAGCAACACTTTGTTTTCTCTGTGTATGTGACACCAGGGAATCAAATGCAATGCTTTGTGCATGCTAGACAAGCACTCTACCACTAGGCTACACTTCTGGCCCTCACGTCCCACCTTGCAATGAGTTTTCACACTTTTCCCTGTGTTCCAAAGCCACCACTGGGAAAATTGACAAAGCTGGTCGTATGACCAGGGTCCCTTTCCATTCTGACATATATTCCTGATTCTAAACAAGAAAAAATATTGAAACAGACCCCAGGCATGTCATCTGCCACAAAATCAATTCCTATAGCACAAATACCATTGCTAGAAAATAGTACCACAGATTTTCTTATATCTCTATATAAAATCATATCTACTCATATTAGAGGTTGAAGTTAGCACTCTCGACAGTAAAGAAAACCAGCCAAAATGAATTATTGCAAGCATGAAAGTCTAGTCCAAGTGTTCTGTGTAAAAAGCTAATATGTGCAGCATGCTTCTTTGCAGGCCTTTCTCCAAACAGATCTCTAGATCAGCTATTGTGTCATCTTGGAAATCTACAGTCCATGTCATACCTCTGTCATAGAAAATCTTCATGAACACCTCCAAGGAAAGGAGCAACTTACAGCATAAAACTGTAGTGAGGACTTATCTCTACTTCTTCAAATTCTTTCATTTCATATTTGCACAAAGCAGTCTGGCTCACTGGAGGCAAAGTGCTTCACTCATCAACCCCTTTACTTTGGTTGATGGAAAGGGGAAGTTATCCCAAATAACAGCTATGCCTCTTAGCATCAAGGGTCCTATCTTACCACAGTCTACATCCTACATTGCCTGCATTCCTTTGTCTCTCAGTATTCACCAGTAAATGCAGCAGATTCACTCCCCCAAATGCAGCTCACTGGCCCCCCAGTAAGGACCTATGTGCTGGGACATCAGATTATACGTGGAAAAGAACAGTATTGGGGTCAGGAGTTTGGCCAAGGAGTAGAGTGCTTGCCTACCATGCATGAAGACCCAGATTTGATTCTTTGATACCACATACATAGAAAAAGCTGGAAGTGTTGCTGTGGCTCAAGTGGTACAGGTCTAGCCTTAAAGCCAATGACAATATTCAGGCCCGAGTTCAAGGCCTAGGACTGTGAAAAAGAAAAGAAATAACAACTCTGAATGGTATTCAAGAATTCAAACAGTGACATTTTAATAAAATTGTAACAATTTATGACATAAAGATTGGACAATAATCAATAGTAAAATAAAGAGTAAATACCAATAGTAAAATAAATATTACCAATAGTAAAATAAAAATTTTCCAGGAGTAGGGGGTGAGGGAGGAGGCAGGCTTTAAATTTGCCTACAGGCAGAAAGGCTAATTTTGGGTCCACACTTCCTGACACTCGGTTTACTAAATTTATGAATGAAGAAATTTTCCATTAATTGCACAGGGGTTGGTTGATCCTGCTAACCAAGAACTTTGCCAATTTGAACTATTTATGGCAGATCTAGGCAGTATTAAGTCAATGGAAGAAATACTGCTTGATCTATTTCAGCGGTATCTCTAAGTCGTTCTGCCTCATTTTGGGTTAAGAACAAGTTGGGTGTCCATATAATTCAAAACTGAGTTTGGCCTTGCTACAAATGAAAAACGTGCACACAATGCACCAGCTTCATACAGTAGTGATGGCTCCAGATCTCCATCTGTCACCACTGGGAATATCACTGTTGGTTTCTAGGTCATGAGTTCTGCATTCTGTTAGCCCTAATCTATGAATTTGGACTGAACAATGATAGAAAGTAGGTGTATTTAATCAGTGGCTATGCCTGTTTTCTTTCTAAAAAGAACCCACATTACCTGGAAGAGAATATCCATAAAAGGCCGTTGTGCCAAACTGGTAGTAATAAGGACCTGTGGGGGAACCGTGCTGTTTGCCATCTGTCCTTCACATGTCCACACTCAGTGATTCAAGCAGTCAGGAGCCAGAATGCTCCTGGCCCCGCACACCCGGAGCAAGTGGGGCATGTCTGAGGACACCATTGGCTGATGGTCATCCCTATTTGATGACGTGGCTATGACCTCACGATCTGTATTTAGTGAGCATGTTCTGTAAAGCAAAATTAGATCTGCACTGAGAGGCTGATCTCTGGAGTCTGTATTACTCATGGGCTCCTATGCCATCTTATCCCCGCGTGGATGGCCAAGAAGGATTCGAACATCTGGCGCCCAGATGTGAGGCACTACTAGCGAGTAAGTGGACCTCTTCAAGCAATTATGTGGAAAGGAATCTTGGAGAGCAGGCACCTTTACTTTTATGAAACTGTTCTGTCTTTCTGCCTGTGGGTGATTCCAGGCAGGATATGGGATGAGTCCACGTGAGACTCCCCCATCAGAGACGCCATTCTGAGTTGTTCAGCAACCTTGGCTCTGGCACTGGTCGCTGAGACCGGGCCCCCCCTGGAAGGATGCTCTCTCTACCTGTGGGTAATTCCAGGCAGGATGCAGGATGAGTCCACGTGGAACCTCCCCATCAGGGCCGCAATTCAGGGTTGCACCCCCACCCCAGCATACACCCACCTTGGCTCCAGCACTGGACACCGAGAATAGGGTTCCCCTGGAAGAATGCTCCACTGCCTCTGTAGATAAAGATACAGGCCAGCAAATTTATCCATCTCTGTTTGATCTCAAGCTCAAAATGAGAGCAAGCCTCTGCAACTTCCTGGGGGGTCTTGCCTCTCAGACTCCTCAGGAATCCTCTGGGGTGGGGAGCCCTTCCCTCAGTAATACTCTCCCATGAATTGTTACTAATCTAGTGGTGAAATGGATGATGTGATTAGTATTTCTTAAACTTGTCCCCTAAAATATACTAAATTGGGAAAAAGTGTTTTAAAAAGAGTAAAAAGGAAAATTAGGGCTAACAAAATGTTTGTTTAATTGCTATTTCAATTCGCCCTTGTAAGTTTGTAACAGTTTCCAGTGGGCCCACAGAAAAGAAAAGCAGGTCCTTATTCAGATGTAAATTTTGCCCTTACCAAATTCCAGCTAAGATTATGCTTAGAGAATCTTCTGTAAACATGCCTTACTAATGCCTGTGTTACTGGACAGGAAGTTTTAAGTATAATAGTGGGTAGTTTACAATCCTAGTTTTGCTCTAAGCCCTAACTGAGCAGAATTTGGGTTGAAACCAGCCACAAGTTCAGGAAAGAAGCTTGTAAACCTGAGGCTATGTGCCTATCAGTCTGTAAGTTAGGCTAAGCTTTTAGGGTCCGTGGTCAAGTATAGAGACAACACCCCTGAGTCAGCTTGAAAAAGTTACAGAAGGTGGATCTTTGCCCAGATTCCACTCCTGGGACTTTAGCTAGCCTACTCTTGGCCATTGGCCCCCTTAAAAACAAAAATGGGGGGATACAGGTACCTAAGGCATTAGGCCTCAAGATAAGCTTGCTGATACTTTATTTATATTAAAGTTTTAAAATTTTGATTCTAAAGGATTTTCCCCAACTTATAAGCATTGGGGCACCATGCTACCTCGCCTAACCTCTCTGCCCCTTGTCAGATGGAAGGGCCTGATCACTAGCACCTGGCAGGAGCCAGCCCCTCTGTTAACAATGGGGCAAGGGTTTGCTTGTGTTTTCCCAGACAGAGCAGAGAAGGCTATCTGGATTCCCAGCTGGGATGTATGTCCCTACACAGCCCAGGGAAATGGAACTGATGCAACAAGCACTGCAGAAGATGAGCCTGATGGAAATGATCCCTAAAGCCCACCTTGAGGACAGCCCTGGATCAGAAGCCTGTCAGATTACCTGGGGAGACATGGGATTTTAAAACCCTGGTTAACTGTTAACTGTCAAGTTTCAGGAATAGGCAGTCTACAAGTTCCTACCACCACAAAATGACCTCTCAGCAACACCGCCACCAGCTACAGCCAGCTGACCAAAGTCCTGCCTCCACTTTTGTGACCTTGCCAGTACGACCCCAGGATACTGACCTATCCAGAAAAACCACCCTGGACTGCTCTGCCACATATGGTTGCCACGGACTCTTCTCAAACCTACCTCATCCTATGTCTAGCCCAGCATGGGAACCAGAAGAAACAGGAACTGTGGAGGTCTGGAGTAATAAACTTGACTCACAAGCAGGGGACCGTGATATGATTATGAACCATTATTTTTCCTCAAAGCATGCTGGGAGGACATGGGGGATGTGATTCTCATTTACCCCAATACCGTTTCTGAAGCCCACCTAGTCCTCTTTGGCCCACCCAGATCATTTCCACAACAATCACCCACCTGGGAGGACCTTCCCTAGGGACCCTGTTTCCATCCACATTCACAAGCTCTCAGGCACCTACACAAGGACTACCTTGTTCATGGTCTGATAGGCCACAGGTTTTTCCAGCTGGTCAATGAGACTGTGTAAATGGAGTAGCAGGTCCGAGGAGGACATGTTGAACATCACTTAGAACATAAGTTCATTCAGGGTGTGTCTGTTTTTGTGATGATAGAAATCATCAGAAGAAAAGCCCATCCATATCGTGAAGATGGAACAAAGGGTGCTGTGATCAGATTGGTGACAGGAGAGTGAGCAGCCACCCTTCCTATCATCAGGACCCTCTCACCATAGACCCTTTCAAGGTTCAAAGCCAGCCTGGGCACAAAAGCACCAGAGTCTCATTTCCAAATAACTACTAGAAAGTGGGAAGTGGGGCTTGGATCAAGGGTAAGGCAGTAGCCTGGAGCTGAAGAGCTTAGGGACAGCACCTATGCCAAATTCAAGCCTCTTGATCTTGGCCTCAATCTACTTCAAGTATATGGAATTTATCTGCCTAGACTAACCTGCAGTATTCAGAATGATTTTCAGTAGTTCACATTTGCATTTCCCTAAGGATTAAAACCTTTAATAATTATTTTAGCCAATTCCCAGAATGTTATCTAGGTTTGATATTCTATATTATGAACTATGTATTTCTTCAGGGTAGTGAGAGGAAGACAAATCTCAACACAGGTGTTTTAATCACCATTCAGGAAATGTTACTTATGCCCTTATTTTATTTATTTCTGACAGGCTTGGAGCTTGAACTCATGGCTCAGGAAATGTTCTTGGGCTTTCTCAAGGCTAGTGCTTTACCATTTGAGCCCCAGGATCATTTCCTTTTCTATGTATGTGGTACCAAGGAATCAAACGTAAGGCTTTGTGAATGTTAGGCAGGCACTTTACCACTAGGCCATGCTCCCAGTCACAGATTATTATTTATATATTTTATGCCTTACTAGTGTTTATGTCCTGAGTACTCTTGAACCAAAACTTTAGCCTTATTTGTTCTAGCTACCTACCTATCAATCTATTGATCTATCTGTCTATCCACCTATCTGATATCGATCAATCTGTCTGTCTCCTGAGTGGCTATGATTAGAGGCATGACCACTGGCACCCAGTTATTAGCTATCATTTTAAGGAAATTTAATCCAGTCATTGGGGTTGGGGGTGGGATTTACTAAAGCAACTCCTTTACCTGCACATATTTGCAAAAGAAAATATTTACTTCAAGGATGGACAGACACTGGTTTTGAAAAAAGCAACATCTGGGACCAGAAGTTTGTTCTAGTGGCAGAGTACTTCCATAGCATGCATGAAGACCCAGATTTGATTTCTTGGTTGCACATACAGGGTAAAAAGCTGAAAGTGGAAATGTGGCTCAAGTGATAGAATTCTAGCCTTGAGGAAAGCACAAGGACAGTGCTCAGGTCCTGAGTTTAAGCCACAGGATTGGCAAATTAAAATAAATAACATGTGATTATTAATAATACTTTATGTAAAGGCATGCTAAATTAAAGTGACAAATTTCACTATCTCTATACCCAAAATATAATACCAGTCTTATCTACAAGTACCATCAATGCAATGGGTGTCTTGAACAAAAGGA
The DNA here is from genome assembly GCF_031878675.1 of Megascapheus bottae. Lineage (NCBI taxonomy): Eukaryota > Metazoa > Chordata > Mammalia > Rodentia > Geomyidae > Megascapheus > Megascapheus bottae. Next base: position 183,606 of record NW_028327345.1, on the reverse strand, counting down.
AAGTCAGCTGGGTGACAGTGTCTCATGATCATAATCCTAGCTATTCAGGAGGCTGAGATCTGAGGATCATGGTTCAAAGCTAGCCCAGGCACTAAAGTCCGTGAGGCTCTTATATCCAATTAACGACAAGAAAACAGAAGTGGCACTGTGAGCACAAGCTTTGAGCTCAAGAGCTTAGGGAAAGGACCCAAGCCCAGTTCAATTTCCATCACCCACACAAAACAAAACCCAGAAACCTTGCAAAAAATCCCGTAAACCTATTCTTTCTTTTTTAACACAGGAGAGTTTGGATTTGAATATTGATATTCTCATACAAAGTCATCTCATAAAATTAAGTGTATTTTTGCTGTGTTCAACACCAGAAGAGAAAGAAAAGTGCCTGTTTCTTTCCTGATTTCATTCATGTAATTGAAAATGAAAGGGAGCCCTTGGATCCCCTCCTACCACCCCAGGGAAATGAAAACATTTTGTTTTCATTTTGCTTCTTCTAACTTTTGTGTTCATGATTGCATAAATGTGAAAATGCACAATCTAATTTGATGACTGAAAGTTGACCAGACAGAACAGGAATATTTTCCACTCAATATGGGCTATTATCTAAGGGCTGTGTTATAAAATGTACTTCATAAGTAGCCAGTACTTTAATGATTTGCTCATGAAATCGAAATCCTTGATTCATGACTTTTTTCATATCTTCACACCACAAATTCTCAGAACTTTAAATAAGACAAGATGAATATGTGGCTGGTGAAAAGTTCCAGCATCAGTCAAACACACATACACACACACACACACACACACACACACACACACACACACACACACACACACAAACCTATGCAAATCACTACCTTAGCCATTACATCATATTTGTCAATGTTATCACCTAAACCAAAGTCAAATAATTGTGGAGAAAAAGCTATACCTCATTTTATATTTTAAAAACATGATTTAAAGTTTATCCTAGTGGTAGAGTGTTTGGCTAGCATTTACAAAGACCTGGGTTCGATTCTTTGGTACCACAAACATTAATAGAAAGCTGGCAGTGGTGCTGATACTCAACTGGTAGAGCTGTAGAATTGAGAAAGACCAAAGAGAGTGCTCAGTCCTGAGCTCAAGCCTAGGACTGGCAAAAAACACTATGACTCAGCAATTCCACTATTTGGCATTGACCCAATCGTCCAGAAACAAGGACATACTAAATCCACTAGCACAACAATGTTCATTGTAGCATTATTTACCATAGCAAAGACATGGAACCAACCCAGATGTCCCTCTGTTGATAAGTGGGTTTTGGGAATTCTGTTATAGTAACACAAAAGGAGTGAGAATCCAAGGGCAGAAAGAAGATTCACTCCCCTTTGCAGGTAGTCTGGTTAACCATACATCTTAACTACTGAGGACAAAGAGAGAGAAAGATAGGGACTTCAGGACAGCCTAGGAAAAGTGTGACCAACATAGTGAAAGCAAAGGACTAGGAAATGGATCAAGCAGTAGAGCACTTATCTAATAAATCTAAGGCTCTTTAGTCAATGGCTGCAACTGTAAAAAGAAGTGAGAGTAATATCCAATTATAATCCCTAATTCATGAATGTTATTTCCAAAACACTTTATTATCATAAAATGGTAACATACAAGACCAACTATCAATGTATAAGTAAAAATGACATGTTTAATGAAAACACTTGTATTTTATAATATGAAAGTTACACTTCCTCAGCCTAATGAAAAGAATTATTCTTTTTTTCTGATTTTTTTTTTAGTGGGTCAGTGGATTGAACTCGGCCTTGGTGCTATCCCTGAACCTCAGATCTCAGCCAACTGAGTAGCTAAGATTATATGCATGAGCCTCTGGGCCAGGCTCATTTCTTTCTCTTTCATAATATAATTGTTACTTAGGATAGGAAAATGAATATTTTTCTGTTTTATTTATTTCAAGAATTTATTAATGTTGACTTTCATCTTATTTCAAAGACATGTTAACAAACAAGTATTGAAGAAGGGAATCTCCATATATAATTACTGGTACTTAGTTCTTCGAAAACATAATTAAAATAGATACATTTTAATGTATATAATAAAACATGTCTATAGAATCATAATTTTTTGTTGTTTAACTGGAGATAAGAATCTCACACTACCCTGACTTAGCTGGCTTTAAACGAAAACTCAGCTCCAAGTAGCTAGGATAACAGGCAAAATCCACCAGCGCATGTCTTTTTTTTTTCCAAAGGAGATATAATCCTGTCATGGGCTTTTTCTGCCTTGGCAGGCCTTCAACCACAATCCTCAAATCTCATCCTTCTGAGTAGCTAGGATTTAAGGTGTGAGCCACAAGCTAAGCCTGGCACTTCCTAAGTGCCTAATGAAACTGAATAAATTACCTGAAGACCAGTCCATTGCTATTTTCTCCTCAGTCTGCCCACTGCCTCCTAAGGCCTCCATAGAAGGCTGATTGTGTTGTTTATTTCCACACAGAGATTTACTCAGATACCAGTACAAGTTATTGCCCACCAGGGGTTTCATGGTCTTAGGTCAGAAAGTCAGTTCAAAGGGGGACCCTGCCCTGTTCCCATCCAGGGCAGAAGATCTGCAGGGTACCCTAGGAATTTCCAAGCCCAGAGGAACCAGGGACTAGCCCCTGAGCAAGTGGAGAAGTGGATCCCTGGCTCTCAGCCTGCCTCTTCCTCTTCATTTTCATGATACTGTCTGCGGTAGGTGTTAACTGAAGGTCAGGATCATCTTCAAAGCGAGACTCTTCTCCTTAGGTCTGTGGCTCATCTACGAGCTCTGGCTGAGGCTGCCTGTTCTTGTTGTTCTGTTTCTCAGCCACTTCAGAGAATGCTTCAGGCCAGAGCAGTTCATTCTGCAGAGAGTGCACATGGTCCTTGCAGAGCACAAAGGAGATCTCAGCCTTCACTTTCTGTCCCTCTTCAATGGGGTCAACAATGAGAAAGTCTCCTCTCTTAATCCAGATGTTCTTTCCATACATGGAGGGTATGCTCACTAGGAAGAGCTGCCCCTGTGCTGTCTCCACCTCAAGTAGATTGTTTCCTGGGGTCCTGAGTACCCTCACAATCTGCAGCTTGTAAGAGGGTACATGTGTTCCCCCAGCACCTCCTTCACCACATGCTTCCTCTTGGTGACCTTGGACATGCTGAGTCCTGTCCAGAGTAATGAGTGAAGCAGAGACTGTCAAATTCTCTTCACAATGTCTTCAGATGGCACTCTCAGAAATCAGGAGTGCTTTGAAGATGAGCAGCCTTTTATTGAGGAGTGACTTCGGCCCTCAGGTCCCACAGGCACCTTCTGGTTGGCTGCTGCTGGGAAAGACTCCTGCAGGATGTGCTTCCAGGCTGAGCCAATGCAGACACAAGATGGCGCTTGCCAAAGATTGGGATGGTAGCATTGGCTTGAAGCCAAGTGTCCCCTGATCCAGTTTCTGCGAACACAGTAGCAAGCCCTCGTCGAACTGAATTTCCGGAGCTCTTCGGAATCCTCCTGGTCATAATTCCTTCCCTTTGTCAGTCCCTCTAATCCTTCCTGATGTTAGGTCCATCAAAGGGAAATCCTAGCAGCACAGGAGCCTTCGATGCTTCCACAGAATGCTGGCTGCTGGTAGGCTAGCACAGGAGGCACCGCTGCTGAGGAGACTGCGGGAGCTCCAAGAGCTACAGCTCTCTGAACTGCAGGATGCTTAAACTACCCAATTTATAATACTTTGTAGGGTGGGTCTTAAGGAGAGTAAGAAGCAGAAGTCGAGGAACATGTTAGTGCCCGGAGGAATCAACATGCACCGCCAGGGCCTGGTGGCTGGAGGAGCTCTTCCTGGAGCTGGAGCATCAGGGTGAGGGAGCATTAGGGTGAGTGCCAGCTGTGTAGCAGCCCTTGGCTGGAGTCCAAAGGAGGCACCAGAGGGTGGGTGGGACAAGGCCCTATTGCTGAAGCTAGCCTGAGTATGTGCCTTTAGATCTAACTCCAACATACTGCAGGCAGGGCTGCACCCTATACATTAAAATAAAGAAACTTATTTCTCATCAACCTGGAACATCATTCATGATACTTTGATATATAATGGCTAACTGAGGCAAATCTTTTTATTTGTAACAGTTATAAAAGAATGAAGACTCTGGGGTTTAGGACCGAATACTGACTGCACAATTACAAGAGCAGAATGAGAAACTGGCTAAAAAGACTGCTTGGAACTGATCTGAGGTGGTAGATACACAGGATGGAGAAATTGACAGGCAACCCGAACAGCTAGATGATATGGAAACGTCGTGTTTCTTTTCACATGATGCTTTGCTTTGCACATGAATTCACTTATCGGTGTTGTGTGTCTCAGATAAGTATTCTGTTTGACATGATTCAAATGAAGTTTCTTTCTTTTCAAAATAATTCTGGGTGCTGGGAATTCGATGGAAAACAGAGCCTTGTTTATGTCAGCTCAATCTCCACCATTCAGCTCTGTGTTGATTTGCAATAAAGTATGGAAGTTGCACTGAAAATGACCCTTCTTTTTGCCTGGTGCCACAGTTCATGCGTCTAATCTGATTGGTCATGAGGGGGAACATTGTGGTTCACGGATAACCAGGGCCCAAAGTTATCAAGACCATATCTCAGTGGGTTGTGGTATGATCCATCTTCACTCTTGAGGTTTGTGGGAGAGAACTTAGTTGTGGGAACTAAACCATTTCTCTAATGAGGAATATCTGAAAGGGGTACAGACAGCCTTCACCAGGAGTAAGAAATGCCCATATTTCTTCTTTCTCATTTAAGCTGCCTGGGATTGTTGAATGGTTGGACTTCATTACACAGGGCACATTCTCAAGATACACCCAAGTATACAAAAAAACCCAGATTTCAAGACACTACTCTAGGCCTGAGGATTTGGAGCTGGAGGACACTGTGGTGAATGCTACAACATTAACGATTTCTGTGCCAGTGGCTTTACTGTATCCTGACTTGTCATCTTGTGGATAGATATTCAAGATTGGTATTCCTGAATTGTATGGCAAATGTATGTACAGTTTTTTGAGGAATCTAAAATTGGCCTTTCACAGTTGTTATTGGTAAGATTAAGGGGACTCCTCTACCTGTGTCAGTAGAATACAACTAGAATGCCAAGGGCCAGACCTCTCTGACAGAACTCTCCTTTCTACAAGGGCATTATCATTTTTCAGATGGAGATGTCTGAAGATGCAACTCAAAATGGAGGGGATGCTCTGGTTTGAACACACATTATGTCCTTGTAGCAGGGATGTAGTGGGAGGCTTCAAAGGCACCTCAGTCATGAGATTTTGGATGTCCTGAATAGACTGATGCAATTACAATGGGAGTAGTCAACTTCTTGTGAGGATGAGCCTGGTATGACAGTTGATTCAATGATATCTTGCCCTCTTTTTGGCAACAGGAATATACAACCTAAGAAAAATGCTGAACACTGATTGCAGCACTATTTACCATAACAAAGATATTGAACCAACCCAGATGCCCCTCACTTGATGAGTGGATCAACAAGATGTGGTATTTATACACAATGGAATTCTACGCTGCTGTCAGAAAGAACAACATCACCCCATTTGTAAGGAAATGGAAAGACTTAGAAAAAATCATATCAAGTAAAGTAAGCCAGACTCAGAGGAACATAGGCTCAATGGTTGCCCTCATTTGTCCTAATCAGGAGAAACCTTGGGCTCTCCTAGCAGAGATTTACAATAGAGCAAAACCTAGATACCTAAGGCCATACAGTATGATGCTAAAAGAAAGGACCTCCAGGATATAGAAACAAAAGCCATAGAATGAGTGATTGTTGTCCTTAATGTACTATGTTATGTCTCATCTCTTTGGCTGTCCCTCGATTATCTCATATTGTTACAGTATTTCGTCTTTTTATCTGATATATTGTATATATGTGTATTTGGTTATTTAAAATAGGATAGGGAAGGGGGGGGAACAAGATGAGGGGCAGGGGTGGGGGGAGGGAAATGGGACCAAGACATGAGTAAGGGTATCAATGTTTGTGAAGTAATGCACCTTCTATCTGGTGAATATAATGTAACCTTCAATTGATTACAGTAAAAATATTTAATAATATTTCTTCAGCCTGTGAACTATAATATTAAACAGTTTGTTTTTGAATGAAAATATCATTAAAGATGTAATTCCAGTGGTAGAGTCTAACATTTCTTCTTCTCTTTCTCCTCCTTCAATTCCTCCTCTTCCTCTTCCTCCTCTTCCTGCTCCTCCTCCTCTGCCTCTTCTTCCTCCTCTCCTCTTCCTTATTCTTCTACTTCTACACTAAAAATTATAGCAACTGTAAGAAACTTTAAATCCAGTAAACAATAAAGAGCAAGGAAAGTGCTGCTCCTGAAAGACTCAATTTATGAAACTCAGCAAAGTAAGTGTTTAGATGAATTCCACTGGGCTTCATCACACTGAAATAAATAGGGGGGAAAAGGCATTTTCCAGTCATGTGATCAGATATTGTGAGATAGAAACTTAAATGTCAAAACATCTTCCTTAACAAAGGTCATTTCATTGTTGAGTAGCTCTGAAAGTAGAGATGTATATGTATGCAACTATTTTGTTCATTTAATACTGAAACATTTCCAAATAAAGTCTGCATATACTTGCAAAAAATGACATGTTTAATGGCAGACAGTGCTTTTATTTTACAATATGAAAGTAACACTTCCTCAGCATAATGGTAAAAGTTATCCATTTTTCTGATTTTTTTGGTGGGAAAAGGGGATTGAACTTGGCTTGGGTGCTGTCCATGAGCTCTTCAGCTCAAGGCTACTGCCCTAGCCTTGATACAAGTCTCACTTCCTGTTTTCTAGATGTTAATTGGAGTTCAAAATCTCAGATCTTGTAATGTCCAGGCTGCATTTGAACCTCGAACCTCAAATCTCAGCCAACTGAGTAGCTAGAATTACAGGTATGAGCCACTTGGCCTCGCTCATTTTTTCTCATTCATAATATAAATTTGTTATTTAGGATAGGATAGGATTTTATAATAATCATCATTTATTTGATATAATCTTCATCCAGCTTCAATTTTTGGAAAACTCATAATCACAAATAGAGTTGAGTTATGGTTTATTTTTGGGTTTGTTTGATTTTGTTTTTTTTTTACTGTCCTGGGCCTTGAACTCAGGGCCTGGGTCTTTCCCTTGGGCTGTTCTCAAGGCTAGACCTCTACCACTTGAGCCAATGTACCATTTCTGTCTTTTATCTATGTATGTGGTACCAAGGAATTGAACCTGGGTCTTTGTGCATGGTAGGCAAGCTCTCTATCACTAGGCTAAACTCCCACTGGGATTTACATTTTTGAAATTTTTTTATTGCTTCAAACACACACACACACATACACACACATACCCTGTTCCAATATGGAATACATTTCTGCTTGTTTAAAATTAGCATTTTATTATGTCTACATGTGACTATTCTTATAAACAAATTTATGCAAGAATTTCAATTAATAAAAAATTCCATGAGGCTAGATTTAACTTTAAAATCTTATTTTTATTGAAGTAAAATTAAGATTTTATATTTTGAAGACTATAGTTTAATGAATCATTTACATTCTAAACTATGGTTTACCAATCCAGTTACCAATACTCATAGTCACATCATATGTGTGCTGAGAACCCTTAAGACCTATTCTCACCAAATTCCAAGCACAATAAACTGCACTTGGAACCTTGCAGTACATTACATCTCCAAAACTTACTTCTCTTGCATCACTAAAACCTACTGTCTTCATCCAATAACTCCCAGTTCATTAAATCCACGTCGTTAGTGATTACTTTTCTGCTTTTTCTTTAGAATTTCACATGGTTTTAATTCTGTAGCTAAGGACGCACCCATTGTAAGTGAGATACCTTTGTCTGAAGTCTATTTCTCTTAGCATAATGCTAACTTCATAAATGCTGAAGCCAAACTGAATGTTTTTCTTGTTATTAAAGAGGAATAGTATTATGACATAATCACACTGACATTTTTGTGTAGGACTGAAATAAAAAAACAGTAAAATTAGAAAACTTTTGCTTCTAATTCCATTATGTAGGGTTTAAAGTGTAAATTAGATATGAATTTAGAGTAAATCTTTGAAATATTATGAAACAGTTCAAATTTTTTTTCTTGCCAGTCCTGGGGCTTGAACTCAAGACCTCGGCACTGTCCTTGGATACTTTTGCACAAGGCTAGTGCTCTACCACTTGAACCACAGTTCCACATCTAATATTTTCTGTATATGTGGTAGGGAGGAATTGAACACAGGGCATGATGCATACTAGGTGAACACTCTACCAGTAGACCATGCTCCTGGACTGAAATAGATAAAACATTGAAGTGTATTTCTATGTGTGTTAACAGCACAAGCTATTTGTGAAGATTTGTGTCACTAGCCCAGCTCAGTGGTTCACACCAATAATCCTAGTTACTCCAGAGTCTGGCAGGGAGAAGGGCTATGGCTCAAGGGTGGGGTCATAGACTTCAGCTGAAGAGCTCAGGAACATCGCCCAGGTAGAGTTCAAGCCCCATGACCCACAAAAAAATAAAATATTTGTGTCACAGTTCAAGTTAATCTTGTCCTAGTTTCTATGGAAATTTAGACTAAATAAGAGCTTTCAGAAGCTATAAAATTTTTATTGCATAAAATCAGACGTAGTATGATAAACATAAAATATAATTCTCTAAACTCAAATGCTCTACTAGGAATTTTGAAGGAAATTACTTCTGCAGCTAAAATAAATGAGAAGAAATTGATAGTAATTATAAAATGGCAATCTTGATTGATTAAAAGAATAAATATCTTAGTAGGAATGTAATACACACCTATTGGGTGAATTATTGACATTATAGGAAATCCATAGTCTTTTCAATAAAAGACTACAGATTCTGTCCTGTGGTGGCAGTTATTCCCTTAAAGAGATGCCAGATGTAAAGGAGCAATACTAGGTTACAAGGATCAGATACCAGGAATAGACAGATAACTAAGTTCAATATATAAGTTCTGATGAAAGAGATGTCTTACTAAACAAGGGGATAAGTCCACAGTCAGTAACTAAAGAAGAAAGGTGGACTCAATGCATGTTACACCTAGTTTCCCTCTGATGTGAAACATTTCTCCATATAATTTACTCAGGTTTCTGACAAAATTTGCATAAGCTCTGTTTCTATCCAGTGTAGGTGATCTAATGATTGCTGGAGGTAGATTTCTGGTCAAAAGATGTACTCTAATAATTACATTTACAGAGATTCTGTCATATACTCATGACTCTGATACCTGTGGAGGTGTGACTTCTGGCAAAATGTTTTCCTTTTTGTTTCTTTTTGTGAGTCATAGAACTTGAACTAGGCCTGAGAGGTGTCCTTGTGCTCTTCAGCAAAAGGCTACTGCCCTATCACAAGGCCTGAGCATTTTCTGTAAGCTCTTCAGCTCAAAGTTAACACCCTATGCACCAGCCACACACTCACACACACAAACATATGCAAATCACTACCTTAGCAATTTCATCATATTGGACAATCCTATCCCCTAAACCAAAGTTTGAATAATTGAGGAGAAAAAGCTATATCTCATTTTATAATTCAAAATATGACCTCATTTAATTTGTTCATTTTTAGTTAAGATATTCTAATTATGGGGTGTGCACTGATAGTCTAGCATGGTGTGTGGAATGTGTAAGTTTGAAATGGAAATTATTAACATTTAGGACAGTCTTAGGCTGCAATCTGGAGCTCACAGTCTTCTTGGACTGATGACTTGGGCTGTAGTCCTCCCGAACTCCATCTGTTTGTCTCTCTTCTATTTTTTCCTAGTCCTTGCCCCTATTTCAGGAATCCCAATCCGCGAACCCTGGTTTGCTGCCGGCTGGCCCCGGCAACTGGCGCCCGAACAGGGACCCTGAAAATCTGGGACGAAGGTGGAGGACCCCGCTGTGGAAGAAAATGATGCCCGTTGGCTGCCCGAACGCTAAGTTCGGATTGTGGAGAGTGATAGTGGTCATCCAAGCAGCGACTCACTGGACCTTCACCCCCAACCCTCCAGTAATGCATCCAGTGTTAGACCCCCGACTCAGCGGGATGTCTTCCAGACGGAGCCCCCTTCCCAAGGAACAGCGAGTCCACGCAGTTGGATGCAAACAGCAAGAGGTTTATTTGGGAACACGGGCGCCCGGGGCAACAAGGTCTCCTAGGAGACTTGCGCGCCTAGGCTGGGGAGAGGGGGATATTTATGGGTGGCTGAAGCAGGTTACAGAAGCAGAAGCATAGTTACAGGGTAATGATTGGTTATAATCACATTAGGTAAGACTCAGCTAGGGGTTTATTGGATTTTCCACTTGGTTAAACAGGCAGTTGACTGCATGTCTTGTTTCTGGCCATATTTTATTGTTTTATTCCTGGAATTTCCTCCTCTTATTCAGGTTCATAAGGTATACAGTTTCACTGACTCGAACCAACTCAAACCGCAATCATTCAACATCCTGTTGGCTGTTTTCCAGCCCATTGTATAAACTGCAGCTACTTGCACTATTCTAAAGGCCATTCTTTTAAGACTTTGGATTTCTTAGTATCACCTCTATAATCAAGTAAATTGGAAGATGTTTGTGTTGTGAAGGTGATTTAGAGTGGTTACTATTACATTATGGGGAGATTTTATATTTCTCACCAGTAATGGGGAAAAGACCTGAATTCATGTTTTTGTGTTAAGTGTAAAAGTCTCTGTTTCTTTGTCTTGTTCGTGTTACATATTTTTTCTTGTCCAGTTTTGTCTTTGAAATTGGTACCAGTTTTAAATATGCATCCTTAAGGTTTTTCTAAAGTTTTGTTTTGAACCTGGTTCTCACCTGCAAGAGTAAAATTGGCAAAGCTCTCTTGACACAAACTTCCGGAAAATGAATGGCCAATATTAATTTTGTGCACTTTAAAATCTTTGAGTATGAATGTGTGTGAATGAGTGAGTGAACATGTTCAAGGTTTAATCAAGAAAATCATTTAGGTTTGAATTATTGCATTGTTTTAAAGAAGGGGGAGAATGGAATATTAGATCAGCAAAAAAAATGAACTTGATGTTCTTATGACAGCTCTTAAGTCCCATTAAGAAGGTCGAATCAGTAAATTGGAGAGAGAACTCCGAGAGCATCAAGGGAGGCACTTAGAGCCAAGAAAAGAGCCTCAAGAACCTACTAGTAAGGTCCTAGAACAGCAGAGACAGATCACGTTGAAAACTACTGCAGCTTCTGAAGAATGAGGAATTGCCAGCACTTCAGATCCACCAACAGCCAATATCAAGCCAACTGCTGTTGTTTCTACTCCAAGTAAAGTGACAACTGAAGCTATGGCTGGGAACAAATCAACACCTATGGCCAGTACCCGTCCAATGGTCACATCTGCAACAGTCACCAATCGAACAACTCCGCAGATCTAAGCCCCAGATGGATGAATTCCCCCCCCCCCCAGAGGAATCGCAGTCAAGGACAGGATAAGAGGGGATGCTCTCTGACCAACCTAAGACAGGGCCTTCAGCTTGATCTGAAGATGTTCCCCATGATGGGTAAGGCAGAGTCAGCGATCCACCCAACCTAAGACAAGCAACTCCGCATCTTTTAAAAGAAAGACGGGGGAGATGTTGGGGACCGACTGTGGGGTCAATGACCTTGGACCTGACCTTGGATCTACACAACTGTATACACAAGGAAGTAACTCTGATCAGGATAACTTTAAGCAAAGTCAATCAGTTCTTATCAGGATAACTTTAAGCAATGTTAATCCTTTCTCATTTATCCTATATGTGACTTGTTTACTATTTTGTATGAATGTAGCCTCTGGCAGTTCCCTAGTTTTAAGAAGAGTATTTAAGGTCAGAACTTAAACAGGACAGTCTTAGGCTGCAATCTGGAGCTCACAGTCTTCTTGGACTGCTGACTTGGGCTGTATTCCTCCCGAACTCCATCTGTTTGTCTCTCTTCTATTTTTTCCTAGTCCTTGCCCCTATTTCAGGAATCCCAATCCGCGAACCCTGGTTTGCTGCCGGCTGGCCCCGGCAAGTACCAAGCTGTTTTGATAATTATAGCCCTGTACTAGAGTCTGAAGTTTGGAATTGAAATTCCTCCAGCACTGTTCTTTCTGCTAAGAAGTGTTTTTGCTATATGGGGTCTTTTATTATTCCATATGAAATTTTGAATTGCCTCTTCTATTTCTTTAAAGAATGCCATTGGGATATTGATGGGTATTACGTTGAATTTGTAGATAGCCCTTGGCAAGATTGTCATTTTCACAATGTTGATTCTTCCAATCCAGGAACATGGGAGGTTTTTCCATTTCCTTAGTTCTGCTTTAATTTCCTTTTGTAGGGTTTTAAAGTTTTCATCAAAACGGTCCTTTACATTCTTAGTTAAGCTAATTCCTAGGTACTTTATTTTCTTTGAGGCTATTGTGAAAGGAGTTGCTTTCCTGATTATTTCCTCATTCTTTTCACTGTTGGCGTAAAGGAAGGCAGTTGATTTTTGAGGGTTAATTTTATAGCCTGCTACCCTTCCAAAGTTTTGAATCAGCTCAAGGAGCTTGGGAGTAGAGTCTATAGGATTCTTTAAATACAGAATCATGTCATCTGCAAAGAGGGATAGTTTTACTTCCTCTTTCCCTACTTGGATCCCTTTATGCTTGCTTCTTGCCTTATTGCACTGGCTAGGAATTCTAATACTATGTTAAAGAGGAGTGGAGAGAGTGGGCATCCTTTTCTCGTTCCTGATTTTAGAGGGAATGGCTTTAGATTTTCACCATTAAGTGTAATACTGGCAGTGGGTTTGTCATACACAGCCTTTATTATATTGAGGAATCTTCAATGGATTCCTAGTTTCTCCAGAGCTTTTAACATAAGGGGTGTTGGATCTTGTCAAATGCCTTTTCCGCATCTCTTTAGACAATCATGTGATTTTTGTCCTTGCTCCTGTTGATGTGTTCAATTATATTAATTGATTTGCGTATGTTGATCCAGCTTTGCCTCCCTGTGATGAATCCTGTTTGATCACAGTGCATAATTTTTTTGATGAGTTGTTGTAGACGGTTGGCCAGTATTTTGTTGAGAAGTTTTGCATCGATGTTCATCAAAGATATAGGTCTATAGTTCTCTTTCTTTGATGAATCTCTGTCTGGTTTGGGGATGAGGGTTATACTGGCTTCATAGAATGAGTTTGGTAAAGAACCTTCATATTAATTTATGCAATAAAACATTATGTCTGTAGAAAAAAAAGAAATTATTAACATTTTTAGCCCCTCACATTCTTCCTTTATAGAACCTTTTTTTGAGTCAACATGTGGCTACAATAGCCACATGACTTTGAACAATCTAAACTGCTGGTGCCTTTCAAAGGCCAGGATTATAGGAATGTCTTAGAATCTACTATCTTTGGCCTTTTTTCAATTTTCAAGTGTTTGGCATCTCTGAGCTCAAGTCTTAGGTGTCTTCATGAGATATATACCAAGTGATTATTATGTAATACTAATAGGTCATTGGTATTCCTCTTGTGTGGTCAGTTGTAGGGCTTGAAGTTGGAATGAGGGCACTGTCCCAGAGCTATTTTCCTCAAGACTAGGGCTCTCCAGCTTTGAGTCTCAGCTCCACATCCAGTTTTCTGGTGTTTAATTGGAAAGGAGAATTGGAAGCATTTCCTGTGTAGAATGTCTTTGACCCTTGCTCCTCAGGTTTCAGCTTCCAAATGAATAGCTATGATTGCAAACAGGAGCCCCAAGTGCCCATCTAGTAACACTTATTTTCTGGTGAACACTTATAGGACTGGTGAACACTCATAGGTCTGGTGAACTGTAGCATCATTGCACTGTATAACCCTCTAATTATTCCTCCATCATGCAGCCTCCCTGTTTCTCCTCGAAGTTCCCTCCTCCCTACTTTTCCTAGCTTCTAATAATTAACAAGCTACTCATTTTCAATTTAGAGATCAAACTTTCCTTTTGTATATATGAGACACAGCATATGAAATCTGTTTTCCTCTGCCTGGCTCCTTTCATTTCGTATACAGATCAGTACACCAGCAGTGATCCCAAGAGTCTCTGTATGTGAAATGGAACCAGGGCTTCAGGCATGGTAGGCAACCAGTGCACCACTAAGCCACATTCCCGGGAACCAGGAATTATTTTTTGCTCTTTTCTTTTTATTTTGCCTAACCTGGGGCTTACCCTCAGGGCCTGGGTACTATCCTTGAACTTTCTCTAGTCTAACACTCCACTGCTTGAGCAGCAGCACTACTTCTGACTCTTTCTGTGTATTGGAGCAATAACTGGACCTCAGGGATTCGAGTATGCCAACACAAGCACTCTACTCCTAGGCCTCACTTTGGACACCATAATAGTTTCTTGTCCTGGCACTTGAACTCGGGGCCTAACCACAGCATCACTTCCATCTTTTCTATGTGTGTGGGACTGAGGAATTGAACCCAGATCTTCATGCATGCTAGGCCAGCACTCTACCAGTAGGCCAAACTCTTGATGCCCTGAAAGATTCTTAATATGATGAATTATTGCACAGAAAGAGGCCAGGTACATTTAAAGAAAGCAGGCAGTAGAGGGAGGGTGTCCTTATGATGTGGAAAATTGGAACACCATTATCATCTCCACTGTCTCTATAGTCTACAAGAATGAGACCAATAATAATAAAGATTTAATGAGGAAGAAGATAAGAGCCCCTGTCTCCGACCCGCGGGTTCAGTCATTCATGAGGCTCGAGGAGGCTCCTCCTAGAAGAAGAAAACCAATGGGAGAAAGAGAGGAAGGAGACCAGGCGCATAAAGAAAGACAGAGACAATCTGAGTCGCGTCAAGGTCTCATTTATTAAAAGTAAAGCAGGGTTTATATACCCTGAGTGTAAGGAAGTATAGAGGGGGGGGGATGGAGAGTTTTTGTGATAACAAGAAGGAGAAGTCTCAAGGTTAGGGGTGGGTCAGGCTGTTCTTTTGGCCGTTGTGCTAACCCAAGCAACAACCTGCGGTTACTCCGAGAAGTATTTTGTGCAGATGACTCAACCAGATGCGATTTGCTCAAGGCTAGAGGGTCTTTGCTTTGTTCCGTTTAACTCCTTGGTCTCTGACAATTCCCCCTTTCCTTTAAAGAACAAGGTCTCTATAGGTGGAGAGAACACCCTGTCTTAGGCTATATGGAGGGACCCTTACTCCTGGCAACATGCCTTGTTGAGCCGGCCTCGACGGCCTCTGTATGTTGTGCCACCCAGGGTAAGCTCCATAATAATCCCGTCATTGGATGCTCTCTAGCCACTTGGGGTTTATCAGCCAAGAAGTGTATGAAACTGGAGCCCTCTTTCGGGAGTGCTTGTTTCGGACCCTACAGGGTCATCCTGAGCCTCTAAGCGATGATAATGCACCGAGATTGAGTTTTTGGAAAAGGCAGAATCAATTTGATTTTTTATAAATCGCGTAAGGCGCTGAAAAGCCCAAGGGCCAAAAGAAATTAGGAGGAGAAGTCCCACAAGGGGGCCCAAGAGGGAGGGTAAAAGAGTTGATAGCCAGGGAGATGTGGAGAACCAATTTTGATACCAAGATTCTTGTTTTTCCCTTTCTCTTTTTCGCTTTTCTAGGCTAGCTGTAATTTTTTCTAAGCTATCCTTAACAAGTCCTGTTCTATCTACATATACGCAGCATTTTTCCTTTAAAGCTGCGCATAAGCCTCCTTGCTGTAGAAAAAGTAAGTCTAATCCTCGTCGATTTTGGAGGACAACTTCTGCCAGAGAGCATCACCGTCAATAGCATCATGCGGAGTGATGACGGGGAAGGCCTCATCATCATGGTTGTTGACCTGTAAAAGAAAAATATTTTTGATCTCAGGCGCCACCCTGGAATTAATTATATGGCTTTATTGTTTATTATATGGTTTTATTAATCTTTCAGGCAACCATCTAGCTCCCCCTTCTTTAGAATTATAAATGCAAGCTGATCCTTTTCCCCAGATAATGACTGGGTCAGGGCCGTTCCATATTCCCGTCAGTGGGTCTTTCCATAGGGCCTGGGCGTAGTCTGTTTGTGTGGTGGGATGCCAAAGGCGTTCTGCGGCAGATTTGCCATTAGCGTCAAGGGTTAAAAAGTTTAAAACAAAGAGAGCATGTAATAGCAAAGTCTTATAGTTTCCTTTAAGGGAATATAATGTTTCTTGTGACGGAAGTTTAATGAGGGTGTTTTTTAAAGTCTGATGAGCCCTTTCCACTATTCCTTGTCCTTGGGGGTTGTAGGGGATTCCAGTAATATGTTTTATGCTCATTTGGGAGCAAAATTGTTTGAACTTTTGACTGGTATATCCGGGCCCATTGTCCGTCTTTATAGCTTGGGGTTGTCCCATGACAGAAAAAACATATAGGAGATGGTTTATAACATCTTTTGTGGCCTCCCCTAAATGAGCAGAGGCACAAATAAATCCACTAAAGGTATTAATGGTAACATGTACATATTTTAACCTTCCAAAGGAGGGGACATGAGTAACATCCATTTGCCTAAGTTGTCCAGGTATGAGCCCTCTGGGGTTTACACCTACATGGGGTTCAGGGAGCAGAGTTAGGCAATTTTTGCAGTTTTTAACAATTTGTCTTGCCTGTTCTCTAGTAATTTTAAATTTTAAGCGCAGGGTATGAGCATTAAGGTGGTGAACAGCATGGGCCTCTTGTGCAAGGGTCACCGGATCAACTGTTTGAGATAAGGTAACTATTTGGGTTGCCAAGTCAGCTAATTCATACCCCCGGGTTAGTGGCCCAGGTAGGCCAGAATGAGCACGAATATGTCCTACAAAGAAAGGGTACGAACGTTGTCTAATAAGTTTTTGCAATTCAAAAAATAATTGAAAAGTAGGTGTAGTAGGCTGAATAACCGGAACCATTTCTAAAACTTGTAAAGCTCTGACAACATAATGGCTATCCGAAAACAGATTAAAAGGATGGGTCTTTAATAACCGAAAAACACAAAGCGCAGCAAATAATTCTACTAACTGAGCAGATTTAAAGGAAGTATTTACAAAGTGGGAAACATTATTAATAACATATGAAGCTTTTCCATTTTTCGAACCATCAATAAAGATGCTCAAGGTATTGGGGATGGGCTTTATCAAGGTATTTTTTAGAAAAACGAAAGGAGTGATATTAAGGAATTGAATAAGTCTGTTGCTGGGCATGTGAGTATCAAAAATACCCCAGAACCCAGTGCATAACACAGCCCAATCATCTTGTCTTTGTTGTAACCAATTAATTTGCTCCTTAGAGTAAGGGGTAATTATGATATCGGGATCTTTTCCAAAATACCTGACTGAAATTTTTAATCCTATAAAGATAAGTTGAGATATTAAAAGGGGATAGAGGGGTAATACTTTAGATTGAGAGGCAGAAGCATGTACCCAAAATAGGGGTACTGCTCTCTGCCATAGTAAACCAGTGGGGGTGAATTCGGTGGCAAATATAATTAAATAAAGAGGCAAACTGGGGTCAAAATAGCCTATATTTTGTTGGGTAATAGCTGCTTCTAATTTTATTAAGGCCTTTTCAGCCTCTGGAGTAATTTTTCTTGGGGACGTGGGATCAGAATTTCCCTGCAAAATATTAAACAAGGGCTTGAGATCTCCTGTTGTTAATTTAAGGTGAGGACGTAGCCAATTAATGTCTCCAAGGAGTCTTTGGAAATCATTTAGACAATTTAGCTTATTCCTTTTGATTTGAATTTTTTGAGCATATATTAAAGAGGGTTCTAATTGAAAACCCAGGAACAAGAAGGGATAGCAAGTTTGAATTTTTTCTGGGGAGATAAAAAGTCCTCTGTCTTGTAAAGCAATAACTATTTTTTGAGTCACTTGATGTGCCTCCAGTTCTAATATGGCAGCAATTAATAGGTCATCCATATAATGTATAATATATATATATGAGGGTATTGAACACGAATTGGGTCTATGGATTGAGCCACAAATTTTTGACAAAGAGTGGGAGAATTAGCTATTCCCTGTGGCAACACTCGCCATTGAAAGCGGGGATTAGGGCCTTTATGGTTTATCACGGGTATGGAAAAGGCAAATCTTTTACAATCTCCAGGATCGAGGGGAATGGAGAAAAAACAGTCTTTTATATCTATTACAATTTTAAAAAAATCCTTTAGGGATAGCTGTGGGAGAGGGCAGTCCAGGTTGTAGGGCTCCCATGGGTGCCATGGTTTTATTAATTTCCCTTAGATCCTGCAGTAACCTCCAACTCCCATTTTTCTTTTTTATAACAAATATGGGAGTATTCCAGGGAGAGGTAGAAGGTTCAAGATGTCCCTGCTCTAATTGTTCCTGCACCAACTGAAGAGCAGCCTGAACCTTTTCTTGAGGCATGGACCACTGGTCTATCCAAACCGGATGGTCAGATTTCCAAGTTATTTTATCGGCTTGGAGCGCAGGGGGAGCAGTGGTCTTTAGGAAAAAAGGTCGGTCCCAAGTCCTTTTCTATCCCATTTAGGGGTGGGTATAATTGGGTGACTAATTCCTTGCTCATGCTTTCCCAGCCCTTTTCCTGGCAAATATCCAAACTTGAGCCTCATGTTAGTCACAGTCTCATTAGGACTGAACATGATAACTCCCATTTGGGTCATTATATCTCTCCCCCATAGATTTACAGGGAGTCCGTCCACCACAAAAGGTTTAACTGTCCCAGTGTTTCCCTCTGGGTCTGTCCATGTTAATATTTTAGAACTCTGGAGTGTATTTTGAGTCTGCCCAATACCCTTTAAATGGGTAGCGGTGGGTTCCAGAGGCCAAGAGATAGGCCAATGTTGTTTTGCAATGACAGTAGCATCGGCCCCTGTATCTAAAAGACCCAGGAATTGTTTTCCTTCCAAAAAAAGTTTTAAAGTTGGTCGAGATTCTGTCAATTGATGTACCCAAAATATATCTGTTGATCCTGGGGTAGAATTGCCACGCTGGGGATGCTTATATGGGAACTGTCCTGTTACGGGCAGAGGGAGGGCTTGTGCAATGCGTTGGCCTGCTGACATGGCAAGAGGGCCTTGAGAGGCATGAACTAAAATTTTTAATTCGCCTGAATAATCAGTGTCAACCACCGAGGGAATGACAGAGAGTCCTTGCAGTGAGCTTGAAGCTCGGCCTATAATAAGAAAAAACATTCCTGGCGGGGGAGGCCCGAACCTTCCAGAGTTTATAACAACTGTTCCTTCCTCTGGAGTTATAATTCTGGTGGTGGAGGAACAGAGGTCCAGTCCTGCGCTGCCTGCAGTGGCTCGGAACAAGTCTGAGTCAGCGATGTTTGCATCAGAGGCAGATTTTGGGCGGGAGGGGTCATTGGTTGTCGCGGTGGGTAGGGAGGGCCCTGTGCTGGGGCCCATAGCCCGTTTCCCGAGACCGCAGATAAAGGCTGGCCATTTATATCGGTCTTGGACCGGCACTCTCTAGCCCAGTGAGGGCCTCTTTTGCATTTAGGACAAAGGCCAGGGGGAAGGGGGAGGGGAATCGTCCCAGGAACGTTGGGTTGTTTAATAGTTCCAGGGCATTCTCTAGCAAAATGTCCAATTTGTCCACATTTAAAACAGTTTTTAGGGCTAGATATTTGTCCTAGTTTTCCTGAAGGTGGAGTCTGGTTTTGGAGTATGGCTCCAATGGCCAAATTAATAGATTTAGACATTTTATGTTCAAAGGAATCCACATCATTGCAAATTTTAATCATACCATTTAAATCTAGGGTCTTTGTTTTGCCTCTTAAAGCAGCTTTACAGGCTGCATAAGCATTTTCTATGGCCAACTGTCTAACTATAATATCATCTGTATCTACCTCACCTAATATTCTTTCAGCTGCTTCCAACAGTCTGGCAACAAATTGAGAATATGGTTCATTATTGCCTTGTACTACCCTGGAAAGAGAGGTAGTAACTGCTCCTGCAGCGGGCACGGCTCTCCAGGCGGCCAGGGCAGCCTGAGAAGTCTGGGTTAATATTCCTGCAGGGAGTTTTTGTTGTTTTTCCTCCAAGGCAAATTTGCCCCTCCCTGAAATTTTATCAGAAGACCATGAAGCCATTTGTGTATGTTTTTTATTGGTAATAGCTTGATTTTCTGCCTTATCTATAAATTCAGCTTTCCAGGTTAGATATTGACTCCTGGTTAAAACAGACTGTACAATCTTGTGCCACTCAAGAGGCAATAAATGTCCCTCACCCCCGAGGCCCTCCAGTACTGTTAAAGTAAAAGGGGCGTTAATTCCATAATTCTTAACAGCCGAATGTAGTTCTTTAATTTGTTTAAACGTCAATCTCCTATATGTAATTTGAGAATCTCTCCTTGCCTCCTCCTGATCACCCCCTTCCTCCTCGGAGGCAGAGGAATCTAGGTTTTGTCCCTCCTCCTGCCTTCTGGTGGTGTCCGCCTCCTCCTCTCCCGCTTCTCCTCCCTCCCCTTCTTGTTCCCGAGGTTGAGTGTTAGAGCGAGTAATTACGGGGAAGGAGAGGGAAACAGTTTGTGCCCCGGATCTGAGTCTACTATTGCGGCTCTTTGAGGCCGAGGGTGTTTTAGCGGGCTTGTTACCCGAGCCATGGGGGGGTAGTCATGGCTTACCCAACAAGATTCATTTGTAAATCATGAATTTGCAAAGTGAGGTCCCTTAACTCTCTTTTTAAATGAAGCACGTTTTTTAATTCTGTCACTTGTTTCAAGAGAGAGTCTTTGGATTTAAGGAGACCTTGCACCTCCGGAGGAACAGAAAATGATCTCAACATTTCCTGTGGTGGGGCTGACGGGAGAGGGGTGTCTGGATAGGGGGGAGGGGTGGGCCAGTGAAGGGCCCTTATCAATGGAGTCTGTGTAGCTGCAGAAACTTGGGGAAGAGGAAAAGGGCCATATCTTTCTTCCTCATAATGCGCTGCCTCCTCCTCTAGCTCCACCTCAGAGGGGGGGTTGAGCCTGCCATTATCAGGAGAAGTCTTAGGAATAATAGGATAAATATTTTTATAAGGTTTTAGTGACATATTTTTCTTTTTAGTATTGTTCTTGATGCTGTCTTCTAAAGGGGGTTGGACTTGTTTCTCTTTTTTGGGGATTAAAGGTGGCGCTAAGCGGCGTCCTGAGGGCACAGGCTCATCGATCAAAGAGGGAGTGCGTGAGCCAGGCCGAAGGCCAGTGACCATAGGTTTTTCATGGTCACCTTCGCTTTTGCGAGACGGGCAACGTGACTCCGTTAGGTAATTCTCTGTTAAAGCTAGTAAGCGAACACTGTCACCTCCCTCCTCTGCTTCCTTTAAAATATCTCTAATAACCCCATAGAAGCTAAAGAAGGCCTCAGGGACTTCCTCTCCCTGACGAGTAATTCACTGATATTCTTTCCTACCTTATTCCAGGTAAGGGGATGGATGTCTGGTCCGTGCAAGACCAACCAAACAAAACAAAACAAAAGAATTTTACCAAATCTTTCTTTTTAACTCTTATTCCTCTCTCCCTAAGTGATCCTTTCATTTCTTTTATAAATAAAACCTCTTTTGATAACGCTTTGCCCATGGTTGATGGGACGGCAGAACTTACCTCAAGACTCTCCCACGGTGCACGAGCGATGCGGTGTGGGCGTCTCTACCTTAATATAATCGGGGTCCCCTGTTCTCCACGTCCGGTAGGTCACCGTGCCTCGAGCCTCACGTTTGGGCGCCACTTCCCCCGACCCGCGGGTTCAGTCATTCATCAGACCCAAGGAGGAACCTCCTAAGAGAAGAAAACCAATGGGGGAACGAGAGGAAGGAGACCAGGCGCATAAAGAAAGACAGAGACAATCTGAGTCGCGTCAAGGTCTCATTTATTGAAAGCAGAGCAGGGTTTATATACCCTGAAAAGAGGAGGAAGGGGCAGGGTGGAAGGGTCCAGGGTCGGGTTACACTGCCCTTTTGGCCGTTGTGCTAATCTCGAAAGCCCATCTTGTGGCCCTTCCAGGAAATTCTTTGAGTAATGGTCTCTGCCAGGTGCTGTTTACTCAGGACTGAGTTATTGCTCAAGGCTGCAGGATGTTGAACTGCTCTATTTCATGACTTCAGTCTCCAACAGTTAGTCAGAGATAAGTACCACAGACAGATTTCCTTGCCTAGGCAGACTTTCTTGCCTAGGCTTTGAACCTCAGGCATCAGATGTCAGCTCATGAGTTGCTAGGATTAGGGGCATGACCCACTGGCACAGTCTTTTTCAAAATATAAACAAATAAACAAGCTGGCACCATTGGCTCACACCTGCAATTCTAACTACTCCATAGGCTGAGATCTAAGCATTGTCACTGTGAGAATCTTTTCTCCAATAAACTCACACAAAAAAAGGCAGAAGTGGAGCTGTGGCTCAAGTGGTGGAGCACTAGCCTTGAGCACAAAATCTCAGGGACAGCACCCGGGTTACCTTTACATTTATCAGGTAATTAGTAGTATATTTCCTTCCTTCTGCATGGTATCTGTCCCCTCATTCTCTCCCATCCTCTCTCTCCCATCTCTGTCCACTAGCAGCATGGTTCACTTTCATCCATGTACGGTGCAGCCAGTGGGCTATGCTGCACATTGTTATCCATTTTTCTAATGATTTTGTGCCCTCCTCCACGTTCCCTCAGATGGATGTACAGGTGTACAACCTGCATATAAGGTAAAGAATACAGTCATCAGAACATCACCTTATTGTATACTTTCTAATGGCTGTGTAAAATTTTGTTGTAATACATAGCACATTTTTTGATCCGTTCATCTCTTGTGGGTCATCTGGGTTATGTCCCCATCTTGGCTATTGTGAATGATGCAGCAATGAATGTGGATGTGCAGGTGCCCATGTCATACCCTGGTCCATGATGCTCAGGACAGATGCCTAGGAGTGGGATGGCTTATAGGGAAGGCCTATGTTTAGTTTTTTGAGGAGCCTCCAGACTGCTTTCCAGAGTGATTGTATTAGTTTATACCAGAAGTGCACTAGGGTTCATTTTTCTCCACATCTCCACCAGTTTCTGTTATTGAATAAATTCACAATATTGTCCAATCTAACTGGGGTAAGATGGTATCATGGATGTCCTCATTTACATTTCCTGTGAGGCCAGGGATGATCGACATCTCTTTTGCAGTTCTTACCTCTTCTTCTGAGAAGTCTCTCCTTAGCTCCCTTGCCCATTTAGTGGCTGATTTATTAGGTTTAGGAGGGGTTAGTTTGAGTTCCTTGTAAACATTGGGTATTATGCCTTTGATGGTAAAAATCTTTTCCTAATTGATTGGCGGTTTTTTTATTTCAGTAGCTACATCCTTAGCTGTCCAGAAACTTTTCATTGTAATATAGTTCCATTTGATGAGTCTCTCTTCTCTGTTTTGCCCAGGGACTCTATTCAGAAAATTCCTGCCTGTACCTATAAGTTCTAATGTATTTCCTATTCTGTATTGCAGTGGTTTTAGAGTTGAGTATGATGTTAAGGTTTTAAGTCCATTCTGAGTTGATGTTAGTGCATGGTGACAAGCAGGGATTCCCTTTTAGTTTTCTGCATATGGCTGCCCAGTTTTCCCAGCACAAATACTTAAAGAGGCTAAGCTTTTTCTACTGCATGTCTTCAACTACTTTGTTGAATGTCAGTACGTGATTTGTATTTCTGGATCTTGTAAATCAGTCCTATTGATCTTCAGTTCTATTTTTGTCCCAATACCAAGCTGTTTTTTCTTATTATGGTTTGTAGCACAGTGCATTTTACTTCCATGTGTACTGTGATGCCATGGACACAAATCATAGTGGTGCCTGTCAAGCAAATGGCAACATATCCAGTTAAGTACATAACAGTCAATAATACTTCCTAGCTATCTTATATAATTTCCGTTTATCTTTATTATCATTAAATGCTAAAAGCCTCAGGGGGTCATTCAGAGAGTACAATTCAGAGGTATTATTATGAGAGGTGACCGTTACATATATATCACTTCTCCACTGAGGGGCATGATGTGGAGTAGAATGCAGAGAATTAACTATCCTTAGTGTAGGTCGGTATGAATGCCTGAGTGAGACTTCAATAGAAAAACAAAATATGAACAGATAAAAGGATAGAAAAATTCTTCAGTACAAATAAAAAAGAAATGTATTTACAGAGTTACAGGATAGCTTTGTATCTTAACCCAAGTACTATAGGAAAGGGCTCAAAACAAAAATTGTGAGTGAAACTTACATAAAATGAAGAGTTATTACTAATATGTCTAGTTTTTATTTGAATAACTTCCCGGTATATAGTGCAGCTTCTCCCCAAACTCGTAATCCTCCTGCTTCTGGCTTTACTAGAATTATTTGCTATACCTAAAAAGTATTTGTAAAAAATTGTGAATACTAAGTAAACAGTGTTTATAAAGTGCATATTAGCATAGTATTGGACAGTAAAGGGCAAAACCAGTATTTCATTTAACAAACACTAACATGCCTAGAGAAGTTTCCAGACCTGTGAGCTTAACTTGTCCTGCCTTTGACAGATCCTATTTTACTTTTATAATCATGTTCATCTATATATGTTTTGTTGCACACTTTCCCTGAGTGTTTTTGCTCAAGATTACTGCTCTGCCACTTGAATCAAAGCTGAAGGTCTCATTTTTTGGTGTAATTAGGATTAAGAGTCTCATGGACTTTCCTGCTCAGGCTGATTCAAAACACTGATTCTCAAATATTTGCTTTTTTGCCTTTTTTAAAAAAAAGCTGAAATACTTTATTATTTTGAATACAGGAAAAATGTTCATGCTAAAGTGAATTTTTGGAATTATAGAGTTGAGACCCTTTATTAGCTAGAGAAGGAATCTGAGGAAACTGAGGAAGCTGTGCATAGTCACAAAGCGTAGTCATAATAGATTAAACTTTCCCTTAATCTCTAGTGATAGTCTCACTCACGTGAATGTGATGAATCCTCTCTAATCCAGAATTCTTTTTATTTATTTTTTATTTTTTATTTTTAATTGCCAGGGTAATGTATAGAGAGATTACAGTTATATTCACTGGTAGTACGTGCATTACTTCACACATTGATACCCCTTCTCATGGTTTTTATCCCCATTTCCCTCTCCCCTGCCTTTTTGCCTTTTGAATAACTTGGATTAGAGGCATGAGCCACGTGTGTGTGTGTGTGTGTGTGTGTGTGTGTGTGTGTGTGTGTGCGCGCGCGCGCGTGTGCGCGCGCGCACGCGCTATGTTGGTGTATATAATTCAGGGCTTCCCATTTGCCAGGCAAGTGCTGGATCTACTCTTTTTGTTCTGGTTATTTTGAATTAATGTCTGTTTTACCCAGGCTAGCCTAGACTGTGCTCCTCCCCCTTATGCTTCAGATATAGCTGACAGACATACTCAACTATGCCCAGTATTTTCGGTTGAAAATGGGGTCTCATAAGCTATGTTTGCACATAAAGGCCCAGAAGAGTAATATTTCTAACCTTTATTCTTATGTACATATGAAAACAAGCAGCACATGAAACTTCCATGTATTATCCCATGTCTAAGTATGTGTATTAGCTCCAGATGATACCAGAGAGGGGCTTCAAGAGCAAACAGAAATTTAGTTCATAAACACCTATGTCCTTGGTTAGAATGTCAGCAAAGTGCAGGAAGCACGTGCCAATGTCAGAGAGGCAAAATGATTTGTGCAGGATGAAAGGAATGGTGAAAAGGAAGGCATGGATCTGACCTAGTAATGGCTTCTTGAAGCTTGAGACCATGCTGGTACCAGGGCCTTGCAGAGGACTTCAGGATTCAACAGACAAGGTGTGCTTTTAACTTTGTCTACATGTGCACATTGTGAGGTGGGAGGGGAGAGTTCAGCCTCCAGTTTGTCTTCAGGTAGGTCTTACGTGAGGAAGCAGCTTAGGTCATTGGGCCCTGAGAAGTGACCCTACCTCCGTCACAATGAAATGGAACATGGAACCCTGGTAACTAAACAACCATAACAGTCTGGTCAAGCCAGCTCACTTGGAGTATGATTCTGGAAGGAGAAAATTGTTCTTGTGTTGTATTCGCAGGTCAAGGGCTCAATAAGTTGGGCTTTGGGAATCTCTTTTAAGCCCAATCACCAGTTCAGCACTTCAGCAAATTTCCCAACAAGAAATCAATGGAAACACAAGGCAACTCAGGTGAAGTATAGTCAGGATACCTTCTATTTGTGTGCTTTTTAGTGTTAATAATGATATAATACTTTCTGAGTGGATTCCAGCCCACTTTATCACAATTACTCAATTTGAAATATGCTCCCATTTCCACTTTTGAAAGATCCTTTCTCCTTAGCACCTTAGTGTGACAAAGACTCGGGAGTGTGCCCTATAACATATGGAGCCTGGAGGGAGCCACAGTGACTTCCTCCTCTTCTTCATCAGCTACAAATTGCTTTGTCCTAACTGTGAGGAAGATGAGCAAGTGAAGAAGCAAATGACTTTGGGACCAAGGGAAGTGTTCTTGAAGCTGGAGATCTTTGGAGCATCTTATTCAGAGCACAAATTTCCCATTTGCACACCACTTGTGATTTCCATCCTGTACGGCTTGGGACTTCAGCAGATGGCAGAGCACACAGTTGTGGGTGAGCTCTGTGCAGAAACTCAACTCAGAATGCTGAAATCTGAGGATTGGGGTTCAAAGCCAGCACTGGCACTAAAGACTGTGACTCTTATCTCCAATTAATCACTAGAAAAGGGGAAGTGGGCTGAGGCTCTAATGGTATGATGGTAGCCTTGAGCTACAGCACTCAGGGACAGCACCCAGGCCCAGAGTTCAAGCCTCATGACCCCCTTCCCCCCCCTCCCCGCCACAAAATGTATCTAGATGTCACACAGGTTTTCCTAATCTTTCACAATTCAGCACATGGTACCATATAATCTTGATCCACTAGGAACCTACTTTGTGCTTAATTCATTCCACATGCTCCGACAGAACCTGGACAACCACACAGCCACTTGCCCACCCTTTACTCTACAGTTAGGCCAATAATGACTCCACACCATCATAGTCGGCTATATCATCTTTCCAGAAGTGGTGTGTTTTAAATAATGCATGTGTAGAACATTCACCAGTTGCATAAAGATATCATAAAACCCCTTGATTCATTAAAGAATAATTCTGTACCTCTATAGCAAATATATTTTCAGTGGTTCTCACCTCCAGCCTCTTTTATACAGACATTTTTGTAGAAAAAAAAGACAGAGGGGCCTGGAGTTTGGCCTAGTGGTAGAGTGCTTGCCTAGATGCATGAAAACCTGGGTTTGATTCTTTGGTACCACATACATAGAATAAAAGTTGGAAGTGGCTCAAGAGGTAGAGCTCCAGTCTTGAGAAAGCCCAAGGACAGTGATCAAGCCCTGAGTTCAAGCACCAGAATTGTGCCCCCCCCCCAAATGAAAGGGAATGATCAAACGCTGACTATACAATGACTAAGAGGAATCTCAGTTAAGTAAAAAGAAATATACCTATCTTTATACATTCTGAAAAATTCATGAATATATTAGAAAATATGTATAAAGTGCATAAATTTTGTGTGTTGGCCTGTGTATGGGCTTCAACTGACCACCTCAGAGCTATTCCTAAGCTTTTTGTGCTCAAGGCTAGCACTCTACTAGTAGAGCCAAAAAATCACTTGTCCTCAATTGAGGTACATGTGATTAACATTTCAGGTTTTTTTTCACACACAAAAAAAGACTTCCATCTTTTCATATTAGTGCTCTTAGTATTTGAATTACAGAAAAGCTTACCTTTAAAAAAAAAGACTTACAAACTTAAACTTTCAATACTGTCTTATTTTAGTATCAAGGTTGAAGCAGATAGAGATAGAAAAAGTTAAACATTTCCTGACCCCCACAGAGATGAGACTCGGCATAGCAGCTGTTGTCTGTAGGCTTCTGTATTGCAAGTTCTGGTCTCGCTTCAATTGTTTCTGCTCTTTACTGGTGCTCTGCCATTTGAACCAGGCCCTAATTCCTGCTTTGTGTTGGTTAATTAGAGATATTATTTTCTACTATTAGAGCAATGATCACAACCCAGCATTTTACCTATTTGAATAAATTAATTTTTCTTTTCAATTTGATATCTGGTTCTAATGAATAAGTCTGATCTTTTTGCTTATACAAATATATAGTTTCCCCACTTCTATTATATTTATGTTTGGCTTAAAACCATCATACTAAAATTTCATGTTTTAGAAGTTTTCATCTTTTGTGCTAGTAGTGACATTTGAACTCATAGCTTTGAGTACTTGCTATTTTTTGTTCAATTTAAACATACAACTTGAGCCACACCTTGAGTTCCTGATTTTTGCTAGCTCTTGGATAATCTTTCAGATTTCTCTATAGGTGCTTCTGTGAACCTCCATCCTTAGAATAGGCCACACTTGAAGATAGAATTACTGAGATGTGTATGATACCTGGCATGTCTTTGTCAATCTATGTAAATATTCGTTTATTGATGATGGCTTTTCCTTTTCAGTGTATTTATTTCCCACATGTTTTATCAGAAATGTTATCACAAATTTTTTGTGTTATTGGAGTTATAATTTTCCTAGATATGTGTACAAAGCACAATGGATGTGGATACACTTGAACGCACAGAACAAAGTCTCACATATTACTACAATTACCCTGGCATTTGTCCCAATAAACAAAACACCTTTCTAGGCTTCTGATCTGATATGTCCTAAACCTTTTTATAGCTACCCTATCTCTCCATGGAGGCATGGCTTGAATTCCTTGCCTCTCTGTACATTTAACATTTCCCTGTAACATCCAGTAAGATTCTTTAGTGTAGCTCCAACTCTGTTATTTATCCCACTTAGGACTCATATGTCTGAGGCATCAGATTGTAGTTTGAAATAATACACAGTATTAAGGATTCAAGAATTGTACAACATAGTCTGTGAGTGTGGATCATAGGGCTTGAACTCTGCACCTAGGTGTTGTCCCTGAGCTCTTCAGCTCAAGGCTACTGTCCTACCACTTCCTGTTTTCTAGTTGTTAACTGGAGATAAAGAATCTCAGTCTTTAGTGCCCAGGCTAGCTTTGAACTACGATCCTCAGATCTCAGCCTCCTGAATAGCTACGATTACAGGTATGAGCCACTGCGCCTAGCTATCTCCAACCAACCACCAAAAAAACTGGAAGTGGCACTGTGGTTCAAGTGATAGAGCTCTATTTTTGAGCGTAAGAACTCAGTGAAATCTCCCAGGCTTTTCCAGAAAAGAATTGAATTGTGCAGCACAATGCAAACATTGCCATTCTAATAAATTTGGAAAAGTAAATAGAAGGGCTCGGCATTTGGCCTAGTGGTGGAGTGCTTGCCTAGCATGCATGAAGACCCGGGTTCGATTCCTCGGTACCACATACATAGAAGAAAAAAGCCAGAAGTGGTGCTGAGGCTCAAGTGGTAGAGCTCTAGCCTTGAGAAAGTCCAAGGACAGTGTTCAGGCCTGAGCTCAAGCCCAGGACTGGCAAAAAAAAGAAAAAGCTGGAAATGGAGCTGTGGCTCAAGTGGTAGAGTGCTGGCCTTGAGAAAACCCAAGGACAGTGCTTCAGGCTCCAGGGCTGGCAAAAAAAATGTAAGTAGAATGAATATTTTACAGCAATCCCTGGGAGGAGGGAGGGAAGCTATAAAACTAGATCACCCTCTAAATTGCCTTCAGGCAATAATTCTATCTCAGACTCCTCAAAGGGATCTCTGTCCTCATCAAAGACAGGATTTTCTTCCTGAGTTTACGGAGGGGTAGATCCTAGTTTCTCAATTAGAGATTGGTTCTCCTCCAGAGGGACAGATTTGTAGGGATATTCTGTGAGGACAGATTTCACTGTCCTCAACTGAATCTAGCTTTTGGACCTCACTTATTATTCTCCTGACATAGGCTGGGGACATTTTTCATAAAGAATACATGTGCTACTTTATGCTGCAGAGCAACCAGAGTGCTGCTTTGATTCATTTGGAGCTGGTCTGGGTGGACTGTGAAAGTAAAGGGAAGAAATTCTGGATCAACTTCTCCTAGAGGACCTGCAGGTTCACCTGAGTCACATGTGGGGTTCAGAACACAAGGTTATCCTTAGGACTCAAAACCTGTCCGGTCTTTTCTAAAAAATGGAACAAACCTATCTTCAAATGCTTTCTGGAGTCCAGTGGTGGCTCCAGATCTCCATCATTCACCATTGCTGACATCACAGACCGAGTTCTTTATCTGGAGTTCAGGAGAAGCTCTTCTAGGACTACTCAAACCTAACAATGGAAATAGCTACAGGATTCTTAAAGTGGCTCTAGAGGTTAAGGTGGGACTAAAGTTCCATGAGGATGGGGGAAGCTGTAGAATTTGAGCTTGAACTGAACACTGATGAGAAGGTAGGGTCTTTCTAATGAGTGACTATGTCTGAGTACTTTCTAAAAGAGAACCTGGCAGAGAATATCCATAAAAGAATGTTTTGCCAAGCTGGGTAGTACTAAGGGCTCCCAGACAATCAGGGAAGCTCAGAAGCTCTGAGGAGCCTAAAGAAGGACTTCTTTTTCTTGGTTTCATGGGTCACACATTCCTCCAGCTGCTCAAAAAGAATGTGTAAGTGGAAGAGTAAATCCAGGCTGTAGTCCAATATCTGGATATAAATTTAGGATATAACATTGCCTGTGTGTATACATGTGTACAGGGTTTAGGGCTTAATCCCAGGGCCTGTGTGATAACTGTGAACATTTTTTGCTCAAAGGTAGTGCTCTAGCATTTGAGCCACTTCCAGCTTATAGTAGCTCATTGGAGATGAGACAGTTTGCTGCCTAGTCTTGATTGGAACTAAAGTCTCAGTTCTCTGCCTCCTACATAGCTGGGATAATAGGTATGAGCCACCAGAACCTGCTGAGGAAGCATTAGTACATGAGGCAGGGGGGTTGTAATTTTCAGTCCAGCTTCAAAAGCACTATGTCAAAACAAGAGGAAAACTCTAAAGCAAGATATAATAAGATGGAATGAGGATAAATTTAGTGGTATAGCATGCTAGCCTAACTTGCAGAAGACCCTGCAAAACATAGCATTCTGTATTACAACACCAGGCAAAAGATTCTACCTAGTTTGTTCATAAACAGACACAAAAACCAGTGTATGAATTTACTTGAGTAATTTACATTAAAATCCTAGAACAATGAAAGGGAAACACCTTTTGAATTCAATGGTTTTATGTTGTCCCATCAATCATCACATTCCTCCTAGACAAAAAAAAACCCAAAAACATTATTTGTATGTTTATGTTTGTGCTGGGTCATGAAATAAAACCTTGGAAATGTCCCTGAATTTTGTGTTCAAGCCAACAGACATGGACACACAGTGTTCTGTGTGCCCTCTAATCTTTGCTACTCAGGAGTCTGAGATCTGAGGCTCACAGTTTGAAGCTTCTGACAGGCCCACTGCCATTCCACCAACAACCCACCCACCCTGACCTCTTTCCCTCACTGTCCAGTCCACCCCCACAACCATCACCCCTACTCCCAGCCCCGCATCTGACCCCATCTTTAGGCCCTAACTATCACCTCAGCTCTTAGCCACACCTTTAAATTCACTCCTGACCCAAGTCTCTTTTCTATTCCCCATTCCTGTCCACCCCACCCCAGGCCCAACCCTCTGCTCTATTTTCTTCTTGACCCCTTGGACAGATGTGAGTGTGCGTACTCATGCATACATAGCATGCACAGGAGTGCGAGGTTGAGCTGGACAACCAGTGTAGCACCCATCAGAGACAGAAGGCTCAGGCTCTGAGTCTGGTTGTGGGCTTCTTCTTCACCATTTAGATGTTTTTCTGGCTCATGTTTGCTCAGTTATGGTTGCCATTCCAGATGCCCAGGTTTCCAGGTAAATGGGCCAATGCTGACTTCATTGTGGGTGAAAGATCATACTTATGTGTACACGTTTGCCCAAAACTATGTATGTGGTGCCTCATCAAGCTGTATGTGTAATATATTGAGTACAAGAGAAGGAAGGACTGGGAAGGAGTTTGTCCTACCTCTGTTCCAGGCTATGTCATGTATAGTTCAGGGTTATGGGCCTGTATCTGGGGATGCTGCCAACCACCAGTGCTTCAACTGCAATAGAGAGGTCCTACCCAAAGGCCTCTTCATCTTTACCTAGTGGATTTCAGTCTTCCTTGTTCATGCCTGTTCAGGTATGAGAGCCATCCCTGATGCCCCTGTTTCAAGGTAATTGGGACACATGACTCATCCTTGAAAATTGACCATGGGTGAGGGGTTGTATGCCTGTGCACACAGGAATGCATATGTGATGCTAGATTGGCCTGGGGGTAGGCTATAGAATGCCTAAGGGAAAGGAATCCAGGTCATTGTGTCTGCCTCCACTTCTTGTTTGCCTCTCTCCCAGCTCTGGCCTATGTAGCTTGGGATTATGGACCTGGAGCTGGGGATACTGCTGACCTCCTCAACCAGCATCTATTGCTACAGGGGAGGTTGTGTCTAGTGGTCTATCCTTAGGCCTAGGTGCTGATGCCATTCCAGATGCCCAAGTTTCAAGGCAAATGAGCCCATTCTCCCCTGTGAGGGGATCCATCTCATGTGTGGACTTATATGTGTCACAGAAGATTTTGAGGCCTCTTCCTGTGCTACAGAAGGCCCAAGGGATGGAAATCTTGGGATGAAGTCTTTCATGCCTCCCTTCCAGCTATGGCCTATGTAGCATGCGGTTCCAGGTGTGGAGATGGGGATGTTGCTGCCCTCCCGAGCCAGTGTTTCCATATTGCAGAGAGGTCTAGCATGGTGGCCTGTTTTGTTTCACCTTGCAGAACTCCATCTTCCTGGTATGGGTCAGTCTGAATGGGTAACATCATCAGATGCCCCATTGTGAGTTAAGTGTATGTCTTTCTGCCCTCATCCTGAGGGAACTGAATCACAAGTGAGGAGTTTTGTGTGTGCTTGTATACATGTGTTCACAGGAATACATGTAGCACAGGCTACGTTGTGCTACACTGGACCCAAAGGAAGGAAGGTCAAGGCCTGGAGACTGCTCTGCATCTCTCTACCCAGACACTGCTTCTGTAGCCTGGTGTCGTAGGCCTGGTAATGGGATGCTGCTGCCCTTCGTAATCAGTGCTGCTCCTGCTACAGGGAGGTCATGCTTAGTGGTCTGTTCTTCACTTTGTGGACTGTCATCCTCCTGGCTGTGCCAAGTTTGAAGGTAAACGGGCTCATTTCCCCCTTTGTGGGAACTGTTTGGTGGAGTTGTGCATGTATGTGTGGTTGTGTGTGTGTGTGGTACACAAGTTTGAAGAATACATGTATATGTGACCAGATTTACCTCTTTTTATGCTATTGTGGTCCCAAGGAAAGGAAAGCCTGCTATAGATGCTTCTAGTCCTCCTTTCCAAGCTATGCCTGGGAAGCCTTAGGTTATGGGTTACCTCCTACCTATTCAATCAGTGCTTCACCTGTTGTGGAGAGGTCCTGCCTGAGGACCCCTTCATCTTCACCTTACCTACTCCATCTTCCTGATTTTTTTGTTCCAGATGCAGGTGCGATGCCAGATTGCCCCTGATTCAAGATGAGTAACTTCCCTGGACCACCTGTGTGAACTGAATCATAGGTGAGAGGTTTATACATGTGCACATATGTTCACACAAACACATATAACTGGCCAGAATGGGTTTTGCACTATAGTGGACCCAAGACAAGGAAGGCTGAGGCTTGGAGGTGACCCAACATCCTTTCTGACTCTGACCAGTGTAACCTGGTTTTATAGGCTTGGAGGTAGGGATGCTGTTTCCCTCTTAAACCAATGCTTCTCCTGCTAAAGGATGTCATGTCTGAGGGCCTTTGTCTTTAGTTCACGAACCTCCATCTTCCTGATCCATGTAGGCCCAGGTGCTGGTGTCATCCTGGATGTCTCCATTTCTGGGTAAGTGGATTTCCTCTATTTAAGAGAACCAATTATGGATGAGGGCTTGTGCCCAGGCATACACGTACTGGGGCCATATGGGCCTGGATGTGTGTTGTTGCCAGGCCAAGAGAAAGAAGGCCTCCCTTCCCAGTTATGGCCTATGAAGTGCAATGTCATGTGCCTGAGCTGAGGATGCTGTTTCCTTCCCCAAACAGCACTTAATGAACTATGGGTTGCTCATGTCCAAGGGCATCTTTGTCCTCACTTCTTGGGCCTCCTTTTTCCTATTCCATGTTGGCCTAGTTGCCAGTGCTTCTAGATGCTCCCTTCTCATGGAATTCCCCTTACCCCCTTGCACAATGGTAAGTGAACTGCAAGTGTGGGGTCATGCTCCTGTGTACATGTGATTGCCTGAATGATCACATGTGGAGCCATATTGAAATGGACCTATGCTATAGTGATTGCACGTGGAGGAAGTACATGGACGTAGTCTACCCCACCTTCCTTCCTGCTATGGCTTATGTATGGAGTTGACTCACTGATTAAATTGGTCAGTACTTGCCATGTCCTAAGATTACTATGATTACCATAAATATAATAAGGATTGAGAAATCTTGGCAAAGCATGTAGTACCTGAACCGTAAGGTGTCGAGCACTAGAAGGGGCAGGGTAGATATGAAGGGCCTATCCAGCTGGGTATCAGGAGTGCTGAGTGGAAGGAAGGGATGAATATGGTCAGAATACTTTCTGCACACATGTGAAAATGAAGCTAACTGAGAGTAGTTTGGGAAGTAGGGGTCTGAGATAGTAATGTAGGGAAGAGAGTCTGACCCTATTTGCCTATATAGACAAATGAAACCCCATGTAAACTAACTGATGTTAATAAAAAAACTTACAGAGGGGCCGGGAGTTTGGCCTAGTGATAGAGTGCTTGCCTAGCATGCACGAAGACCCGGGTTCCATTCCTCAGTACCACATACATAGCAAAAAACCAGAAGTGGTGCTGAAGCTCAAGTGGTAGAGTGCTAGCCTTGAGAAAGTCCAAGGACAGTGCTCAGACCCTGAGCCCAAGCCCAGGACTGGCAAAAAAAATACAGAAAGTAAGAGCCTGTGGCTCATACCTATAATCCTACATGAGGCTAAGTGGATCATGGTGAAACTTTTACCTCAATGAGCAGCCCAATGAAAACTACGAGTTGTACATAACCCAGATAGTAAAAAAACCAAAAAACAAAAAACAAAAACCCAAAAATGCAAACAAAAAAAACCAAAAAACAAAACAAATTAAAAATCAAAACCAAACCAAAAACAGGGGCCAGGAGTGTAGTCTAGTGGTAGAGTGTTCAGCTAGTGTGCACAAAGCCCTAGGTTCTATTCCTTGGTACCACATATTCAGAAAAAGCTGGAAGTGGTGCTGTGGCTCAAGTAGCAGAGCAGTAGCCTTGAGCACAAGTGTCCAAGGACAGTGTCCAGGCCTTGAGTTCAAGCCCCAGGACTGGCAAAACAACAACATGCCTTAGAGCCAGCACCCAAGCAGTGAATTGAAGCCTGAGGACTGTTAAGAAAAAAAAAGACATGAAGAAGGCTGAGGATGTTGCTCACGTGATAGAGTGCTCACATGGCCCGTTCAGGGTCCTAGGATTCATCACTAGCATTAGAAGGCACCAAAACCTGTTGGGATGGGGTTTTGTTTTTGTTTCTCTTGTTTTTGGTTTTCTCCCTTAAGTGATTTTAGGGGTCAAATAGGAAAAAAGTAGGGCACTTTCCTTGGGCTTTCTCAAGGCTAGGATATGGAGGAATCAAATCCAGGGTTTTGTGCGTTCTTGGAAAGCACTCTACCATTAGGCAATTATCCTGCCTATACTATGCTGGGGATGGGAACTGTTTGGGTGGTTCATTCCCTGGTTCCAGAATATCATGGGTCCAGTAGCTGCACTTCTTTGCTTTATACTAATTATACTTATGTATTCAAGTGCTTGCAGAGCATCCTGCAGAGACAAATAAGTATCTTCACCAACCAATCTGTCAATCAAATGTTCCTGAAAGGGTACCTGGGTCAATGCCTGCCGGGGCGTACCGGCAGCAAATTGGGGTTCCTGAAATAGGGGGCAGGGACTGGAAAAATTAGAAGAGAGACAAACACATCGGGTCCGGGAGGTCTGCAGCCCAGGCAAAAGGGATTGAGGTCGTAAGGCTGCAGCTGGTGGCAGTGGGTGTGAGGGGTAAGGTTTAGAATCAGACACCATAGTGGCCTGAGGGTCATCTTTCTTTCCTACTTCTGGGGGGGCTCTCTGCTCCATCCCCATTTTCGATAGAAAATGTAACATTTCTTTTAACTTCTTCTCCACCGTATCCATCCGGCCCTCCATTGACTCATCATAACTTTCCTCCTTGATATTGAAACCTGAATTCTGATACTCAATATCTACTGGTTGTTGTTCCCTTTTCAAGATCTCACTTAGACTCTCTTGGGCTGCTGCATATGGCTCAGCCTCAGGTTTTTCAGAAGGGTCCTTTAACTCATAAATTTCCCTTAATTCAAGATTAAGTTCAGCATTCATACTCAAAGATCTTAAAGCGCGCAAAATTAATATCGGCCGTTCATTTTCCGGAAAATTTTAGTATCATGAAGGTTTTTTGCTAATCTTATTCTTGTGGGTGACAACCAAGTTTTAAAACAAAGCCTTTTTTAGCAAAGCGACTAGCTAAAATTAAAGACTGAAGTTTGTGTCCTGCCACCAACTGTCTCTAGACTGTCACTTCAGCAGGTTGTAGGAAAAAGGAAACTAGACGAAGACCGCAGCTGCTTTGTCTGGCCTCTGCTCACCTCAGCTGCAGTCAATTGGGAGGGGCCATACCAGGCCCGAGTGGAGCGAAAAACTTTTTACTTCCCAGAAATATTCAAAAAGATAACAAGGATGTGCTTGTGTACATGCAGAAAAACCATAAGGATCCATATTTAGAACTGGTACCAATTTTAAAGACAAAACAAAACAAAACAAAATACCCAAGGAAACTATGTAACACGAACAAGACAGAGAAGCAGAGACTTTTAAACAGAATCAGACATTGACATATAACAAGAAATTTGGACTCAATCAGATACACTTAACATAAAAAAACATGAGCTCAAATGAATGTTTTCACCAAACAGTTATTTTTAGATTTAGACATGTCTTGCTGGTGGGACTCTCAGGTATGCCTTGTTATCGACAAGAAACTCAGAAGGGGAGGGGGGGTCAAGGCGTCCCTTGACCACCCAGGCCTCTGTTTTAGGCCCACAGTGCACCTTTTCAAACAAACAAACAAAAATAAAATAAAATAAAATAAAATAAAACGCAGACATACAGGGGGGTCGGCCGACTTCTACTTACCTCTGGAGGCCTTTGCTTTTCACCTGGGCATCTTTTACAAAAAAGGTTTTTCAGAAGGGTCCTTTAACTCATAAATTTCCCTTAATTCAAGATTAAGTTCAGCATTCTCATGTTGAGGATCTATGCATTCATTTACTAGATTCCATACATCAATAGCCTCTACTGGGGTCTTTTCGGGGCCATATACATTATAATATTCTTGAATTCTTTTTCCTATCTGCTGCCAGGTTTTTTGGAATTTCTCCTCTAAAAACCTCAGGCATGCCTCCTCGACAAACTGTAGGAAGCTCTGAAGCACCCCTTTTTCCACCCACGTTCCGTGGGCTTCAAGTAGGTCTGTTAAGATCGGTACAAATGACCTATGGCTATTAACTTGACCCATAATTTTTACTCCTGACTATACACTCTCTTAAGATCCTCTCTTAATAGTCCTACGATGTGTTACTTACCACAGCGGGGTCCTCCACCGTCGTCCCAGATTTTCAGGGTCCCTGTTCGGGCACCAGATGGCGGGGCCTACTGGCAGCAAATTGGGGTTCCTGAAATAGGGGGCAGGGACTGGAAAAATTAGAAGAGAGACAAACACATTGGGTCCGGGAGGTCTGCAGCCCAGGCAAAAACTGCCGCGCCCCGTTTATTCTCAACTCAAAGTTTATATCCCTTCTTGAGACCAGGGCACTGCCAGGTGTTACATCCAGATGGTTAATCAGGGAACTGTTGGGAGTTACATTCATACGGTAAATCTCAGATCAATTGAACAGGAGAAGGCCAAAAAACAACAAGACAATCAAGCAATTACCTGATGCAAATCAAAGTACAGTTTGATTCCACTCTTGCTCCCGACAAATGCCCACCATCGACTACTTTGCCCCTGTCTCAGCAGGAAGCAGCTACAAAGTGATGATCTTTGCCCATGCCCCCAATCAGGTGACGTGCACTCCAATTACTTAAAACCAAAGAGGTGGGAATGATAGTGTGGATCCAGGGCCACCTTTCCCATAATTTAGCTGGTAGTTTAGCGTGCCCTGCACAAACAACAATCAGCACTGGCCCAAGGCCCCTTCCTCCCTTTCCTAGTTTAGCATGCCCTACAGAGTACACAACCCCAAGCCCCGATTAGGGATGTAAATAACTATTGCCCACCCCTTTACCTTGGGCT
Source organism: Megascapheus bottae (assembly GCF_031878675.1). Classification (NCBI taxonomy): domain Eukaryota; kingdom Metazoa; phylum Chordata; class Mammalia; order Rodentia; family Geomyidae; genus Megascapheus; species Megascapheus bottae. The sequence continues at coordinate 145,202 of NW_028327345.1, read as the reverse complement.
GTCACTCCCCTAGGTAGCTATAAACCATTTGGGCCACAGGATCCAAGAGTGACTTTCAGGTCAGGGCAACTGCAGTCCCTCTTATCTACCATCTGGACAACACGATGAAGCCTTCACGTCTACTCTAAACACTACACGTTATATAGGTCACCCCAGACAGAAGCCAGTGCTTCAAGTGTGCACATATGAGAAGGAGGTCTACTGCCCCCCCCAATTAAACTTCTTTGTTTCCTGTACCTGGATATTGGCACAGTGTGCATATTATCTAAGTCAGGTGAGGGTGATGCATAGTGTTTAGGGTGAGAGTGAGGGTGTGTAGGATAGGGTTACATTTAGTGTTAGGGACACAGGCTAGGTTTAAGGTTTGGTGTTGGGGTTAAGGTTAGGGTTAGGGTTAGAGCCAGAGCTAAATATAGGGCTAGGGTTCTGTCCCGTCCAGCGGGACATCAACTAAGGCCAAGAACCTAGAGGGAGCAATGAAAGGGACAGGAGACACGAAGAAGGCAGCAAGACAAGCATCCTGATCAAGCTGCAAATTTTATTTTTTACACTGGGGTTTATATGCCTCTTCAGGAGAGGTAGGAGGGGGTTGGGGTATAGGAACTGCTCAGGGTAGGGGGTCCTGCAGTAGGATGTTTGCTCCTGCTCCAGGTAGAGGCCAGGTGGTAGGATGTTTGCATATCAACGCAAGCAGGCATATGTTGCTTAGTGACCTAATTACAAGATGCAGGCACATTCTTACACTAAGAATTCAGGGAGGGGGAGAATGTTTCTGACATCTCCTCCTTTCATCTTAAAATAAGTGAGGGGCGAGGATTTAGGCAATATCTTAATTATGGTAGGCATTAATCTGAGAGGGGAGACAGAGGCCCTGATCTCTAGAAAGGAGGCCATGTTGAGCAAGAAGCAAGACACACTGGCTGATGTGTCTGTCTTTCTGCTGAGGCCAAGCATCTTTTTGTGGGGGAAAGGTTTTAATAGACGCCAATTTCCATGCTATCGGGCGTGTCCCGCCGGAGACCCCGAGACTGATGGCTGTTTTATTTTTAGGCCGTCTCCTTGCAGTCTTAGCTGCACCTCACACAGATGCCTACACCTGTCAACTGCAGGTGGGTATCCCTCGGGTGGGGACTACGGTTCCTCTGGGGGCCTCATGATCCTCATGCCCTTCCTCAGCCAAATCGGCTAGATGTAGGCATTGATAATGTACCAGAATAGGCCTCCCCGCCAGGGTATCAATCTGTTATTTTACAAAGGCTACAATTCTATTAAAAATACATGGTCCAATGGTAACAATTAGCAACACTGCGAAGGTATCCTGATCTTATCTCATACAATGCCAAAAGCAACACCATTCATGTCCTATTTCTCAAATAGCCTAAATCAGTCAAACAGCAAAACACAGGAACAGATGTGATAATTAAAAGGCCAATGATGAGGAGAAGTCCCACGATGATTAGCAGGGTTGTCCAATAGGGTCTCTTCGTTCCTGTGAATATGAAAGGAGAGTATTCTCAGGGCCAAACACAGGCTCTGGAATGGTATTATTAATCTTTTCTGTTAAACATTAATGTCCTTAGGGGCTGATGGGTTAACTTGTTTAATCAATCTCTTGGGCAGCCATCTTGGTGCTGATTGTTTTTGGTCCAGGACACAGGCTGAACCGCGTCTCCAAATGAGTACTGAATCTGGACCATTTCAGTTATTAGTGAGGGGATCTCGCCACATCACCATAGGCGGAGTTGTATCTGGAGAAGGGTTCCAGTGGCAGTCTGCAGCTGAATGATCATTATTATCTAAAGTAAAAAAATTTAACACAAAGAGTGCATGACTTAATCGATCACGGGGGGAAGCAAAGGATAAAGAAGTGGATTTAAGCCGAGTGAGCCAAGTTTTTAGCGTTTGATGGGCTCTCTCAACAATTCCTTGACCTTGTGGGTTATAGGGGATTCCTGTAATGTGATTAATGTGAAACGCTTCACAAAACTGTCTAAATTTTGCACTAACATAAGCAGAACCGTTATCTGTTTTAATTTTAACAGGTTTTCCCAGAATGGAAAAAGCTGTGACAAGATGTGAAATGACATCCTTTGTGGCTTCTCCCAAATGAGGGGAGGCAAAAATGAAACCACTATAGGTATCTATAGAAACATGAAGATACTTTTATTTTCCAAATTCTGGGAAATGAGTAACATCCATCTGCCACAATTGATTAGGGAAAAGGCCACGTGGATTAACTCCCATGTGTGGTACTGGCTGGCTAACAATACACGAGGAACATTTTTTTTAACAATCTCTCGAGCTTGTTCTTGGGATATTTTACAAAATAAGGGAGTGGGCATTCAAATGAGGTACATTATGTAAGTTTTGGGCCTCTTGTATTGATCCTACAATTATGGGGAAGGTAAGCCTTGTAGCAGCATCTGCTTGAGCGTTGCCCTCTGTAAGGGGTCCAGGTAAATTAGTATGGGCTCTAATATGTCCCAAATAAAAAGGTTCTTGTCTATTTATTAACTTTTGAATTTGTATAAACAGAGGTGTAGCATTAGAAGTTATTTTAAGAAAAGGAGAAGTTTCAAGCAACGGAATGGAATGAGCTATGTATGCACTATCAGTATAGATATTTACAGCTCGAGTGGAAAACTGTTTGAAAACTTGAAATATGGCATATAGCTCAACCAACTGGGCCGATTGATAAGATGTCTTGAAAACATGGGAAGACCCGTCTGTAAACACAGTGACAGCCTTTGGAATGGGGTTATTTTTTGTATTTTTAGGAAAAATGAATGAATGGGACTGGGCAAACTGTAATATGGGATCATCTATTACTCCTAGGAACCCTGACAGGGCTATTCCCCAGTCTTCCATAGTTTGGAGAAGAAATTGAATTTGTTCCTGAGTATAAGGAACCACTAATATATCAGGATCTTTTCCAAAATATTGGCGGGAAAGTGAGCGAGCTTTAATAATTATGGAAGCAATTTGAGACAAATATACTGCAATTACTTTAGATGAGGAAATGGGGAGATGGACCCAAAGGAGAGGTTGTCCTCTTTTATTGGGGGTGATGGACTTCTGCCAAAAAACTCCAGTGGGCATATGTGGGGTGACCAAAATTATAAAATTTAGGGGTAAAGTATAAGAAATTTGTGAAACAAATTGTTGGTCACTAGCTTGTGCCACTTGTCCCAACGCATCCCTTGCTGCATGTGTGAGCTCACGAGGGGAGGAAGGGTCAGAATCTCCTCGCAGGATATCGTTAAGGGGCAAGAGTACATTGTTAGGTAATTTTAGATAAGGTCTGAGTCATTGGATATCTCCTAAAAGTTTTTGGAAATCATTAAGGGTATGGAGGCTATCTACACAAAACTGAATGCGAGGTGTTAAGACTAATTCCTGTTGTAATTTTAAACCCAGATAAGTAAAGGGGTCTTGTAACTGAACTTTATCAGGAGCTATTTGCTAAACCGAGATTAAGAAGGGCTTTAGAAAGTTCCACCAAACAATTTTGTAGATCTGACTTGTCCCAAGCTGCTAAGAAAATATCATCCATATAATGCAAAATATAAATGTGTGGGCAGTGTAAACGAATTGGATCCATTGCCTGTGCAACAAATTTTTGAGAAAGGGTTGGGCTATTGGCCATTCCTTGAGGCAAGACTTTCCAATGAAATCTTTGCAAAAGTCCCTGAAAATTAACACGAGGGAGACTGAAGGCAAAATAAATGCAATCATCAGGGTGTAGGGGAATTGTAAAAAAGCAATCTTTAAGGTCAATAATTATTTTATAATAGCCTTTTGGAATGGCTACAGGGATTGGAATGCCAGGTTGGAGGGCCCCCATAGGTGCCATGACCTTATTAATGGCACGCAGATCCTGTAAGAGGCACCATTTGCCGGATTTTTTCTTTATAACAAAAATGGGTGTATTCCAAGAAGAATTAGAAGGCTCTATATGTCCAGCCCTGAGCTGCTCCTGTACAAGCGCTTCAGAGGCTTTTAATTTCTCTTGGGTGAGTGGACACTGATCTATCCATACAGGTGTTGGAGTATTCCAGGTGATTTTATCTGCATGGGGTACAGGAAGGCCAGTGGCCATTACTAAAAATCCGAATGTCTGAGCCCATGTCTGCCAGGGCCAACCGGCAGCAAACCAGGGTTCGCAGATTGGGGTTCCTGAAATAGGGGGCAAGGACTAGGAAGAAATAGAAGAGAGACAGACATACACGGTCCGGGATGTCCGCAGTCCAGGTAAAGACTGCCGCGTTTATTTTTCACTCCCGCTTCTTCCCTCCTCCAGACCCAGGGAACCTCCAGGTGTTACCTTCATATGGTAAATCTCAGGTCATTTACATAGAATAGGGCCAGAAAACAATAAGACAATAAAGCCATTGTCTGATGCAAGTCAAGGTACAGTTTGATTCCACTCTGGCTCCCAACATATCCCCCGTTTTTTATTTTAAAAGAAACACAAGTGCAGTTTTTACTCTTTTCTATACCCCTAATTTATCCTGTCCCATTTTCCAAAAATGACTTTGGTCCCTTGGTCTAACGGGGATTGATGGGCGGAGATTCAACTTCTGTGACTTCTTCAAGCTGACTCAGGGGTGTTGTCTCTGTGCTTGACCAGGGACCTTAAGAAGCCTAGCCTGTTTTATCAAGGGGTTGCAAGGATTAGATATTAGGAACAATAATTTACTCCAAACTAGAGATCATATTTGACATTTAACAACTGCACAAACCATCTTTGGCTACAATAGTGTAGCTTACATAGCACCCATTTGCAAAGGCTTTTTCTTGATTGTCTGGGGAACTAAATTTCTGCAACCTTAACAATGCTTCAGTTGTCAGATCTAAACAGATTAATAGAGACACAAGCCTCAGATCCACAAACTTTTTCTGAATTTGTGGCTGGTGTCAAAAATAAAAAATAAAAATTTCGCTCAATTAGGACTTTAAACTACCCACTATCACAGAAGATTGACAAGTTCCTGCCCAGTTTTGAAAGGCACGGGCATTAGTAAGGCATGCTTACAAACTATTCTATGACCTCCCGGCTCTGATTAATTTGATTGGCCAAGCACAAGTGACTAAGATCTGACACCATCTCTGCCATCCAAGCAGAGGCTTTCGTGTCCCAGTAGTGTCTCTCCACACAGGGATAAACATGCCATTGGCATTTCACTTTGTTGGTTGCTGTACTTGAACTCGGGGCCTGGGTACTGTCTCTCAGCTCTCCAGCTCAAGGCTAGCACCCTACCACTATGAGTCCCGAGCTTGGTGCTTGAGTGCTTCCCCCCAGCTTTTCAGCTCAGAGCTAGCACTCTGCCACTTCAAGCTCCAAAGCAACTCTGTCCCAGCATCCTGCTGGCAGATTAGAAACCATAGTCTCACAGGGACTTTGCTTTGCCCGGGCAGGCTCAAAGCTGCGGCTTTCAGATCAATGAGTCCTACAAAAGCCCACGTTACTCCAATTAAAGCAACAAGGTGGTCAACACAGAAATAGTCTCTAAGCATGAGCTTACCTAGAACCTGGTAAAAGCCAAAGTTACATCTGAATAAGGATTGCTGTCCTTCTCCATGGGCTAGCTGGAAGTTGCTATAAGGTAACTTACAAGAGCAAGCTGAAATAGCAATTAAGCAATTACTTTGGTAGTCCTAATTTTCCTTTTTTCTCTTTCTTTAAACATTTAAGACAACTTCACTTTCAAATATTGTTTAGAAACCCATTTCCAATGTTCTTAATAACATTTACTGATACTGGCTTAAACAATTAACACCTTAGCCTTTATTTGCAATTGAAAAACCTTTAAGGGCACAAAGAACTCCTTCTGCCTTCAGGCCCCCTAAGACCCAAGGCACTCCTCTTGCCTTTTAGAAAAAAGGGCTCTTTTGCAGTTTAGATTACTGTCTAGAACTCCAACAACAGTTTAAATTCAAATAACAGTTTTTCCCTAATTCAAGAACTATAGACATCAGTGCACCAAAAGTCTAAGTCTGGACTTAGTTTCCTCTCCTTTTTAAAATACACCCAATAGCATGGAGATAAACCTTTAAACATTCCTTTAAAATACTAATCACATTATCCACATTTTACCATCAGATTTCTAGTGTCAGTTTGCAAGAAAGGACAGGCAAAGTTTCTGACGTTAATGAACAATTTTACATTTAAATCTCTAATACATGTTTCCAAACTTTAACTTAAAGTAATAAATCCCAAATTCCCTAACACCTCTGTGCTGAACAGGATACAATGTTTACAATGTAAACAGCTGTATGCCCTGCAATAAAATGCAGGATTTCAGGATCTAGAAAAATATTTACCAGTTTTTCTTTAAGACAACACAATAATTCTTTGAGACATTGTAAAACATTCAAACCTAATATTTTTCTTGAAGTTTTAAGCTTAGATTTACCCAATTGTCTTTGTGTTTAAGTATAAATTTATCCATTGTTTTACACAGCATGCTGACAATTTAACCTTGAACATGTTCACTCACTCATTCACACACATTCATACTCAAAGATCATAAAGCGCGCAAAATTAATATTGGCCGTTCATTTTCCGGAAGTTTGTGTCAAGAGAGTTTTGCCAATTTTACTCTTACAGGTGAGAACCAGGTTCAAAACAAAACTTTTTGCAAGGCAACTTAGCTGGAATTTATTTTTCCAGGGCTTGTCACAACTGCAGACACGGGGGAGCGGCCATTCTAGGCCCAGAAATGTTCAAATAAATAACAAGGATGTGTGCTTGAGTACGCACAGAAAAACCATAAGGATCCATACTTAGAAATGGTACCAATTTTAAAGACAAAACTGGACAAGGAAAAATATGTAACATGAACAAGACAGAGAAGCAGAGACTTTTAAATAATCAGACATTGACATACAACAAGAAAATTGGACTCAATCAGATACACTTAACACAAAAAAACATGAGCTCAAATGAATGTTTTCACCAAACAGTTATTTTTAGATTTAGACATGTCTTGCTGGTGGGACTCTCAGGTATGCCTTGTTATCGACAAGAAACTCAGAAGGGGCGGGAGGGTGAAGGCGTCCCTTGACCACCCAGGCCTCTGTTTTAGGCCCACAGTGCATCTTTTCAAACAAACAAACAAAAATAAAATAAAATAAAATAAAACACAGACATACAGGGGGTTCGGCCGACTTCTACTTACCTCTGGAGGCCTTTGCTTTTCACCTGGGCATCTTTTTTTTTATTGTAATTAGTAAAAGGGTTACATGATATTTGCCAGATAGAAGGTGCGTTAATTCACAAACATTGATACCCTTTCACATGTCTTGGTACCCATTTCCCTCCCCCCCACACCCCTCACCCATCTTGGTTTTCCCCCCTTCCGTATCAAATTTCAAATATCCAAATACAAATAAATTCAATATATTAGATAACAAAGTGAGATACTATACCAATATGAGATAACAAGGGACAGCAAAGGAGATGAGAGACAACATAGTACATTAAGGACAACAATCATTCATTATATGACTTTTGTTTCACTATCCTGGAGGTCCTTTTAATTAGCTTCACATTATATGTCCTTATGTATCAAGATTTTGCTCTATTGCAAATCTCTGCTAGTAGAGCCCAAGGTTTCTACTGATTATGACGAATGAGGGAAACCATTGAGCCTAAGTTCCTTTGTGTCTGGCTTACTTCACTTAATATGATTTTTTCTAAGTCTTTCCATTTCCTAACAAATGGGGCAAGGTCATTCTTTCTGACAGCAGCATAGAATTCCATTGTGTACAAATATCACAACTTGTTGATCCACTCATCAACTGAGGGACATCTAGGTTGGTTACATATCTTTGCTATGGTGAATAGTGCTGCAATGAACATTGTTGTGCTAGTGAGTTTAGTATGTCCTTGTTTCTGGATGGTTGGGTAAATGCCAAGTAGTGGAATTGCTGGGTCATAGGGGAGTTCTATGGTTAGCCTTTTGAGGCACTGCCACACTGCTTTCCATAGTGGTTGGACGAGTTTGCACTCCCACCAACAGTGTAGTAGTGATCCCTCCTGGCCACATCCCCTCCAGCATCTGTTGTCATTAGTTTTCCTAATCCTGGCCATTCTAGCTGGAGTGAGGTGGAATCTTAGAGTTGTTTTGATTTGCATTTCTTTTATGACCAGAGATGTTGAGCATTTCTTCATGTGTCTATAGGCCATTTTTGTTTCTTCTTCAGAGAAGACTCTCTTTAAGTCTTTGGCCCATTTTTTAATGGGATGATTGTTACTTTGGAGGTTAGTTTTGGAGTGATTCAATTTTTTGAGTTGTTGATATATTTTAGATATGAGGCCTTTGTCCGTTGTTTGTTTGGTGAAGATCTTCTCCCACTCTGTAGGCTTCCTGATTAGTTTACTAGCTATGTCCTTTGCCATACAAAAGCTCTGCAGTTTAATGCAGTCCCACTTATCCAGCCTTTCTCTGATTTGTTGTGATTCTTGGTCCTTATTAAGAAAGTTTCGACCTGTGCCAAGGAGGCCTAGTGTATCTCCTATTCCTTCCTGTAGAGTTTTCAGTGTGTCAGCTTTTACCTCCAGGTCTTTGATCCATTTGGAGTTAATTCTAGTGCAAGGTGACAAAGAAGGATCCAACTTTAGTTTTCTGCAGGTGCTTAACCAGTTCTCCCAGCACAACTTGTTGAAGAGGCTGTCTTTCTTCCATTCTATTTTTTTGGCTCCCTTGTCAAAGATTAGGTGGCCATAGGCCTGTGGTTTAATATCTGGGTCCTCAGTTCTATTCCATTGGTCTTCAGGCCTGTTCCTGTGCCAGTACCAAGCTGTTTTGAGAATTATAGCTCTGTAATAGAGTCTAAAGTTTGGAATTGAAATTCCTCCAGCGCTGTTCTTTCTGCTAAGAAGTGTTTTTGCTATACGGGGTCTTTTATTATTCCATATGAAATTTTGGATTGCCTCTTCTATTTCTTTAAAGAATGACATTGGTATGTTGATGGGTATTGCATTGAATTTGTAGATAGCTCTTGGCAAGATTGTCATTTTCACAATGTTGATTCTTCCAATCCAGGAGCATGGGAGGTTTTTCCATTTCCTTAGTTCTGCTTTAATTTCCTTTTTTAGGGTTTTGAAGTTTTCGTCAAAAAGGTCCTTTACATTCTTAGTTAAGCTAATTCCTAGGTACTTTATTTTCTTTGAGGCTATTGTGAAAGGAGTTTCTTTCCTGATTATTGCGTCGTTCCTCTCACTGTTGGCATAAAGGAAGGCAGTTGATTTTTGAGGGTTGATTTTATAGCCTGCTACTCTTCCAAAGCTTTGGATCAGCTCAAGGAGCTTGGGAGTAGAGTCTATAGGATTCTTTAAATACAGAATCATGTCATCTGCAAAGAGGGATAGTTTTATTTCCTCTTTCCCTACTTGGATCCCGTTTATGCTTGCTTCTTGCCTTATTGCACTGGCTAGGAATTCTAGTACTATGTTAAAGAGTAGTGGAGAGAGTGGGCATCCTTGTCTCGTTCCTGATTTTAGAGGGAATGGCTTTAGATTTGCACCATTAAGTGTAATACTAGCAGGAGTTTTCTCATACACAGCCTTTATTACATTAAGGAATGTTCCATGGATTCCTAGTTTCTCCAGAGCTTTTAACATGAAGGGGTGTTGAATCTTGTCAAATGCCTTTTCCGCGTCTATTGAGACAATCATGTGATTTTTGTCTTTGCTCCTGTTGATGTGTTGAATTATATTAATTGATTTGCGTATGTTGAACCAGCTTTGCCTCCCTGTGATGAATCCAGTTTGGTCATAGTGTATAATTTTTTTGATGAGTTGTTGTAGATGGTTGGCCAGTATTTTGTTGAGAAGTTTTGCATCGATGTTCATCAAAGATATAGGTCTATAGTTCTCTTTCTTTGATGAATCTCTGTCTGGTTTGGGGATGAGGGTTATACTGGCTTCATAGAATGAGTTTGGTAAGGAACCTTCATTTTCAATTTCGTTGAAGAGCTTGAGGAGTATTGGTGTGAGCTCTGCTTTGAAGACCTTATAGAATTCAGCTGTGAATCCATCTGGCCCTGGGCTTTTCTTAGGTGGAAGTTCTCTAATTGCCATTTCTATCTCAGAGCTTGAAATAGGCCTGTTGAGTTGGCTTAGTTCTTCTTGGTTCAGTGTGGGTATGTTAATATTGGCTAGGAATTCATCCATTTCATGTAGGTTCTCAAATTTGTTGGCATAAAGGTTTGAGAAGTATTCCCTCATGATATTCTGGATCTTGGTAATTTCTGTCGTGATATTACCATTTTCATCTGCGATTTTGTTTATTTCGATATGCACTCTTCTTTTTTTGGTAAGATTTGCTAAGGGCTTGTCAATTTTGTTAATTCTTTCAAAGAACCAACTCCTTGTTTTGTTGATTCTTTCTATAGTTTTTTTGGATTCCAAATCATTTAATTCTGCTTTGATTTTAATTATTTACTTTCTTCTACTGGGATTAGGGTTGGTTTGTTGCTCTTTTTCCAGGAGCTTAAGGTGGGACATTAACTTGTTGGTTTGCAATTTTTCCAACTTGTTGTTGTAGGCACTCAGCACTATAAATTTTCCTCTGAGTACTGCCTTTGCTGTGTCCCAAAGGAGTTGGTATTTTGTGTGCTCCTTACTGTTAAATTTCATAAACTGTTGGATTTCTGTTCTGATCTCTTCAATGACCCATTGGTGGTTCAACAATGTGTTGTTCAGTCTCCATGAGTTACAGGGTTTTCGTTGGTGGAGGTGTGTGTTAAGTTCAAGTTTGATGCCTTTGTGGTCTGAGAGTGTGCATGGAATAATTTCTGTGTTTCTGAATCTGTCCAGGTTTGTTTTATGGCCTAAGATGTGATCTATTTTGGAAAATGTTCCATGTGCTGCTGAGAAAAACGTATATTGTGTTGTTGCTGGGTGGAATATTCTGCAGATGTCTGTTAGATCTAGTTGGTCTATATAGCTGTTCAGTTCTAAGGTTTCTCTGTTGAGTTTTTGCCTTGTTGATCTGTCCATAGGTGAGAGTGCTGTGTTAAAGTCACCGACAATCACTGTATTTCAATCTATGTATGGTTTCAGTGTAAGTAAAGTTTGCTTGATGAAGTTTGGAGCTCCGGGATTGGGTGTGTAAATATTTAGGATCGTTATGTCTTCCTGGAGGAAAGATCCCTTTAGTAGTATGTAGTACCCTTCTTTGTCTTTTCTTACTAATTTTTCACCTGGGCATCTTTTACAAAAAAGGTTATTAAGAAGAGGGATGGTAAAGACAAAATAATGTCACATATTAAATTGTGTAGAGTCAATGAATATGTTAAAAGGTCCCTACATAATAGTAAAAGGAGGAGAAACACAGCTCATATGAATGTGTGGAACAAGTGGATCAGTAGCAGTCCCAATTGACATGCACAAATAACTCAGGTCCTTCCCACGTCGCAGGATGCACCACTGGAGGGTTGGGGGTGTAGGCCCAGTGAGTCGCTGCTTGGATGGCCACTGTCACTCTCCACGATTCGAACGCAGCGTTCAGGCAGCCAGCGGGCGTCATTTTCTCCTTGTGAAAAAACACATACATGCCCTCGACCCCAGGTTAGAACAGGATCGGGTCCATGCCAAGCACCAGTTAGGGGATCCTTCCACTTTACTAAGGCAAAAGCACGCTGCTCTCTTTTTTCCCAGAATCGCTGAGCAGCAGATAAATTATTTGAATCCAAATTCAAAAAATTTAGAACAAATAAAGCATGATTAAGTATATTCACAGGGGTAGCGGGATACAACTCTCCTTTCTGTATTTTAGCAATTTGATGTTTTAATAATCCATTAGCTCTCTCCACGATATCCTAATCCTTGTCTCTGTGAGTGAGAATGGGGTTGGAGTGGCTCTGGCTCCCCTTGTGCTGCTTGGCCTAGTCCCCTAAAGGGGAGGAGGCCTTGATCAAGTAACTGCTTAGTGACCGCAGCACTAGGACTAAACATATACACTCCCATTTTTTCCATGATATCACGACCCCATAAATTAATTGGCAGATGATCCAGGACAAATGGCTGAAAATGACCAGAGTGCCCTTCCTCATCTCTCCAAACAAGGATCGCACTGCTCTGCTGTGGGTCAGTTGCTTGCCCAACCCCCTGTAGGGAAGTCATAGAGGTTGTCAGGGGCCATTGGGCTGGCCAATGTTTTTTAGATATCACAGACACATCTGCTCCAGTGTCTAATATTCCTTTAAAGGGCTTTTCTTGTATAAATATAGTCATCTCAGGCCTCTCTTGTTTTATGCTTTGTACCCAATAGATATCAGAAGATCTAAATCCTCTCTGTCCACATGGGGAATTAGCAGTCTCCCCAGGAGGTAAAGGCACAAGTATTAGTTGTGCTAATTTTTGACCGGCTGGGATCAATACCACGTGTTTCGGGGCAGAAGCCATAACTTTGATTTCTCCAGTAAAATCCTGGTCAATTTTGCCAGGTGTAATCTGTATCCCTTTAAGGGCTGAGCTACTTCGCCCTAACAGTAATCCAGCCACTCCCGGGGGAAGGGGGCCGAAGACCCCCGTGGGGAGAGCTTGTGTCCCCATCTCTGGGGTCAATACTGAGCAGGTGGAGGAACAGAGGTCCAATCCTGCACTGCCTGGGGTGGCATGGAGGCGGCTGGAGACTGATCTTGGGGGGTTGTTAGAAGATGCACTTGTGGCCGAGAAGAGGGAGGGACTGCCCCATGGTTTTGCGGGGCCAGGGGCTGGCCCCTTCTCCAGTTTCCCAAAAACGGGCGACCATTGCGATTTGTTGCTGACTTGCAATCTTTAGCCCAGTGCTTCCCTTTACCACAGCGTGGACATGTGCCAGGTGATTTTTCTCTCTTTTGCCTGGCCTGGCGTGGGCATTGCATCATCCAATGTCCTATTTGTCCACAAGAAAAGCAACGCCCTGGGGGTCTAGCATCCCGAGAATGCCGCTGACCTCTATATTTTAGAAACTCAGTAACAGTCTTTCCTTGAAGAGCGGCGGCCAAGGTAAGGCCTTGTGCATGGGAGGGTCCAATATCAGCACACAGTGAAATAAAGTCCGTGATTCCTCCCTTATTCCTATGGGGTCTGATAGCCGCCTGACAGGCGGCGTTGGCATTTTCATAGGCTATGTGTCTAACTATAATCTTCCTTGCATTCTCATCTTGTACTAGGCGGTCTGCAGTCTCCATTAATCGAGACAAAAATTCTAGATAAGGTTCATTCGGTCCCTGTTTAACTTCTACTAGATTTTTTGTATGATTGGAATTGCGTAACCTTTTCCAAGCCTCTCTCGCCACAGCATTTATTTGCAAATAGGCCTCCTTTGTATAACCCAATTGATCTTCGGTGTTTTTATAGGTTCCCTCTCCTAACAACTGATCAACAGTGTAAGGCAGGTTCTTAGACCTATTTGTTTCAATTTTAGCCCGACACTGTGCAGTGAACTCTGTCTCCCATAATAAGTACTCTCCTGCACTAAGGCATGCTCTGGCAAGCCGCTTCCAGTCATTTGGGCATGCAATACCAGCACACGCGGCCTCCAATATTACTTGAGTAAAAGGGGCAGTTGGCCCATATTGGGAGCAGGCACTCTTTAAATCCTGTAACAGTTTAACAGGAACAGGTTGATGGTATACTTGTTCATCATGATCAACTAAACTAGGGAAGCATCGAGGCCCTGAAATATCTTCCCTCCCTCTAGCAGCCTGAGTCAGGTTTAATTGCGATGCACTGTGCCTGGTTGTAGTGCCTGTTAAAAGGGACTTGTTGCTAGGGCCTTTAGGCTTGCCTAAAGGTTGAAAAAGGGATTGAGGCCGTAAGGCTGCAGCCGGTGGCGGTGGGTGTGAGGGGTAAGGTTTAGAATCAGACACCATAGTGGCCTGAGGGTCATCTTTCTTTCCTACTTCTGGGGGGGCTCTCTGCTCCATCCCCATTTTCGATAGAAAATGTAGCATTTCTTCTAACTTCTTCTCTATCGTAGCCATCCGGCCCTCCATTGACTCATCATAACTTTCCTCCTTGATATTCAAACCTGAATTCTGATACTCAATATCTACTGGTTGTTGTTCCCTTTTCAAGATCTCACTTAGACTCTCTTGGGCTGCGGCATATGGCTCAGCCTCAGGGTTTTCAGAAGGGTCCTTTAATTCATAAAGTTCCCTTAATTCAAGATTAAGTCCAGCATTCTCATGTTGAGGATCTATGCATTCACTTACTAAATTCCATATACATCAATAGCCTCTACTGGGGTCTTTTCGGGGCCATATACATTATAATATTCTTGAATTCTTTTTCCTATCTGCTGCCAGGTTTTTTGGAATTCCTCCTCTATAAACCTCGGGTATGCCTCCTCGTCAAACTGTAGGAAGCTCTGAAGCACCCCTTTTTCCACCCACGTTCCGTGGGCTTCAAGTAGGCCTGTTAAGATCGGTAGAAATAACCTATGGCTATTAACTTGACCCATAATTTTTACTCCTGACTATACACTCTCTTAAGATCCTCTCTTAATAGTCCTACGATGTGTTACTCACCACAGGGAGGGGTCCTTCACCTTCGTCCCAGATTTTCAGGGTCCCTGTTTGGGCGCCAGATGCCGGGGCAAACCGCCAGCAAACCAGGGTTCGCGGATTGGGATTCCTGAAATAGGGGGCAAGGACTAGGAAAAAATAGAAGAGAGACAAACAGATGGGGTTCAGGAGGGCTACAGCCCAAATCAGGAGCCACAGCTTAAGAAGCCTGTAGCCCAAGGCCGTAGCCCAGTTTATTTCCAGTTCTCAATCTTAAATACACTTCTTTAAACTAGGGAACTGCCAGGGGCTACATTCGTACAAACAGTATCAAGTCTGAAATAGGTTGAATGAGAAGCTATCAAGTCCCAAACAGGTTAAATGAGAAGCTATTGACACAGCCCAAAATCATGATAAGAGCTTACTTCCTTGTGTACTCAATTGTGCGGGTCCAAGGTCACTGACCCCACAGTCACGGTCACTGACCCCACAGTCAGTCCCCAACATGGTTCAAGAAGTAGAGTGATAGCCTTGAGCAAAATATTCTCAGAGACAGTGCTCAGGCCCTGAGTTCAAGCCCCATGACCAAAAAAGAAGAACATAATTCTATGAAGTTCATCATATGAAAGAACTGGTTAAGTAATTACCTGAGTCTCAAACAGAGCACAGAAGAAATGATGGAACTGATGTGAAGAAATTCTGGCCAAAATTTTCCCAATTTGATTCATTTTTGACATAAATGCTGAGATTTAAACAGAATATTCTCCTACCATAATTAATGAAAAGATGTCTAAGGCGAAATTTATGTAATGCTACCCTTGAAAACAAAGAAAAATGTCTTTTATATTCTTCTTGCTGTTGAATATTCCTTTTTTTGTTACTGTATTTTATTGCCATGGTGATATATACAGGGGTAACAGTTACATTCGTGGATAGTGGGTAAATTACTTCTTGAACATTGATACCCCTTTCCAGGTTTTTTCCCCATTTTAGCTTCCTCCACACTCTCCCAATCATCTTGTTTTTCCACTTTCCCTTTCTTCTTTCAAATAAATGCATTTACAATATGCTAGGTAACAAAGTGTTATACAGTAACAACATGATGTAAACCTTAAGGGAAAAAAGAGAACAGAAATAATTTCACATTGTATATTAAGAACAACAATTCACAAGATAAACCTCTTGTTTCCATATCCTAGAGTTCATTTCGCTTGCCCTCATCCTATGTGACCATGTCTACAAAGCTTTTGTGATTCTCTGCTAGGAGAGTCCTAGATGTGTACAAAGAATTACTAATGAGGGAAATCATGGATGTTTCTTTGGGTCTGGCTTATTTCACTTAATAAAATGTCTAAAATGTCTTTAGGGATTAGAAACATTACATATAAAAGGGATGCCAACAGCCACATATTTTCTAGCGAAATGGTGAAATCTAGAAGGAACAACAAACCAGAATTTAAAAAAAAATCGTCTGGGCCTAGAAGTTGTTTCCTGGTAGAAAATACCTCTTAAAATTAAAACATAAATAACATGTTTTCCCAGGAACATAAAAAGAGTAAGAATTGGCATCCATGTGTAATCCTTTCTACTCAGGAAGATGACATCTGAGGATCATGATACAAAGCCAGCCCAAACAGAAAACTCTGTGTGATTTTACCTTCAGTTAACCACAGAGAAAGCTGGAAATGACAATGTAGGCCAAGGGTAGAACACTAGCCTTGAGCAAAAGAAGATCAAGGATAATGCCCTGACCCTGAGTTCAAGCACCGGGACTGACACAAAACACGGGTGGGGATAATAGTAATCAAAACCCAGACTTCATACTTCAAAATACGTGAACAGAAATCCTTTAAGCAACTGAAACCAAAAATGCTAACAACTTTGGTAGATAATAAAGAATGCTCTTTATTATATAAAAGTCTTGGAAGGTTAGTAGGTTGAACTAAAAGATTAAGAAGCATTGTAATGTTTATAACCTATTCACAAAGGGAAAAAAGTGCACAAATCCAGGAGTTCATAGATTTTGTTTTTTCTACTGGGGATGAAAACAAGGTTGTTCCGGTGTATTCAATGTAAAAACTCTGGTCCTAATACAATCATTTTATGGTGACAGCTGTTTTGGAAAATGCTGCAGTTAAAGAGCTTTATTCAGCCTAGACAAATCCTCTATCACAGTAGCCATGTCCCTAACCTTATGGGGTCTGTGGTTGTTGTTTTGATGATGATGGTGGTGATGTTTTGACCCCACTAATTTGAAAGGACGGAGCTGTGTTGTATCACACAAGATACAAGAGATAGGATAGCTATTGTTGATTCTATAACAGAATATCTTATATTACCTTATAATTGTAATAAAATTGGATTCAATGCTAGACTGTAATAAGTTAACGATGCACAATGAAATGCCCAAGAAAGTAAACACACACACACACACGCGCACACAAAAAGAGTACAAAATCTAGGTAGAACTAATAGGTTAAACTACTCAATAAAAAATATTAATTAGGAAAAACATGGAGAAAAGGACAATATAAATAGAAAAATCAGTGCCAAATAGTAGGTTAAGCCAAGGACCAGTGACTTAAGGTGTAATCCTAGCTGCTTAGGAAGATGAATTCTGAGTTTTCACAGTTCATTACCAGCACAATTAGAAAATTCCACGAGACTCTGATCTCCAAATAACAAGCAAAGAGTCAGAAGTGGAGCAGTGGCTCAAGTAGTAGAGTACCAGACTTGAAGGAAAAAGCTAATGCACAAATGAGGGAGACTATTGGGCCTATGTTCCTTTGAGTCTGGCTTAGTTCACTTAATATGATTCTTTCTAAGTCTTTTCATTTCCTTATAAATGGGGTGAGGTCATTATTTCTGACTGAAGCATAAAATTCCATTGTGTATAAATACCACATCTTGATCCACTCATCAAGTGAGGGACATCTGGGTTGGTTCCACAACTTCGCTATGGTGAATGGCTCTGTAATGAGCATCATTATGCTAGTGGATTTAGTATGCCTTGTTTCTGGACGGTTGGGTAAATGCCAAGTAGTCGAATTGCTGGGTCATAAGGGATCTCTATGTTTAATCTTTTGAGGAACTTCCATACTGCTTTCCATAGTGGTTTAACGAGTTTTTACTCCCACCAACAGTGTAGTAGTGATCCCACCTGTCCATATCCCCTCCAACATCTGTTGTTATTAGTTTTCTTGATCCTGGCCATTCTAACTGGAGTAAGGTGTAATCTTAGAGTTGTTTTGATTTGCATCTCTTTTTGGCCAGAGACGCTGAGCATTTCTTCATGTGTCTATACACTATTCTTATTCCTTATTCAGAGAAGACTCTCTTTAAGCCTTTGGCCCATCTTTTAATGGGATGGTTGTTTCTTTGAAGATTTTTGGACTTTGGAGAGATTCAATTTTTTAGCTATAGATATATTTTAGATACGAGTCCTTAGTCTCTTTTATGGCTAGCTATGCCCTTTGCCATACAGAAGCTCTGCAGTTCAATTCACTCCCATTTGTCCAAAATTTCTTTAATTTGTTGTATTTCTGGGCCTTTATTAAGAAAGTTTCAACTTCTGCCAAAGAGTCTACTGTATTTCCTATTCTTTCCTGCAAAGTTTTCAGGATATTTGCTTTTAACCTCAAGATCTTTTATCCTTTTTGAATTAGCACAGATGCAGGGTGACATAGAATGATCCAACTTTACTTTTCTGCAGGTATTTAACCAGTTCTGCCAGCACCTCTTGTTCAGAGGACTGTCTTTCTTCCAGTCGATAATTTTTTGGTTCCCTTATCAAAGATTGGGTGGCCATAGGCCTATAGTTGTCTTCTGGGTCTTCAGTTTTATTCCATTGGTCCTCAGGCCTATTCTTATGCCAGAACCAAGCTGTTTGGGTTACTATAGCTCTATAATACAGTTTAGAGTTTGGTATTGATATTCCTACAGCACTCTTCTTTCAGCTAAGATTTTTTTTTACTATACAGGGTCTTTTATTATTCCATATGAAATTTTGGATTACCTCTTTTATTTCCTTAAAGAATGACATTGGGATACCGATGGGTATTGCATTGAATTTGTAGATAGCCCTTGACAAGATTGCCATTTTCACGATGTTAATTCTTCAAATCTGGGAGCATGGGAGGTTTTTCCACTTCCTCAGTTCTGCTTTAATTTCTTTTTTCAGGTTTCTAAAGTTTTCATCATAACAGACTTTTACATTCTTAGTTAATTTAATTCCTAACTACTTTATTTTCTTTGAGGCTATTACAAAAGGAGTTGCTTTCCTGATTTCTTCCTTGCTCTTCTCATTGGTGGCATATAGGAAAGCAGTTCATTTTTGAGGATTAACTTTTTAATATACTTTATTGTAATTAATAGAAGGATTACATTATATTCAACAGATAGAAGGTGCATTACTTCACGAACATTGATACTCTTTCTCATGTCTTCGGCCCCATTTCCCTCCCCCACCTCCACCCTTCATCCTGTGTTTCTCCTTCCCTATCAGATTTCAAATAACCAAATAAGCATATATACAATATATCAGATAACAGTGTAACATACTGTAACAAGCCTGCAACTTTGCCAAAGTTTCAAATCATCTCAAGCAACTTGGGAGTGGGGACTTGAAGCATTTTTTTGGACTGTAGTATAAAGTAACAAGGTGCACATAAATATATCTAAATGCAATTCTCTCAGCCACAGTCAGTTGTTTTTATATCACTCTTGCCAAAACTTGGAGCGTCTTCACAGGAATACAGTTCAGAGACAATAAAAAATATGAGTTTCATAGGGACATGTCTCACTGTGCGTCCTCCTCCCCACCCACCCCCGCTTAAATAAGTCTACATTTCAAGTTTTCTTTTTCCTCCTGGCTCAGAATTAAAATTCATTTTTTTCCAAGTGCCCTTTCTGATTTGTCTGAGTGAGTATCCTGTTTTCCCCCTGCCTCCCAATCCCAGACTCCAGGTCCCCTCGGACACTGGGGGTCAGTACTTAGCCATTCAGTACTTCCCACACTTAATCACTAGCAGTACAGTACTTCTGTAACTTTTTTTTTCACCTTGATGGAAGACTTTTTCTTCCTGGTGGTCTAGGCCGCTGCCACCAAAGTTGTCGCATGGTTGAGAACAACCACCACCACCAATCACCACAAAAGAAAGAAAGAAAGAAAGAAAGAAAGAAAGAAAGAAAAGACATCCGTGCTCCATCCCGAACTCTTGACTCCTTCCCTACTCCCCCGCTCTCCCCACCCCAAAAGGACCGAGGTGCTGGGGACGTCGCGGCTTAAAAGTCCAATTTATCACAGATACTTTTCAGTTCTTGCCTCTGCTTTGTTTGTCCTGCAAGTGTTTCAACAACAACAACAACGACGACAACAACATGGGAAGCAGCTTATCGATTTCCTCTAGCTTTTGGGATGTTGGGTGGTAGTGTGTGTGCGTGTGTGCATGTGTGTGTGTGTGTGTGTGTGTGTGTGTGTGTGTGTGTGTGTGTGTATGAGTCTCGGGTGTGTTTAAGGCTTCTCCGTGCACTGTTTGCAGAGCCTGGAGGAGACGCTGTTGAATATGAAGGCAGTAACTCCAATACTGGTTTTCTGTGTTATTAGATGATTGATGGTTGATAAGTCTGCAACGTCATTCTGTTTGGGGTTTCAGGTTTTTTGCTTGTATATGTCTATTTGTCCTAGGGTTTGAACGTAGACCCTGGGCACTGTCCCTGAGCACTTTTGCTCAGGAATAGTGCTCTACCAATTGAGCCACACTTCTGGATTTTTGGTGCCTAATTGGAGGTAAAGTTTCTAATAGACATTCCTGCCTGAGTTGGCTTTGAAGTTTCATCCTCAGTTCTCATTGTCTTGAGATGAATTTCAGCTCAAAGGCAGCCAGGCAGTAATGTGTATAAAACTCCAATTAATTAGAAAGAAAAAAGAGCCTCTTGTGTAGCCAGGATTTACAGGTATGAGCCACCAGTTCCCAGCTATAGTTGACTCTCATAAGAAAATTCTGCTCCTTATTGTTTATTCATTTATCACCATGTTGTATGTGCTACTTAGAAAAATTTTCAAACAGTGAATTACCTCACATCAAGCACCTGTATTACACTAAATGCTAAGTCTAATGTAATTTTTCTGGCCACAATTCTTTTTATTCTACTAACAGAAAATATCTAACAGAAAATCTTTATTACAGAGCTATAATTATCAAAAGAGCTTGGTACTGGCACAAAAACAGGTCTGAAGACCAATGGAATAGAACTGAGGACCCAGATATTAAACCACAGGCCTATGGCCACCTAATCTTTGACAAGGGAGCCCAAAAAATAGAATGGAAGAAAGACAGCCTCTTCAACAAGTTGTGCTGGCAGAACTGGTTATGCACCTGCAGAAAACTAAAGTTGGGTTCTTCTTTGTCACCCTGCCCTAGAATTAACTCCAAATGGATCAAAAACCTGGAGGTAAAAGCTGACACACTGAAAACTTTACAGGAAGAATAGGAGATACACTAGGTCTCCTTGGCACAGGTCGAAACTTTCTTAATAAGGACCAAGAATCACAACAAATCAGAGAAAGGCTGGATAAGTGGGAATGCATTAAACTGCAGAGCTTTTGTATGGCAAAGGACATAGCTAGTAAATTAATTAGGAAGCCTACACAGTGGGAGAAGATCTTCACCAACCAAACAATGGACAAAGGCCTCATATCTAAAATATATCAACAACTCAAAAAATTGAATCACTCCAAAACTAATCACCAAAGTAACAACCATCCCATTACAAAATGGGCCAAAGACTCAAAGAGAGTCTTCTCTGAAGAAGAAACAAAAATGACCTATAGACATATGAAGAAATGCTCAACATCTCTGGTCATAAAAGAAATGCAAATCAAAACAACTCCAAGATTCCACCTCACTCCAGTTAGAATGGCCAGGATCAGGAAAACGAATGACAACAGATGCTGGAGGGGATGTGGCCAGGAGGGATCACTACTACACTGTTGGTGGGAGTGCAAACTCGTTCAACCACTATGGAAAGCAGTGTGGCAGTGCCTCAAAAGGCTAAACATAGAACTCCCCTATGACCAAGCAATTCCACTACTTGGCATTTACCCAACCATCCAGAAACAAGGGCATACTAAATCCACTAGCACAACAATGTTCATTGCAGCACTATTCTCCATAGCAAAGATATGGAACCAACCTAGATGTCCCTCAGTTGATGAATGGATCCACAAGATGTGGTATTTGTACACAATGGAATTCTATGCTGCTGTCAGAAAGAATGACCTTGCCCCATTTGTTAGGAAATGGAAAGACTTAGAAAAATCATATTAAGTGAAGTAAGCCAGACTCAAAGGAACTTAGGCTCAATGGTTTCTCTCATTTGTCATAATCAGTAGAAACCTTGGGCTATACTAGCAGAGATCTGCAATAGAGCAAAATCTTGATACATAAGGCCATATAGTATGGATCTAATTGAAAGGACCTCCAGGATATTGAAACAAAAGCCATATAATGAATGATTGTTGTCCTTTATGTACTATGTTATCTCTCATCTCCTTTGCTGTCCCTTGGGTATCTCATATTGTTACATTATCTCACTTTGTTATATGATATACTGAATTTATTTGTATTTGGTTATTTGAAATTTGATAAGGAAGGGGGGAAAACCAAGATGGGTGGGGGGGTGGAGGGGGAGGGTAATGGGTACCAAGACATGTGAAAGAGTATCAATGTATGTGAATTAATGCACTTTGTATCTGGAAAATATCATGTAACCCTTTTATTAATTACAATAAAAATATTTAAAAAAGATGCACACACTAAGCCAATATGACAGTTTTTCTGCCTTTGGTAACACTGAGAAAATAAAATTCATGACCTTTCAGCTTAGCTGGCAAACCAGAGTTATAGACAATATTTCTTGACATTTGAGAGCTACTTCTCTAATAAATACAGAGAAAAGAACCACTGATGGTATATGAAGGGAATAGGCCCCAGACATTCTGGATTTCAGACCAAACAAAAAGGCTTACGAGACTTGCATAACAAATATGCTGAATCAGTTGAGACTTTTCTGGATGAAGGAAATATTTCGACCATTCCTATACCCATTTAGGAGCAAAATTTCATGGACTCTTCCTAGGCTGTCTTCAAACCACAATCCTCAGACCTCAGCCTCCTGAGTAGCTAGAATCATAGACAGAAGCTACTGAAAAAAGCACTTGGTCAGGTTTTTAGTCCTATGTAAACAGAAGTATATCATATGCCCTCATTTTGCTTAGTTGTATCACCTATACTGTTGTGTGTTTGGTGGTTTATGTTGTCTCATCACTGTGTACTGCTCAATTAAATAATTGTTCTAAGATTCTACACATCTATTGTAATGTCATTACTATTTTGGTAGTTTTTAATTCCTACCTATTCTGGATAGGGTCTATGCAGATGCTTTTAGTGAATATCTTACCTGCATTTGCCCTTGTTATGTCAGGGTAGACATACATTCAGCTTTTGTCAACAGTGAGAACCATGATCCTAGAACATAATGATGCTTCAACTTCCATTCCCAAAGCCATTCCACTGGCTCTAGATTCTTACCTCACCTAGTTTTTATTACAAAATTATATTGTATTGTTATTATTATATGCCTATAGCTTAAGAAGCACATGATTTTTGGGAAAAACCGTAATTTCAAGTAACAAAAATATACACTCTTTATAGAAAAGTATTCCAAAAAATATTTTATATGTATAATATACTACAGATGTATCATACCCAGTCTATTATATGTAATATATAATATATACTATAAAACACATTAAATATAAATCTTTTAAATATGTATTATACATTATATATACAATCATATCTAAACAAAAGATAATTTTTTCATATATTTTTATTGTAATTAATAGAAGGGTCACATGATATCGTTTCACATGTCTTGGTCCCCATTTCCCTCCACCCATCCCCACCCCTCATCTTTTTTTCCCTTCTTCCTTATCCAATTTCAAATAACCAAATACAAATATATCGGATATATCAGATTACAAAGTGAGACAATGTAACAATATGAGATAACCAAGGGACAGAAAAAGAGATGAGAGATAACAAAGTACATAAAGGACAACAATCATACATTATATGGCTTATGTTTCTATATCCTAGAGATCCTTTCATTTAGCATAATACTATACGGCCTTTTGTATCAAGGTTTTGCTCTATAGCAAATCTCTCCTAGGCGAGCCCAAGGTTTCTACTGATTATGAAAAATGAGGAGCACCATTGAGCCTAAGTTCCTTTGAGTCTGGCTTACTTCACTTAATATGATTTTTTCTAAGTCTTTACATTTCCTAACAAATGGGGCTATGCCATTCTTTCTGACAGCAGCATAGAATTCCATTGTGTACAAATACCACATCTTGTTGATCCATTCATCAACTTAGGGACATCTAGGTTGGTTCCCTATCTTTGCTATGGTAAATAGTGGTGCAATAAACATTGTTGTTCTGGTGGATTTAGTATGTCTTTGTCTCTGGATAATTGGGTAAATGTCAAGGAGTGGAAGTGCTGTGTCATAGGGAAGCTCTAAATTAAGTCTGTTGAGGAAATGCCATACTGTTTTCCATAGTGGTTGAATGACTTTGCCATCCCACCAGCAGTGTAGTAATGATCCCCCCTGGCCACATCCCCTCTAGCATCTGTTGTTATTAGTTTTCTTGATCCTGGCCATTCTAATTGGAGTGAGGTGGAATCTTAAAGTTGTTTTGATTTGCATTTCTTTTATAACCAAAGATGTTGAGCATTTTTTCATGTGTCTATAGGCCATTTTTTGCTTCTTCAGAGTAGAAGGCCTTTGTCCGTTGTATGGTTGGTGAACATTCATCAGTATAATAAAGGCTGTGTACAACTAACCCACAGCTAGTATTATACTTAATGACAGAAAGCTAAAGCCATTCCCATTAAAATAAGGAACTAGACAATGATGCCCACTCTCTCCACTCCTCTTTAACATAGTATTAGAATTCCTAGCCAGTGCAATAAGGCAAGAAGCAAGCATAAAGGGGATCCAAATAGGGAAAGAGGAAGTAAAACTATTCCTCTTTGCGGATGACATGATCCTGTATTTAAAGAATCCTATAGACTCTACTCCCAAGCTCCTTGAGCTGATTCAAAACTTTGCAAGTGTAGCAGGCTATAAAAATAACCTTCAAAAATAAACTGCTTTCTTCTATGCCAACAGTGAGAAGAATGAGGCAACAATCAGGACAGCAACTACTTTTGCAATAGCCTCAAAGAAAATAAAGTACGTAGGAATTACCTTAACAAAGAATGTAAAGGACAATTTTGATAAAAACTTTAAAATCTTAGAAAAGGAAATTAAACCAGAACTGGGGAAATGGAAAAACCTCCCATTCTCCGGATTGGAAGAAACAACATCGTGAAAATGACAATCTTGCCAAGAGCTATCTACAAATTCAAGGCAATACCCATCAATATGCCAATGTCATTCTTTAAAGAAATAGAAGAGGCAATCCAAAATTTCATATGGAATAATATAAAACTCAGTATAGCACAAACACTTCTTAGCAGAAAGAACATTGCAGGAGGAATTTCAATACCAATCTTTAGACTCTATTACAGAGCTATAATTATCAAAATAGCTTGGTACTGGCACAAGAACAGGCCTGAAGACCAATGGAATAGAACTGAAGACTCAGATATTAAACCACAGACCTATGGCCACCCAATCTTTGACAAGGGACCCTAAAAAATAGAGTGGAAGAAAGATAGCCTCTTCAACAACTAGTGCTGGCAGAACTGGTGAAGCACCTGCAGAAAACTAAATTTGGATCCTTCTTTGTCACCCGGCAGTAGAATTAACTCCAAATGGATCAAAGACCTGGAGGTAAAAGCCGACACCCTGAAAACTTTACAAGAAGGAATAGGAGATACACTAGGCCTCCTTGGCACAGGTCAAAACTTTCTTAATAAGGACCAAGAATCACAACAAATCAGAGAAAGGCTGGATAAATGGGACTGCATTAAACTTCAGAGCTTTTGTATGGCAAAGGACATAGCTACTAAATTAATTAGGAAGCCTACAGAGTGGGAGAAGATCTTCTAAAGATACATTTGTTCCAAGGCTGCAGTTTGAACTCAGGGCTTCATGTTTTTAGATTTGTACTCAAGGCATGCAATTTATCATTTGAGCTACACTTCTACGTTCACCATTTCGGTGTTTCATTGGAGATAGAATCTCCTGGACTTTCTCACTAAGACTGGCTTTGAAATATATTCCCCATATTGCAGCCTGTTGAGTAGCTAAGATTGCATGCTTAAGCCATTGGTGCTTGGCTAAAAGAAATCCTTAAAAAGATAAAGTTTGTTGATTCACTGTAAATATGTTGTTTAGGTGCCGGAGTTGGGCCTAGAGGTAGATTCCTTGCCTAGTATGCAAGAATATCCAGATTTGGTTCCTCAGTACCACATGCACAGAAAAAGCCAGAAGTGGTGATGTTGCTCAAGTGGCAGAGCACTAGCCTTGAGAAAGCCTGAGTTCAAGCCCAGGACTGGTAAAAAAGGAAAATACATTTGTATTTTTTATTGTATTTATATGACTAGACACTGGGTGGCGATGTTGTTTCACTGCTGTTTTACTGTTATGATCA
The DNA here is from genome assembly GCF_031878675.1 of Megascapheus bottae. Classification (NCBI taxonomy): domain Eukaryota; kingdom Metazoa; phylum Chordata; class Mammalia; order Rodentia; family Geomyidae; genus Megascapheus; species Megascapheus bottae. The sequence goes on along the minus strand of NW_028327345.1, from coordinate 119,035 downwards.
GAGGAGAAAGGAGTGAGGGATGAATGTAGAATGAGGGTTAGAAGGGCGGGGAAAAGGAAGAGAATGTGAAGAAGGAGAGGGAGAAAAAGGAAGGGAAAGAGAAGAGAAGAGATGGGAGGGGAGGGTAAGGGAAAGAGAAGGGAACCATCACAGCCACACTAGAGATAATCTTATGATTTGTTCTTTATAATTAATAAGTGGCTTAAAGATTATATTTGTTGGGTACTGCTGGGTCTTGCTTTTAATCCTAGCTACTCAGAAGGATGAGATGTGAGGCTCACAGTTTTAACCTAGGCAAACAAATCAGAGAATCCCTAAGTCTAGTTAACCAGTAAAAATCTGGAAGTGCGTGCGGGGCAGAAGGTGGCGGTGGTTCAGTGTGAGACATACAGATCTCCCACCAAGATTTATGTTCTGGCAGTTTAGGGGACAGTTCTTTACCAGAAATTGATCTTAAGTAAGCTTTAGCACCACAGAAATCTACTCAGAGAGGAAAAAGGCAGAATACCAGCACAAAAAGAGAGTGTGGAGCCCCGCCAGCAGCAGGGCAGACAGGGCTTCAAAGTGGTTCAGACCCGTGGGCTGCAGACAGAGCCACACAGAGCCTGCATGAGCCAGAGCTGACACCCAGCCATGCATCGCCCAGGCAGCTTCACAGAACCGGAGAAACCAGCAGTTTGTGTGTACCTCCGAGGAGACGTTTCCACTTCTGCTCGTGGAATGGCATTGGGAGGGAGTCCCTCACCCTCCAGCGAGAGCCGTGCCATACTGACTGCTGGTAAAGACCCGGCCTAAGCAATTGGAGCCTGAGAGGTGTTGCTGACAGCACCATCATTCTTACTGGCAAAGGATTTCCCAGAGATCCCTTAGCCAAAAATCCGGACACAGCTGCTGAAGTCCATCCCCTGCGCCAGCCACAGACCTGGTAAACAAAGACCCCCTAGGATCTTTCAGCTTTGTTTTACCATTCAAGCAATCTGACCCGAAAAACCGCAAAGCCAAATCACAAGAGAAAAAGACTTTGTGAAGTTTTTGGTTCCCAAATTTAGTGGAGACACAAGTTTCCTATCCTGCCCCCAACCGAAAACACTGAAAAATACCCTTTTCTTTTTTTGTTTTTTGTTCTACACCTTTTCATTTGCATATTTAGGTGTTCTTATTTTTCTGTATGCCATTTTACCTACACCTTTTTGTCTAATGTTATGATTCATTCCTTTTTTTCCCTCTCTTTTCCCGCATCCTTTTGATCACTGTGGTAGTTCCTAGAAACACAGTGACAGCTGTGGGTACAGTCTGAATTAAAATGATATCCATATTGGTACACTCACCTGCTTTTTAAACTCCTGGTTCTCAACCCTATTATCTTGTGAGTAACAACTCACAGTAATGAGGAATCTCCCCCCAACTTTTTTTGTTTGTTTGTTTGTTTTGTTTTTGTTTGTTTGTTTTTTTGGGTTTTTTGTGTATGTTCTCTTTTCTTTTCTTTTCTTTTATTGTTGTTTTGTTTCTTTTTTCTTTTTAAAATTTGTATCATTGTAATCTCCTATATCTACCTCCCTGTTTTCTCTATATATTCTTCTTTTTCCTCTTCTTTTTTATAAGTTTTTTTAAGTTCATCCAAATTTCTGCTCAAATATTCTACCTGTTTATCACCTTAGGTCAGTTATCCTTACACAATACTTTTTCTTCATTGCTATAACCTTACACTCATGCAGTATTCTTTCCCTACCTCCATTGTCGACTTTCATTTTATTTTTCTCTCTCTGGTCCTCCATTCATCCTTCAACTCTTATAATGCATGTATCTACATTTCATGGTTGTTGAGCAATGCTGTGTTCCTAGGTGTTCAATTATACTCTAGGTCCAGAGGGACTTAAATACAATAGAGTTTGGATTGAGGGGCTTATTGTTTTGGTGATAAATCGGTAATCTGTGGTTGTATTAGATTTGTATGTAAGTGTACAAAAAGTGTGAGAGAGAGAGAGATTACCAATCTAAAAGGGAGAACATATATTGTCACCCAGCCAAAATGTCTAGGTTGGATATATCTTAAAAATTATAATCTTTTTAGTATTAATCTTGCTCACACTTTCAAATGGGCAGAACAGGAAACTCAAGAAAATCATCAAATCAAGAAATAGCATCTCCCACTCAACAAAAACAAGCAATGGAGCAGTCAGTAGCAAATCTAGAAGAGAGTCTTCCAAGTGCTATACAAATGCAATTGATAAACTTCATTAATGTCAAGGTTGAAAATTAAATAAAGAGATAAGGGAGGAAGCCATAGCTAAACAAGAGGAAACCATAAAGAAGGTGATATGTGAAAAACGGGAAGCCATAAAGGAGGTGATAATTTTCAAAGAAAAATGGATGAATTCATAGAACCCACAAACAAAAAGGTGACTGAACTCCAACAAATGTCCAAGAGAATAAAGCTGTTGAGCTAACCACTCAAATGGAAATCAAGGAGCTAATACATAATCTAAAACATGACATGCAAGGCATCAGAAATGAGCAATTAGAAGCAAGGAAGATGAAGAATAAACTAGAAAGCTTTAATAGCAGGTTAGACAATGCAGAAGAGAGTATTCTGGAGTTGAAGTTAATTTAGTTGTTATAGAGAAACAACAGAAAATGAGTCAATTCAATTCAAGGAAATATGGCAAAACGCTACAGAGGTCCAAGATACAATTAGGAAGCCTAATTTAAGGCTGATTGATATTGAGGAGGGTCTGAAGAAAGAGGTCAATGGTATTGGAAATATATGTCAGGGAATTATCTCAGAGAAATTCCCAAATATCAAGAAGGGCTAATTGAAAGGACCTCCAGGATATTGAAACAAAAGCCATATAATGAATGATTGTTGTCCTTAATGTACTATGTTGTCTCTCATCTCCTTTGCTGTCCCTTGGGTATCTCATATTGGTATAGTATCTCACTTTGTTATCTGATATATTGAATTTATTTGTATTTGGATATTTGAAATTTGATAAGGAAGGGGGGAAAACCAAGACGGGTGGGGGGTGTGGGGAGGGAGGGAAATGGGTACCAAGACATGTGAAAGGGTATCAATGTATGTGAATTAATGCACCTTCTATCTGGCAAATATCATGTAACCCTTTTACTAATTACAATAAAAAATAAAAAAAAGAAGGGCAGGCTTATCCAGATACAAGAAGATTTTAGAAGCCCAAATAGATTAGAAAAGGACATCCAATCGCCATATTGTAATCCATACAGGATCAATAGAAACCAAAGGCAGGATTCTAAAAGCAACCAGGGAGAAGAGAACAATCACCTATAAAGGCAAACCAATTACAATAACCCCAGATTTCTCAGCAGAGACCATGGAAGCAAGAAGAGATTGGAAGGATATATGTCATGCCATGAAGTCAAATAACCACCAAACAAGAATACTGTACCAGGCTAAGCTCTCATTCATAATTGAGGCAAAATAACATTCCATTCCAGGGAAAAGCTGCAACATTATGTAGCAACCAAACCAATGTTACAGAAAATTCTCAAAGATGTTCTACACATAGAAAACCAACACAAATGTAATACAGAGAAGGAAATGGCACCTAAAACTCCTAATATCTAAGTACCATAAGAACTATCAAGACACAGGCCCTAATGAATGCTTGTAAAAATGGCAGGAACTAATAAATATTTCTCAATACTGACTCTCAATATCAATGGACTTAACTCTCCAATTAAACGACAGAGAATATTAAGTTGGATCTAAAAGCAAAATCCATTGTTCTGCTGTCTTCAAGAGACACATCTTACCCAAAAATCATTTTTGAAAGTGAGAAGTTGGAATAAACTTTATCAAGCTAATGGCCCCCATAAACAGGCTGGAGTTGCCACCCTCATATCAGATAAAATAGACATCAAACTAAAATTAGTGACAAAAGTCAAAGAAGGTTACTACATACTACTAAAGGAATCTTTTCTCTAGGAGGAAATAACCACCCTAAATATCTACACACCTAATCCTGGAGCTCCGAAATTCATCAAGCAAACTTTACTTTCACTGCAAGCATACATAAATAGAAACACAGTGATTGTTGGTGACTTGAACACACCAATCTCACCTATGGAAAGATCAACCAGGCATAGACTTAACAGAGAAACCTTAGAATTGAACAACTGTATAGAACAAATAGATCTAACAGGCATCTGCAGATTATTCCATCCAGCAACAACACATTATACGATTTTTTTCAATAGCACATGGGACATTTTCCAAAATAGACCACATCTTAAGGCATAAAACAAACCTGGGCAGATTCAGAAATGCTGAAATCATTCTCTGCACTCTCTCAGACCACAAGGGCATCAAATGAGAAATTCAAACTCATCTTCACCAACGAAAACCCTGTAACTCATGGATACTGAACAACACTTTGTTGAATCAGCAATGAGTGGGTCATGGAAGAGATCAGAACAGAAATCCAACAGTTTATGAAATTTAACAAAAAGGAGCACACAAAATACCAGCTACTTTGGGAGACGGCAAAGGCATTACTCAGAACAAAATTGATACATCTGAATGCCTAAAATAACAAATTGCAAATATCGCAAAACAACAATTTAATGTGTCACTTTATGCTCCTGGAAAAAGAGCAACAAACCAACCGTAATCCCAGTAACAGAAAGCAAATTAATAAAATCAAAGCATAATTAAATGAATTGGAGTCCAAAAAAACTATAGAAAGAATCAATGAAACAAGGAGTTTGTTCTTTGAAAAAATTAACAAAATTGACAGAACCTTTGCAAATTTTACCATAAAAAGAAGGGAGCATACCGAAATAAACAAAATCACAAACAAAAATGATAATATCACGACAGAAACTACCAACATCCAGAGTAACATGAGGGAATATTTCTCTCAAAACTTTCTACCAACAAAACTGAAAATCTAGACGAGATGGATGAATTTCTTGCAAATTTTAACAAAACCACACTGAACCAAGAAGAACTACCCCAATTAAACAGGCCTATTTGAAGCACTGAAATAGAAATGGTAATAAGAGACCTTCCACCGAAGAAAAGCCCAGGGTCAGATGGAGTCACACCTGAATTCTATAAGGTCTTGAAAGCAGAGCTCACACCAATAATAATCAAGCTCTTCAAGGATAGTGAAAATGAAGGCTCTTTACCAAACTCATTCTATGAAGGCAGCATAACCCTCATCCCCAAACCAGTCAGAGATTCATCAAAGAAAGAGAACTATACACTTATTTCTTTGGTGAATATCAATGCAAAATTTCTCACTAAAACAACTCATCAAAAAAAATTAAACACTATGATAAAACAGGATTCATCACAGGGAGGCAAAGCTGGTTCAACATACACAAATCAATTAATATAATTCAACACATCACCAGGAGCAAGGACAAAAATCACATGATTGTCTCAATAGACCCAGAAAAGGCATTTGACAAGATCCAAAAGTCATTTATGTTAAAAGCTCTGGAAAAATTAGGAATCCATGTAACATTCATCAGTATAATAAATGCTAAATATGAAAAACCCACAGCTAGTATTATACTTAATGACAGAAAGCTAAAGCCATTCCCATTAAAATCAGGAATGAGCCAAGGATATCCACTCTCTCCACTCCTCTTTAACATAGTGTTAAAATTCCTAGCCAGTGCAATAAGGCAAGAAGCAAGCATAAAGTGGATCCAAATAGGGAAAGAGGAAGTAAAACTTTCCCTCTTTGCAGATGACATGATTCTGTATTTAAAGAATCCTATGGACTCCACTCCCAAGCTCCTTGAGCTGATTTGAAACTTTAGAAATGTAGCAGGGCATAAAATTAACCCTCAAAAATAAGCTGCTTTCTTCTACGCCAGCAGTGAGAGGAATGAGGCAACAATCAGGAAAGCAACTACTTTTGCAATAGCCTCAAAGAAAATAAAGTACCTAGGAATTATCTTAATTAATAATGTAATGGACATTTTTGATGAAAACTATAAAATCCTGAAAAAGGAAATTAAACAGAACTGAGGAAATGGAAAAAACTCACATGCTCCTGGATTGGAAGTATCAACATCATGAAAATGGCAGTTTTGCCAAGGGTTATCTCCAAATTCAACAAAATACCCATCAATATCGCAATGTCTTTCTTTAAAGAAATAGAAGAGGCAATCCAAAATTTCATATGGAATAATACAAGACCTAGTATAGCAAAGACACTTCTTAGCAGAAAGAACAGAGCAGGAGGAATGTCAATACCAAACTTTAGAATCTATTACAGAGCTATATTTATCAAAAGAGCTTGGTACAGTCATAAGAACAGGCCTGAAGGCCAATGGAATAGAGCTGAGGACCCAGATATTAAACCACAGACCTATCGACACCTTATCTTTGACAAGGAAAGCAAAAAATACCCGAAAGGTATAAAGACAGCCTTTTCAACAACTGGTGCTGGTAGAACTGGTTAAGCCCCTGCAGAAAAATAAAGTTGGATCCTTCATTGTCACTCTACACTAGAATTAATTGTAAATGGAACAAAGACTTTGAAGTGAAAGCCGACACACTGAAAACTTTAAAAGAAGGAATAGGAGACACAATAGGCCTCTTTGGTAGAGGTCAAAACTTCCTTAACAAGGACCAAGAATCACAACAAATCATAGAAAGGCAGGTAAGTGGAACTGCATTAAACTTCAGAGCTTTTGTATTGCCAAGGACATATCTAGAAAGTTAATTAGGAAACCAACAGAATGGGAGAAGAACCATACAACTGACAAAGGCCTCATACCTAAAATATATCAACAGCTCAAAAAATTGAATTACTACAAAGCTAATCTCTAAGGTAACAACCATCCCATGAAAAGATGGGCCAAGACATAAAAAGAGTCTTCTCTGAAGAAGAAATAAATATAGCCTGTAGACACATGAAAAAATGCTCAGCATCTCTGGTCATAGAAGAAATGCAAAACAAAACAACTCTAGGATTCCACCTCATCCCCGTTAGAATGGCCAGGATCAAGAAAACTAATAACAACAAATGCTGGAGGGAATGTGGCTAGGAGGGATCACTACTACACTGTTGATGGGAGTGGACACTCATTCAACCACTAAAGTAAGCAGTATGGCATTTTCTCAAAAGACTAAAAATAGAGCTCTCTTATGACCCAACAATTCCACTACTAGGCATCTACCCAATTTTCCAGAAACAAGGACATGCTAAATCCACTAGCACAATGATGTTCATTGCAGCACTATTTATCATAGCAAATGTATGGACCTAACCCAGATGTCCCTCAGTTGATGAGTGGATCAACAAGTTGTGGCATTTGTACACAATGGAATTCTATGCTGCTCTCAGAAAGAATGACATTGCCCCATTTGTAAGGAAATGGAAAGACTTAGAAAAAATCATATTAAGTGAAGTAAGCCAGACTCAAATGAACATAGGCTCAATGGTCTCACTCATTTGTCATAATCAGTAGAAACCCTGGGCTCTCCTAGCAGAGATTTGCGATAGAGCAAAACATAGATACATAAAGACATATAGTATGATGCTAAATGAAAGGACCTCTAGGATATAGAAACAAAAGTCATATAATGAGTGATTGGTGTCCTTAATGTACTATGTTATCTCTCATCTCTTTTGCTGTCCCTTGGTGATCACATATTGTTACAGTATCTCACTTTGCAATCTGATATATTGGATATATTTGTATTTGGTTATTTGAAATTGGTTAGGGAATGGGTGGGATACAAGTTGAGGCATAGGAGTGGGGTGGAAGGGACATGGGGACCAAGACATGAGAAAGGGAATCAATGTATGGGAATTAATGCACCTTCTATATGGCATATATCATGTAACCCTTCTATTAATTACAATAAAATATATGAAAAAAATCTGGAAGTGGAACCGTGGCTTTATTGATATATAGAGTGCAATCTTTGAGGGACAAAAAGCTCAGGACAATGCCCAGGTCCTGAGTTCAAGTCCCAGGACTAACAGATGAGTTGAGGTGGTAAGTGGTAGAAAAGACATGCATTCTTTTGTCTAGCCTTCAGAGAAAATAATTCCTATCTATATGACACTTAGATCAGATCATGAAATCCTAGTAAAAATGAAGTGTTCTTTGTATTGTTTCAAACTATCCAGTGAAATGACACATAGAAATTTGGGCAACAATAAGCCTCATTGTATGTGAAGGAAATTATTTTAAAATATGACAATAGCTAAGTTTTTGTTAGCACTTTCATTATGCCAAGCGTTGACACTAACATTTTCTTTGCCCAGTTACTTTTAATGAAACTTCTAAAATCCTTAATCCCTAATGCAATTTGCCCCAGGCAGCTTGACCTCAGGTTTGTCTAGAACAGTCATCACTAAAATTTCCCAATGGAAAGCGGACCAGGGAGAAGAAAGGAAAGAGTGAAATCAATCAATGTCATTCAAAAACATGGTCTTCCATTTGTATCTCAGCCATATGATGTCCCTCAGTTAATTGCATATCTGCTTCCAGTCCTCTTTCCTTTGCAAAGTCATATTCTACAAGGAAACTGATGGCAAAAGAATACAGTAACAGCTGGAAGTGGATCTGTGGCTCAAGTTGTACAGCTCTATGCTTGAAAAAGCTCAAAGGCAGTGCTCAGGCTCTGAGTTCAAGCCCCAGGACTGGTAAAACCAACTAACCAAACAATACAGTACTAGATGACACTGATCTAGATGCATTGTACTTATGAACAGACACATGGAATTGAAATCTCTTTGTGCACTTACAGTTCGGATAAGAACATCCATGAGATTCTTTAATTCCCTACAAAAATAAAGCTGGAAATAGAGCTTTGGCATTGAGTGATAAAGCTAAGGGAAAGCTCCCAGGTCCTGGGTTCAAGTCCCATTACCAGCATAAAAAAATAAAGTAAAAAATGGAAAAATGATATATTCTCAATTAGAATTTTATATGAATAAAGTAGAGATGGTAGCCTGGATTCTGAGAAAGAGTCTGAAGACCAAGATCTTAGACATGCAGGAATGACCATCTTAGCAAAAAAGACAGATAATATTTAAAACACAAATTACAGACATAAATTCCATGTATATAAGAGAAAGTACTACCTCAGATCCAATTGACCACAATCTTTGTATTTGAATTGTATAACTAAGGTTTCAGATAAAATTTTATGGAAGACCCATAAATCAGTCAACTGATCAATCAATCTAGTTGGGTACTGGTGACTCAAGCCAGTCATCCTACCTATTCAGGAGGGCTAAAATAATGAAAATCAAAGTTCAAAGCAAGCCCAGGCATGAAAGTCTGTGAGATCTTTATCATTGATTAACTACTGAAGATCCAGAAATATAGCAGGGATTGAAGTGTCACTCTTTAAAGAAAAAGCTAAGAGTCCATACCCAAGCACTAAGTTTTTTTTTTTTTTTTTGCCGGTCCTGGGCTTGAGCTCAGGGCCTGAGCACTGTCCTTGGACTTTCTCAAGGCTAGAGCTCTACCACTTGAGCCTCAGCACCACTTCCGACTTTTTTCTATGTATGTGGTACCGAGGAATCGAACCTGGGTCTTCATGCATGCTAGGCAAGCACTTTAACCACTAGGCCAAACTCCCGGCCCGCAAGCACTAAGTTTTAAGGAAGAGAGAAGGAAGAAGAAAGGGGGGAGGGGATTCTGGGCTTTAGGAACTTTGTGATTTAAAGGAATTTCTGTTTTACTGTGTACTTTTCCAGTCAAATAATAATAATAATAATAAAGATAAACATGATAACATATCAACTTACTTCATTTCAAAGCTAACTTCCCTGAGTCTGTTTTTTTATTGTTTGATTCACATTAAAAGGAGTTTAATATGAACAATATTTCTAGCTAGCCAAGCCATTACATTCCTCACCCCCCCCCACACACTGCCCTTTTCAATACATTTAAATTTGGTTGCTATTAAATATAAAAACAAAACATAGTACTCAATATTTTTCTTCTTACTAGAAGTACAATAAGTAAATAATTGGTTTAAAGTATCAACACATAAGTCAATTCCCAAACATCAAGAGCTGTAACTATTTAGGAATCACTTGTAGGCATAAAGGAATTAAAATGACCCAAAGTTGTACTTGTATCTCTCAAAAACAAAATCCCAACACAAAAGTACAAAAGACAGGACCAGGAGTGTGGTCTAGAGGTGGTGTACTTGCCTACCATGCTCGAAGCCCTGCATTTCATTCCTCAGTAGCACATACACAGAAAATGCCACAAGTGTTGCTATGGCTCAAGTGGTGGAGCATTAGCCTTGAGAAAGCTCAAGGACAGTGCCCAGGCCAAGTTTAAGCCCCAGGACTGGCAAAAAAACTGTAAGGAAATGGGAATCCTACTTTTTTCAACTGTCAAAGCAAGGAACACTCAATTTTTTTTGCCAGTCCTGGGCTTGAGCTCAGGGCCTGAGCGCTGCCCTTGGACTTTCTCAAGGCTAGAGCTCTACCACTTGAGCCTCAGCACCACTTCTGGCTTTTTTTCTAGGTATGTGGTACCAAGGAATTGAACCTGGGTCTTGGTGCAGGCTACGCAAAGTACTTTACCACTAGGCCAAACTCCGGGCCCCGACACTCAAATTTTTATGGATAAATATTTTAAAGAAAGAATCCCAGGAGCTTAAGGTGAGACATTAACTTGTTGGTTTGCAATTTTTCCAACTTCTTGTTGTAGGCACTCAGCGCTATAAATTTTCCTCTGAGTACTGCCTTTGCTGTGTCCCAAAGGAGTTGGTATTTTGTGTGCTCCATATTGTTAAATTTCATAAACTGTTGGATTTCTGTTCTGATCTCTTCGATGACCCATTGGCGTTGTTCAGTCTCCATGAGTTACAGGGTTTTCGTTGGTGGAGATGTGTGTTCAGTTCCAGTTTGATGCCTTTGTGGTCTGAGAGTGAGCATGGAATAATTTCTGTGTTTCTGAATCTGTCCAGGTTTGTTTTATGGCCTAAGATGTGATCTGTTTTGGAAAATGTTCCATGTGCTGCTGAGAAAAACGTATATTGTGTTGTTGCTGGGTGGAATATTCTGCAGATGTCTGTTAGATCTAGTTGGTCTATATAGTTGTTCAGTTCTAAGGTTTCTCTGTTGAGTTTTTGCCTTGTTGATCTGTCCATAGGTGAGAGTGCTGTGTTAAGGTCACCGACAATCACTGTATTTCGATCTATGTATGGTTTCAGTGTAAGTAAAGTTTGCTTGATGAAGTTTGGAGCTCCGGGATTGGCTGTGTAAATATTTAGGATCGTTATGTCTTCCTGGAGGAAAGATCCCTTTAGTAGTATGTAGTACCCTTCTTTGTCTTTTCTTACTAATTTTGGTTTGAAGTCTATTTTATCTGATATGAGGATGGCAACTACTTGGCATTTACCCAACCATCCAGAAACAAGGACATACTAAACCCACTAGCACAACAATGTTCATTGTAGCACTATTCACCATAGCAAAGATATGGAACCAACCTAGATGTCCCTCAGTTGATGAGTGGATCAACAAGTTGTGGTATTTGTACACAATGGAATTCTATGCTGCTGTCAGAAAGAATGACATCGCCCCATTTGTTAGGAAATGGAAAGACTTAGAAAAAATCATATTAAGTGAAGTAAGCCAGACTCAAAGGAACTTAGGCTCAATGGTTTCCCTCATTCGTCATAATCAGTAGAAACCTTGGGCTCTACTAGCAGAGATTTGCAATAGAGCAAAGTCTTGATACATAAGGACATATAATGTGAAGCTAATTGAAAGGACCTCCAGGATAGTGAAACAAAAGCCATATAATGAATGATTGTTGTCCTTAATGTACTATGTTGTCTCTCATCTCCTTTGCTGTCCCTCGGTTATCTCATTGGTATAGTATCTCACTTTGTTATCTGATATATTGAATTTATTTGTATTTGGATATTTGAAATTTGATAGGGAAGGGGGGAAAACCAAAATGGGTGGGGGGTGTGGGGGGGGAGGGAAACGGGTACCAAGACATGTGAAAGGGTATCAATGTATGTGAATTAATGCACCTTCTATCTGGCAAATATCATGTAACCCTTTTACTAATTACAATAAAAAAAGAAAGAATCCCACAATGCAAATAAGCATTTTTGCAATTTATAAAGTAGAAATAGGGGAGATAAGAAAGATGAGTCATGGCACCTGTTTCCCCCCACCAAAAAATTATTAAAATTCCACACTGGAATAAACATCTTGGTTGAAAATTAAGTCAAGGGTTTTATTCCCTTTGGTTCACATCATTGCTAAAATAGAAGCATTGTATCTTGTTTGTTTTGGGATTTGTTTTTTCCCAAAAGTATATTGTTTCACACAGTGCTTGAAACATAAAACTTTTATTCCACTGAGCAAATAGATATCGTGTGTGTGCATGTGTGCGTGGGTGTGCATGTGTGTGTGTGTGTGTGTGTGTGTGTGTGTGTGTTTGTGTGTGTGTGAAACCTGAACTGGTTACATGGTATCTATGAGATTTAAAGGGAGGGGTAATTTCCTAAGTACAATAATGAATCACATAGTAGCTTTAACAATCCATGGAACGATCCATCGAGAATTTCCTCGAAATTCATCAGTTTCTTAGAGAACCTGGACCGGGGTTCCCTAAATCACAAATAAGATACTCTCCTGAATGAATTAATTTCTGGAAATTTCTCCAACTATCAACTCCCTAAGTTAACCTAATTGGATTTTCTTAAAAATCAAAGCAATGAGGTTATTGAGAGAAGAAAAACAAAATAAATGACTCCATCCAAAACCTAAAGTCCGGCACTCAGTGGATCCATCAAAACAGATAGCACCAATTCTAATAGAGTAATAACTTACAAAGGAATAGTAAATTGATACCAAATGGGAACATTGGATAAATGTATCCTGAAGTCAGGCTGTACTCGTTTTACGTAGAGTTTTTATTTCCATATTTTTTTCTTTTTTTTTTTTTTTGCCAGTCCTGGGCTTGAGCTCAGGGCCTGAGCACTGTCCTTGGACTTTCTCAAGGTTAGAGCTCTACCACTTGAGCCTTAGCACCACTTCCGGCTTTTTTCTATGTATGTGGTACCGAGGAATCGAACCCGGGCCTTCGTGCATGCTAGGCACGCACTTTAACCACTAGGCCAAACTCCCGGCCCTATTTCTATATTTTAATTTTCCCACGTAGCATGTCACATATTACATTGGCAATGAAGGCTTGGATATTTTATTTTTGCAAGAATAAAGACAGATGTAAACTCATTTAAATAACAATATTAATTCCTCAGTGAAAAAAAAGCAAACAAACAGCTATTGGTGGCATGAAAGACATTGTTATTTCTTCAGGCATATTCTCTAGTTCTTTGAACTTAAAGGTGTTTAAAAGTCCCCTAGTTTCATTGGATCTGCATTTGCATTCCTGCAGTCTGGGTGAGGGTAGAGGCAAGGAAGCCAGAGTAGACCAGGCTTCTGAGCCTGGGGGACTGACTGGTCTCTGCTTTGTGTCTGGATTTTAATAACCACTACAGAGGGCAGGAGTTCTTCAGGTGAGAAGTTTATCAGCCCAGGGGCTCTTACAAAAGCTCCACACTAAAGAATGGCCACCCAGGGAGCAAAACCCAACCCCACTCTGTCATCTGATTTCTACTTAGGATTAGAGAAGTCTTTTAAACAGCAGACTTGTTTCCTTAGTGCTTGTGCATGCTCACTTGTATTGCTTATTTTAGTAGCTATTGAACTGAATGGAGGTGGGGGGGAGGAACCTATAAGAAGAATTTCCTTAGCAACCCTGAAAGGTCCTCAAAGCACTTTCCTCCTCCAGAATTTTTTCTAATCCTTTCTCTATAAATTTCACCTCTGTGGCCTTCTCGGCACGAAGAAAATATTTTTTACAAAAGTGCAAAAGGCTGGGCCACTCACCAAAAACAGGAAAAATAAAAAAGACCCATTGGAAGAAACACATTACTAATGATTCCAACCATTTTATTCCCACGTTCAGCTCCTAAGCAGTTGAACAATTCTAAAGCCTGCGTGCACATCCCAAGTGTCCACAGACTGATTAGCATTTTTTTTAAATAAGTAGATTTTTATATATAATTAATTGCCATTCAGGAAAAATAATACCTTGTTTGGGTTTTGGTTTAGTTTTAGTGTTTCTGGTTTTGGGATGTGTGTGTGTATGAGTGTGTGTGTGTGTGTGTAAGAGTGTGTGTGTGTGTGTAAGAGTGTGTGTGTGTGTGTGTATGTGTGTGTGTGTGTGTGTGTGAGAGAGAGAGAGAGAGAGAGAGAGAGAGAGAGAGAGAGAGAGAGAGAGAGAGAGAGAGAGAGAGAGAGGGACAGGGACAGATAGAGACAGAGAGACAGAGAGAGACAGAGAGAGACAGAGAGAGACACAGAGAGAGAGACAGAGGATCTTGCAATACAACCTAGGCTACTTTGATCTTTGAGACTTCCTGCCCCCAAAATGCTGTGATTGTAGGCATGTACTACTTCATGCAGCTTTAAATATATATATATATATATAACACAACCTTATTTTAATAGTATATATGAACTTTTAACTCTTTTAATAATAATGTATATAACCCCCCTCTTTTTTGCCAGTCCTAGTTTAAGCTCAAGGCCTGAGAACTGTCCTTGGGCTTTCTCAAGGCTAGAGCTCACCACCAGAGCCACAGAACCAGTTCCAGCTATTTTTCTATGTGGTACCTAGGAATGGAACCCAGGTCTTCATGTGTGCTAGGCAAGCACTGTACCACTAGGCCAAATTTCTAGTCCTATTTAACCTTTGTTTATATATAATATATACAGTATATATTATATATGTAATATAAATAAGATAAAATGTCAGATTACAAATGCAATGTGGTAAGTTTTATATACGTATATATACATATATAAATTATAATGTAATGTAAATATATAACATGTATATATAATATATAAAATGTAATATAAATATATAACATAAACTACATTATAAATGTCATGATATATGATAATGTATATGTATACAATATGTATATATATGCATAATAAAATTATTTATAATATATCACCTTCCTTTGTTTCAGTTTGTTTAGTTTTTTGTTGTTGTTGTTATTTTTTAATGTGCTAGTTTTAGGGCCTGTGTTCTGTCCCTGAAATTTCTTTTTCTCCCTCAATGCTGGTGCTCTACCACTTGAGCTGTACCTCCACTTCTGGTTATTTTGTTGGTTCATTGGAGACAGAAGAATCATGGACTTTACTGTCCAGGTTTGATTTTAACTTTGGTCCTTAAATCTCAGCTTCCTGAACGGGGTGAGGGGTGAGGGTGGGGGGGGAGTGAAATGATGACTAAGACATTAGAATGGGTATCAATGTATGTGTATCTGGCAAATATCATGTAACCCTTCTATTAATTACCATAAAAATATATGAAAAAAATAATCCTGGACCTTACTATCCAGGTTAGCTTTGAACTTTGATCTTTAGATCTCAGCTTCCTGAATAACTAAGAATGCAGGTGTAAGCCACCTTTTAAAGAATAGTACTTAGGTCCATGAGTGTAGCCTAGTGGTAATTGTGCTTGGTACCACATACTAAGAAAAAGCCAGAAGAGGCACTGTCCCACACTGGTAGAAAACTAACAAAAGAAAAGAAGAGAGAAGAAAAGAAAAGAACAGTACTTATTCTGATCACTATCCATGATGATGAATAATATTATGATTGCTATTCCTATAATGGTAAATATATTAAAAGCCTGTTTCTAAAAGGCAATATTCTAGTTGTATGTGATCTTTAGATACTCCAATATTACATTTTATATAGTATAGATGTAATGTAACATATATATTATATTATTAAAAATTAATATTAAATACTTCTATTTTTAACACTGGTATATCTAGTTTGACTATTCTTTTAAATAATGTATATGGGTTTCCATTCTGACAGCCTGGGCTCAGATTCATACTGTATGTTATGTATGGCCTACTAAAATTCGCTGTGCCTGAAGCAAACAATTCTGACTTGCAAATAAGTGTGTTTGTTTGTTTGGTTTGGTTTGAGTTCATTACTAAGAACTTAATACCAGGATGTGGGCACTGTCTAGCTTTTTCACTCAAGGCTGATGCTCTACAATTAAAACAATAGCTCCAGTTTCAGCTTTGCCGTAGTTCATTGGAAATAAGAGTCTCATGGACTTCCAGGACTGGGAGTTTTGCCTAGTGGCAAAATGCTTGCCTAGCATGTATGAAGGCCTGGGTTCAATTCCTAGGTATCCCATACACAGAAAAAGCTGGAAGTGGTGCTGTGGCTCAAGTGGTAGAGCCCTAGCCTTGAGAAAGCCCAAGGATATTGGTCAGGCCCTGAGTCCAAGCCCTAGGACTGGCAAAGAAAAAGAATGAAGGAGAAAAAGAAAGAAAGAAAGGGAGAAAGTAAGGAAGAAAGAAAGAAGGAAAGAAAAAAGAAATTAACATGGGCTTCTTAACTGAGCTGACCTGACCCATGAGCCTCAGAGCTCATATTCCTGAGTAGCTGGGATTACAGGTGTGAACCATCAGTCCCTGCCTTGTGTGGATTTCTACCCTCCCTGATTCAGATGACAAATTAAGCATCTTGAAAGGACCCATGACTACATGTCAAACAATAATAAACCCAAGGTACAAACATGTAATACAGAACTTGATCTCACTTCTGATACAAAGCAGGAAAGCAGGAGAAAATAGGCTTTGTAGTCAGGCTGACGCAGGTTTAAATCCATGTACTGATGCTTAATCTTCTAAATGACCTTGGAAAGATTATTTTACACTTCTCTGGCTTCTTGAAATAAAATTAATCAAATGGAGTTACTGCTGGTTTTAAGGTCATGACCATACAAAATAATGCTACAGTTCAACCCTTGTCTGCCATTTAAAAAAAATTTAACTTTAAGCAACACAGTATGAATCATTCTGTATTTAGAGTTCTTTATTTGCAACATGAGGATATTCATATGATTTCTCAAAGGTCTTTAGTATCAATAGGTGCTGGAATTTACATTGCAGCCGCAGCAAACCTTTCAATTCCTTTTTCAGGCAAATGCTTCTGACCACCTCTTTCTACACTGGCCATTTCAAGGGAATTTTCAGTGAAAGTGAGGTTTGACCGCATGGCCAAAAGGCTCTTTCTTTTCTTCCCTTTTTTGGCCTTTTTCTTGTCTGGTTTCTTTGTTTCCTTGCTTCCTTTGTGGGTTATGGGGCTTGATCTCTGGGCCCCATCCATGAACTCTTCAGCTCATGGCTACTGCCCTACCCCTGGATCCACAGCCAGTCTTCCCATTTTTCTAATGTTTCCTTGGAGGTGAGAGTCTCAGTTCCTGTAGTTGCCAGGCTGGTTTGAACTGCAGTCCTCAGATCTCAGCCTCCTGAGTAGCTAGGATGTTCAGACTTGAGACACCCCTCCCCAAACCCTCTTTTATCCTCCCTCCTCCCCCAACTCATTTCTCTCCATCTCACAATTTATGACTTAACGACAGAAGGTGGGCAAACTCGCTGGAAACATCAATCCTACCTTGTCTTTCCTAAGGATAGTTAAGGGAATGTATGGCATGGTATTGGGGCATCCTCCTACAGTTTATTTTTGGAACTGTTAGGAACCTCAGTTGGGCAGGGCTTTCACCCCTTGAGCCCTGCTCTCCTCTCATAAGTTATCACCATCCCAACTCAACATACAGGGAAGCCAGGAGCACTAGGGAACTCAAGACACGTGGATCATCTCACCTATGGGGAAAGCCTGAACAAGAGGAACTCAGTCAGCTTTGTCTAGGAATGTGGTCCCAAGGAATGGGATCCATCTAGGCAAGCACTCCATTGCACTGGGCCAAACGACCGGAGCCTGTCTTTCCTTGCCTATTTGTTTCTCTCTTTTGGTTGTTGTTATGGTTTTCTTTGTTTTTCGTTTGGTGTTCCTGTTATTCTGTTTAGGGTTTTGGGGGGGAGGAGTCGTTCACTTTTTGGTTTTGGGTTTCATTTGGGGTGGGGTGTGTTGTTGCTTTGTTTTGGCTTTTGTTTTTTGGAAGATGCTCTTGTGTTTTGGCATGTTGTCTTCTGGACTGTGATCTTCTTGTGCACCCCTTTCCCCATAGCAGGGACGACAGGCCACAGAGCCCCTTCATTACCTGTTGGTTGAGTTCGGATGGCAATCACTTGTGTGCCGGGTTCTAGGGTGTGGAGTTGTCAACACCAGGAAAGACTCTCCACTCACTGCGATGGGCTGCCCCTGTTAAAAAGGAGCCTGACCGGAAATTGCAGAGTGCCATTGGGTTATCTCCAGATAAGGAACCTTTGGTGACATTCCAAAAGCTCACACTCCCACTGCCCAGGTCAAGGAAGACCCCAACCAGGTCCAGAGGCATCTGCATGTAGTGAGACACAAGTGGAGAAGTGGTATAAAGACTGTCATAGGTGTTGGATTTCATCGTTGAGAGAAGAAAGAGATCCTGAGATTCATCCATGGGGAGGACTCTCACCACCCCCGTGTCCCTACAGACTCCTACAGCCCAGGTGGAGGAACCATTGGCATTGAGCTCCCAGTAAAGTTTCCAGGAGCTGAAGACCTGTGCCCCGAAGGTGGTCGAGGTTATGGAGTGTTCAGCAGGATTCCCAAGAGCGTCTCCACGGGTGACTCCAACCTCTTGCGGAGGTGCGGGTGGCTCATCTTGATTGTGGGCAGCCTCTTGCAAGAAATGCCCCCTCGATACTGGTTGAGTCCCTCCAGTACTCCGGAGACTGGAGCAGCACTGAGCTCTGGCCTCAGAGGGCAAGGCCAAAAGCCAGCACTTCCTTACAACTCTCCAGTGACAAGTTGACAGCCAGGAGAAGTTCCAGGTCTGGCTCCTGGTACTTCTGGATCAGCTCTTGGTAGGTTTCTCTGAGCTGGCGCCTCTTCTGAATTATCTGGGTCTCCATTTCACTGAGTTACCCTAAAACCTGTCTTCCTTGGCTGAGAAGTCTCTCTGAACGGTGCTTTTCCTCCTCGTGGCATTCCTGATCCAGCATTGCAAAAACATCCTTGGTGGTCCCTTGGTATAAGTTCATATAGTGATCCCACTTGATGATGTGCTCCAGCCTTCAGTGTAGTCATCTAGAGCTGGAGGAGGAGTAGACCTAAATGAGAGAGAATCCAGACACCATAAAGGAGACCAAGACAGTATTCTGATCAAGGTCTCAATCTTTATTTTTGCACAGCACAATATATAATTTTAGTAGAACGGTGATTGATGCAAGCAGGTTGCCTAGTGATATTGCTTAGTAACCATCTCTATACAAGATTTACCTGAAACAAACCTGGGGAAGGGTTCAGGAGTTGGTCAAAGTGTTTGCCAAACAGGATACATGAATCAAGTTCTTTTTGCTTACAGAATATTGGAGTTGGGTTTTCATGGAAGGATGAGTAGAAACAATTAGCTATTCTTTCAGGTTACAGAGACTTACAGTTAATAAGTTCTTTTAGTTTATTACTTAATTCTTTCAGCTTACAGAATCTTATGGTTTCTGCATGTCATAGCAATAGCTGTTTGGTGCTCAGCCTCTCGTCCCTTTTTACTTAATTTATTAAAAGGCCAAATATTGTTATAATACAGGTGAAGCAGCTTTAAGCAAAACCATATCTTAGAGAAATCAATGTTTTAAGCAAGATTGGCATTAACCCTTGGAAGGAAGTAGGAACCTATCCCCCTGGAAAGCTTTACAGGATCCTTTTTGAGGGGAGGGGATTTTTTTTTATTGATATCCAACCCCTATGCAGATGGGTTTGCTTCCACGAGCCCGACCGGCACTTTTGCATTGATCCCAAGTCAATAGGTACTGCTCGGTTCTGGCCTTCCATGGGTGCCAATGGCCTACATTTAGCCGGTTCGTGTTCCAGCCGCCTTTGTAGAACTGCTGTTGTTTGTTGATTTGCTTGTGTAGTAGGAGATGGTAGCCTCCGTGCCTTCACCTGCCACTTGAGTGGCCAAATCTAGCCTATGATAATGAATTTGAAGGGATGCCAGGGAGTCAACTGGCTGTTTTACAAAGCTCAGATGCTATTGAATATGCATGGTCCTATGGATACAATAATCAAAATACCCAATAAAGGACCTAGGAGGGGAAGGAGGTAAGGCAACATTCCATCTAATCCAGTCCAAAAGGGGTTATCAAACAATTCTCAGAGGTGTTTGATCAAGTCCTCCTGGAGGTTCTTAATCTTGTCTCCCACAATACTGGACTTGTTTGCATAAAAGCAGCACCACTCCTGTAAAGACAAACAAATTCCTCCCTGTTCTGCGGTGAGTAGATCTAGCCCTCTTCTATTCTGAAGAACTACCTCAGGCAGGGAATCCTTTTGATCCTGAAGGTCACTAAAAGTGCTGGACAATGCATGAACATCCTCTATTTACTGATTGGACAATTTGGGGTCAGAGTGTAGTGACACTCCCAATCCTGCCGTTCCTGCACCTCGGGCTGCAGTGATTGCCAATCCAGCTAGGAAGGGAATAAAAACAGCCCGCTTATGTTTTCCTCCTACCATTTCTAGGCTGGGAATCGGCAGAACTTCACTTCCAAGAATAATGTCTATATTGTGGAGCAGTGAAACAAGTACACAAACTCCAGTCCATTTTACAGGGAGTTGGGTAAAGGCCAGGATGCCTCCACAGACAAATACTTTTCCTACAGCAGGCAAAGGAAAATAGTAGGAGAAGAGTAATTAATTACTGCTAAACAACTGCTAAAAAATTACTCCTACATGTATATCAAAGGTATTATTCTGAGATTGACTAAAAAAGCACAAAGAATTAATAGGCAGAATTAATAGGGCTAAGGGAATTATTGCTTGGAATGGCAATCTGGATTGATGTGCCCCCATGGCAATCAAAGGGGTTGCCAAAAAGGGAAAGTAGGAGGGTTTCTTTATCTAGTAGAGTTCTGTGTCCTTGGATGATGACAGCAGCAACATCAAGACTGACATTTGTAGGATCCACAGGAGTTTTGACGATTTTCTAGAATAGAAGAAAGCATTTTAGTTCTCAGGGAGCTAGCCTTCCCTGGAAGGTGAGTTATCAATGGGCTTTACGAGTCATTCTGGGAGCCAATGAACGGCGCCTTCTTTTTTATCAAATATACAGGCTGATCTTCTTCGCCAGATCAAAACTGGGTCAGGGCCCTTCTATTGGGTAGTCAGAGGATCCTTCCAAATAAGAGTTGCATAATTATCAATAGTTTCGGGGTGCCAAAGGCGATCAGCTGCAAGTTTTCATTAATATCCAGTGTTAAAAAATTAATAACAAATAGAGCATGATGAAGAATATTTTTGGAGTTCCTTCTGTGGGAAAAAAGGTTTATGTTCTAAACTTTTGAAAAGTATTTTTAAGGGTTTGATGAGCTTGTTCAACAATTCCTTGACCTTGACGATTATAGGGAATACCAGTGATGTGTTTTACTTGCATCTGGTGGCAGAAATGTTGAAAATTTATGCCAGTATATCCACGGCCATTATCAGTCTTAATAATCTTAGGCTTTCCCATAACTGCCATGCAATTAAGTACATGGGCAATAACATTTTTGGAGGCCTCACCAGAATGTGATGTGGCAAAAATAAATCCACTAAAGGTATCTACAGTAACATGAAGATATTTAAGAGTAACGAAAAAGGGAACCTGAGTAACATCCATTTACCACAATTCATTAGGAACCAATCCTCAGGGATTAACACCCAAATGGGGTATTGGCAACAGGGTAATGCAATTTTGGCACTGTTTAACAATTTTCCCAGCCTGCTCTCTGGTGATTTTAAAAAGAAGATGAAGGGTCTGAGCATTAATGTGATGTAGCGAATGAGCTTCTCTGCCTGGGCTATCAGGTAATTTTTAGCTAAAAATACCAATTGGGTAGCTTGGTCTATTATTTCATTGCCCTTTGTCAAAGGTCCATGGAGGCCAGAGTGGGCACGGATGTCGCCTCTAAAGAAGGGGCAACTTCTAGTTTGAATATATCGTTGAATTAAGAAAAATAGAAAATAGTGGTGCAGAATTTGTAGTCGGCTTAATAAAAGGCACTGTTTCAAGCAATGGTATAGAATGAGCAATATAGGCACTATCAGTGTACAGATTAAAAGAAGAAGTATGTAACTGAGGAAAAACTTGTAAGACTGCAAACAACCCAACCAACTGGGAAGAACAATAGGGGGACTTTAAGGAAGTAATTTCGCCATTAATAGAAAAGGCAGCTTGCCCATTGGAGGAGCCATCTGTGAACAAAAGGGAGGCATTAGGAAGGGGCTTATGGAAGGTCTGTACAGGGAAGGTAATGGGTTGATATCACAAAAACTGAAGAAGTTTATCAGCAGGATAATGTTTATCAAAAATGCCTAAAAAGGAAATTCATGAAACAGCCCAATCATCATCATTTTGAATTAACCATTGAATCTGGGAGGGAGTATATGGTAAAATTATTTTATCTGGGTCTTTGCCAAATTTTTTCTGCTTTGTTCCCTTTCTATTTTAACTAGCTCCATCACCCACCTAGTGTAGGGTGTAAGGACCTCAGCTGGTGCAGCAGGCAAGTGTACCCAAGACAGTGGTTCTTTCTGCCAAAAGACTCCAGTGGGTGTGAAACTAGATGCACAAATGGCACACTGTAAGGGTAGGTCATAATTAACAAAAGTAATTTGCTGGTTAGAAATGGCTGCCTCTACTCTGGAGAGAGTTTCTTGAGCAGGAGCATCCAAAGAGCATTTAGAAAGGGTTCGGAATCTCCTCTAAGACTATCAAACAGGGGTTTATGCTCACCCGTAGTCAGTTTAAGATAGGGTTGGAGCCAGTTGATGTCACCCAAGAGTTTGTGGAAATCATTTAAGGTTTTAAGATGATTAATCCTAAGTTGAATTTTTGGGATAATATCTTATTGGAAAAATGCTCAAAGCCTAAAAATAGATATGGAGGTTTTAACTGAATCTTATGTGGTGCAAATTGAAGACCTGCACTGGTAAGAGCATTTGATAGTTGTTGAGAAAAATGGAGAAGGCAATCAGCATGTGGTCCAACAAGAAGAATATCATCCATATAATGAATTACATAGAGAGAGGGATCCTTTAATCTGAATGGATCTATAATCTGAGCAACAAATTTTTGACATAATGTAGGGCTATTGGCCATCCCCTGGGGCAAAACTTTCCCTGAAACCTAGACATAGGGCCTTTAAAATTCACTACTGGTAGACTGAATGCAAAGTAGTGGCGATCCTCCGGATGGAGGATAAATCAATGTCAATTTTATAATACCTTTGAGAATGGCAACCGGAGTAGGAAAGCCAGGTTGAAGGGCACCCATGGGAATCATGGCCTTATTAATTTCCCTAAGATCTTGAAGAAGTCTCCACTTTCCTGATTTCTTTTTTATTACAAAAATGGGTGTGTTCCAAGGGGAAGTAGTAGATTCAATGTGGCCTGCAGCAAGCTGTTCCTGTACTAACGCTGTGGCTGCAGCCAACTTTTCAATTGTTAGAGGACACTGATCAACCCACACAGGATCTGTCCTTACCGAAGAAATTTTGTCTGCATGGAGTACAGGCATGTCAATGGCCACTAAGGAAAATTTTTATAGCCTATGCCAGCGTGATCAGTCTTATCTGGATGGGTGCTGTAAGACCCTGAGAATTCTTTCCCAGCCCTTGACCTGGGCGATATCCTTGATTAAGTATTTGTTGTGTAATTAATTCATTGGGGCTGCACATAATGAGTCCATCTGAGAAAGAATATCTCTGCCCCATAAGTTAACTGGGAGGTCGGTGACCACATAAGGCTGCACTGTGACTTTTTTCCATTCCTCGTCTTCCCACAAAATAATTTTAGAACTTTCAAGTGAGTCATAGCAGGGTTAAGGGGCCATGCTGAAGGCCAATCCCTATTGGAGATGATAGTAGCATCTGCTCCTGTATCAACTATGCCCTCAAAAATCCTTCCATCTAATTTTACCTTTAATAAAGGTTTCCTATGTGTAATTTCCTGTACCCAATAGTTATCTGAGGAACCAAAATTATGAGTGCCTCTCCGGCGTTTGTGACTGGGGTTATTAGTAATGAGAGGAGGCAATACCAATAGAGCAATCCTCTGGCCAACGAAAATAGTTATAGGTCTTTGAGAAGCAGTTGCCACTATTTTGATTTCCCCAGTATAATCATTATCAATAATGCTTGGTGAAATATTAAGACCCTAGATGGTGGAGCTTCCATGTCACAAAATTAAGCCAAATGTGTTTGGGGGCAAAGGGCCAAAAATTCCAGGGGAAAGGATCTGAGTTCCAGAATCAGGAGTCAATATTGAGTGGGAGGTGGCACAGAGGTCCAGTCCTGCACTACCTGGCGTTACTCGCATGAGGGAGATGACATTAGATGAGCTGGAGATTGGGCGACGAACCGGACAGCCCCAGGGTTCAATCCCAGTGTTGGCTTCAGGCCCTGCGGTGGGCCCCTCATCAAGCTTCCCTGCTTCGGGGGCAGTGGTTTTCCCTGGTTATCAGTTTTGGACTTACACTCCTAGGACCAAAGTTTTCCTTGTTTGCCTTGGGGACAAACTGATGGAAGTGGAGGCTGCTCTGCCTTAGGGGCTGGGCACTCTTTCAAAAAATGATCAGGCTATTTGCAGTTAAAGCATGTCTTAGCCTTGGGTCCCTGGGTAAAATCTTTGAAGGTGGGTCCAATACCCAATCCAATATAACGTGAGGCTGGGTTAACAGCAGCATAAAGTCTGATATAATCAGAAAGAGTTTTGCCACAGCAATGAGGAGGTATTGCAGCCTGACAGGCAGAATTGGCATTCTGAA
This sequence comes from Megascapheus bottae, assembly GCF_031878675.1. Lineage (NCBI taxonomy): Eukaryota > Metazoa > Chordata > Mammalia > Rodentia > Geomyidae > Megascapheus > Megascapheus bottae. The sequence continues at coordinate 94,243 of NW_028327345.1, read as the reverse complement.
AGGCAAGATGTCTAATGAGTTCATTATCTGTCTCTTTGCCCCCTATCAATCGCTCTGCAGCCTCAGTAAGGCACCCCACAAATTCACTGAATGTCTCTTGGGATCCCTGATGAATTTTTGTTATGGAATAAACAGCCGACCCTTGAGGAGGGAGGCTCTTCCAAGCCTGAAGGGCTGCATGCTGAATTTGAACAAGTGACCCTGGGTGAAATTTGGCTTGTTTTTCATTGTTATCAAAGGGGCTTTGTCCTAATAATTTACTTAGGGTCCCTGTCTTAGACGGACCTGTAGCACTTATATTGCGACGTGCAATCTCCTGACATCTTTCAGCATAATCAGCTTTCCATGACAGATATTGGCCTCTTTAAGTGCAGCTTTAGCTAGCATTCCCCAGTCATTTACTGTAAGCCGGTCTTCACTAATGGATTCTAAAAGAGAGAGAGAGCAAAGAGGGCAACTGGGCCATACATGGAGACAGTGCTTTTAAGTTCCTTAATATATTTGAATTTTAAGGGACGATATTTTTGTGCTTTAATAATTAGGGGGTTATTTTCTTCCTCTTCTTCGGAGGTTTCTTTTTCTTTACTACCTGGCTCCCTTTCCTCCCCATCCTCTTCCTCCTTTTCTTTCCCTTCACTGTCTCCTTGGTTTTCTGTTTTATTAGGGGGGCTCTTGGCAGACTTTTCCTGAGATCTAGTTATGGGAAAGGCATGAAGAGTTCGTCTATCCTTTGTCTTAGTTTTCAGTGAGGTATTGGATGAGGAACTTATTTCTATATCTAGTCCTCAAAGCTGTTTAAGCAAGGCAGACTTTTCCTTTTTAATTTGAATATGAGTTTTTAAGAACTGGGCTTCTCTAACAACTCTTACAATGGCTTGTCGGGTAACTTCTGTCAAATCATTTATGGGCACAGAGGCAAGGGCTGGAGTACAGAAGGGATGGGCCGTTTTATAGGATGGCGGCTTGGTTGAAAGGGAGGCTGTTGGAGGCTGATCGGAGTTATGATATTTGGCTGCCTCTTCCTCTAGTGAGGCCTCCTCTTCTGCGGAGATGATATCATCACAAATATCACCAAAGTCTATACCCGAAAGAACAGGATAGATGGATTTAGCTTATAAGGCTGAGCACCACTACTATTTGTGGTCATAGGGATGATGACGGAAGGACAAGGAGAAGCAGGAAGAGGCGGATTGGAAATTTTGGAAAATTCTTTTTGAGGAGAAGACTGGCTTCCCTTACATTTGTATAAGGGATTTAGGGAAATTTCTCCATTTTTCACTACCTCAGAGACATCTGCTTGATATTGTCGCACCTGCAGGACCTCATTTAGGAGGTTCCAATAGGAGAAGGCTTGAACAGGCACTTTTTGGCCGAAATTGAGTCTTTACGACAATCACCTACATGCTGCCATCTGTTTTCATCTATAGTTCCCTCTTGTGGGAACCAAGGACAAAGATCCTCCAGAAACATAAAGAAATCTACCAAATCTTTTTTCTTAACCCTTTTTCCTCGGGCTTTGAGTGAGGTTTTAAGCCTTTGAATAAACAACTCATGCTTACTCTTTGTCCCATAATCATCACTCTCCCTACCTTACTTGGGCCTGTGCCACAGATGGGTCTCTCTGTGGTGGTCGTTATTCTTGGGCCTGTGTCACAGACGGTTTCTCTGGTGGTCCTTATATCGGTCTTCTCTTACCTTCCTGGGCCGGTATCACTGATGAGTCCCTCTGTGGTGGCTTTTTTGCAGGTCCTCTCTTAAACAAGAGGGCGACCTAAAGAAAACAACCAGCTTTCTAGCGACGTTCACCTCAGTTTTCCGTGCCTCAAGCCCCATTTTGGGAGCCACTTACACCAGCCTCCAGGGTAGTCAACCAAAGCTCGAGTAGGAGTGCGCCAGAATGAAAGACAAACCAGACATGAGAAAGGAGACCAAGACAATATTCTCATCAAGGTCTCAATCTTTATTTTTGCACAGCAGAATATAAAAGTTTAGCAGAAAGGTGATGGAGGCAAGCAGGTTGCCTAGTGGTATTTCTTAGTAACCATCTCTATAAAATATATACCTGAAACAAACCTGGGAAGGGAGTCAGGAGTTTGTCAAAGTGTTTGCCAAAGAGGATACATAAATCAAGTTATTTTACCTTACAGAATATTGAACTTGGGTGGTCAAGGAAGGAGTAGCAGATACAATAAGCAATTCTTTCAGTTACAAAGTCTTACCCTTACTAAGTTCAGCTTAAAGATACTTATAGTTCCTGCATGTCATAGCAACAGCTGTATAGTTCCCAGCAAAGATGAGTCTCCTGTTCTTGTGGATGTTCCTCTGGATTTCTTGTATCTTGTTCCAGATGGTTGGCATCAGCTTGCAAATGGCCTCTCCCTGATCTTTAGAAGCCCTTTCCACAGAATGGTGACTGTGAGACTCGTGCTCCTGAGAGCGGGAGCACTGCACACAGAGCAGGTCCTTGACGACTAGGAAGAAGATGTGCCTTGTCTCCTTGTGTGGGCCACACTTATGTTCCTTCAAGCTCCGGAGTTGCCAGAGGCTGGCTTTTCTGGCAAGGGCCACCAGACTCTTCAAAGGGACGTCAGACTTGAGGTCTCCCTGCTGAGTGGGTTTGCAGCAGGCAGGGCATGTTCCTGGGAGGGTTTGGCTTTCTTCGCAGGACAGGTAGAGACAAGGTCGACAGAAACTGTGGCCGCAGTCTATGGTGACTGCGTCTAGGAAGGTATTTCTGCAGACGGCACAGCTCAGCTCCTTCTGGAATGCTTGCAGAGCGTCGCCGTCCATAGTTGAAACTAGGGAGCTGGGCGTCACTGCTCACACCACTGATCTGAGGTACTCAGGGGCTGAGATCTGAAGGTCATGCTTCGTGGCCTGCCTGCCAAGGAAAGCATGCCTGACCGCCTTCTCTCCTCCCTTCTATCAACCACTCAGTAATTAGCCACAGCCGTGTGGCACAGTGCTAGCCCCGAGCCCTGAGGACCTAAAGGATAGCCCTCAGGCCCGGGTGCTAGCCCCACAATCGACCTAGACCAACCAACAGAAAGACCGAATGACCGAAAGAACCAATCCTCCAAGCAATCAGATACAAGACCAAACCAAAGTTCAACAAGAATGAAAAGAAAAGATCCTACTGCTCTCACACTCAGCGGCGCTATCCAAGCTCCCAACACAGATGGTCTCGCTGGGCTGGCCCTTTCTCTGAGAGGCCTGAAACACTGACCAGCACTCCTATATATGCTGAGAGGGGCGGGGTCCCCAGAAGGGGTTGCAACAACTCACAGTGTCAGGCAACTTGATTGACATATCAGTAGGTGCTGGAATTTACATTGCAGCAGCAAGAACACCTTTCAATTCCTTCTTCATGCAAATGGTTCTGACAACTTCTTTCTACCCTGTCCATTTCAGGTAAATTTTCATTGAAAGTGAGGTTTGACGCTATTTCCAAATGGTTTCTTTTCTTCCCTTTTTATCCTTTTTCTTGTCTGGTTTCTTTGCTTCCTTGTTTGCTTTGTGGGTTATAGGGCTTGAACTCTTTACACTGTCCCTGAAATCTTCAGCTCATGGCTACTGCCCTACATGCAATCTCCATTTAGTGAGACACAGGTGGAGAAGTGCTGAAAAGACTGTCATAGGTGTTGGATTTCATAGTTAAGAGAAGAAAGTGGTTCTGACATACATCCATGGGGAGTTCTCTCCCCACTGCCGAGTCCCTACAGACTCCTATATCCCAGGTGGAAGATTCATTGGCACTGAGCTCCCAGTAACGATTCCCGGAGCTGAAGACCTGGGCCCCGAAGGCGGTCAAGTCAGTGTTGTGTTCAGCAAGATTCCTAAGCGTGTCTCCACAGGTGGCTCCAACCTCTTCTGGAGGAGTGTGCAGCTCATCTTGATTGAGGGCAGCCTCTCGCAAGGAAATGCCCATTCGGTACTGGTTGAGTCTCTCCAGTAGTCCAGGGACTGGAAGAGCATGGAGCTGTGGCCTCAGAGGGCCAGGCACAAAGGCCAGTACTCCCTTACAACTCTCCAGTGTCAAGTCGACATCCTGGAGAATTTCCAGGTCTGGCTTTTGTACATCTGGATCAGCTCCTGGTAGGTTTCTCTGAGCTGGCGCCTCTTCTGAATCATCTGGGTCTCCATTTGGCTGAGTTGCCATAAACCCTGTCTTCCTTGGCTGAGAAGTCTCTCTGAATGCTGCTTTTCCTCCTCGTAGCGTTCCCGATCCAGCATGGCAAAAACCTCCTTGGTGGTCCCTCGGTAGAGGTTCACATAGCGAACCCACTGTCTAATGAGTCTCCTGTTTTTGTGGATGTTCCTCTGGTTTTATTGTATCTTGTTCCAGACGGTTGGCATCAGCTTGCAAATGGCCTCCTGCTGCTCTTCAGCAGCCCTTTCCTCGGGCTGGTGGCTGTGAGACTCATGCTCCTGAGAGCGGGAGCACTGCGCACAGAGCAGATCCTTGTCCACCTGGCAGAAGATGTGCCTTGTCTCCGTATGTTTGCCACACTTGTGTTCCTCCGAGCTCAGGAATCGCCAGAGGCTGGCTTTTCTGGCAAGGGCCACCAGGCTCTTCAGAATGATGTAGAATTTGTGGTTTCAGTTTCCTGTTTGGTTAAGGTTAGGGACAGTGTTCGGGTCTGGGTTAGACTGAGCATTCAGGTTAGTATTCACGTTAGGTTTAGGGTTATTCTGAGTTTTCAGGTTCAGTTTAGGTACTGGGTAAGGGTTCGTATTTGGGTTAGGTTCAGATTCAGATTAGGGTTAGGGTTAGTGTTCGAGTTAGGTTTAGGGTAGGGTTGGGATTAGGGTTCAGGATTGGAGTACTGTTCGAATCGATGTATAGGTTTTTGTTTAGTGTTCAGTTTACCTTAATATTAAGGTTGGGTTTAAGTTTTGGGTTAGGTTCTGGTTAGGTTTTGGGTTGAGTTTAGTGTTAGGGTTAGGGTTTGGGTTTGGGATAGGTATTACTTAAGGGTTAATATTAGATTTATGGTTAAATTTACAGTTAGGTTTATGGATAGGATTAGGGTTTGTATTCAAGTTAGGGATATGGTTAGGATTCAGTGTAGGTTTTGGTTAAGGGTTGGGATTAGGGTTAGGTTTCAGGATATGTTTAGGGTTAGGATTATGGTTCGCGTTCAGGTTAGCTTTCAGGTTAGGTTTGGGTTTTGGGTTATAGTTAGGGATAGATTTTGGGTTAGGTTTTGGGTAAGGATTAATATTAGGGTTAGGGTTAGGGTTTGGGTTAGAGTTAGGGTTAGGTTTAAGTTTAGGATTTGTTAGTGTTCGTTTTAGGGTTCGGGTTTGGGTTCATGTTAGTTTTTGGGTTAAAGTTCAGGTTAGGGTCATGTTTAGGGTTCAGGTTAGTTTTGATTATGGCTACTGTTTGGGGTAGGATTAGGTTTAGATTTAGGCTTAGGGTAACTATAGGGGTTCAGGATTGGGTTCAGACAAGGTTTAGGTTTTGGGTTAGGGATCGGGTTAGGATTAGTGTTATCATTCAGGTTAGGGGTATGCTTCAGATTCTAGTTAAGTTAAGGTTTCATATTTGGGTTCTGGATATTGTTAGGATTAGGGTTTGGTTTAGGTTTAGGGTTAAGGTTGAGGTTCGATTTAGTCTTAGGTTACGGGTTAGAGGTAGGATTCAGGTTAGGGTTCTGGTTAGTGTTAGGGTTAGGGATCGGGAAGGGGGTTAGTTTTAGGGTTAGGATTCAAGTTCGGTTTGCGGTTAGGGTTAGTGTTAGGGTTAGGTTCACCGTTCAGGTTCGGGTTAGGGTTCGGTTAGGGTCAGGATTTGCTTTAGGGTTTTAATACGGATTCGGGTGGGTAGTTGCAGGTTCCCCTTAGGGTTATGGTTATGGTTAGGATGTGATATAGGTTACAGTTTAGAATTATAGTTAGGTTTCAACTTAGGTTTCAGGTTAGGGTTAGGGTTAGCGTTAGATTTTGGGTTCAGGTTCGGGTGGTTTAGGTTTAGTGTTCAGGTTAGTGTTAGAGCTTAAGTTTAGGTTTCAGATTATGGTTATGTTGGGTTATAGGTAGGTCTCAGGTTAGGGTTATTATTCGGCTTTGGGTTCAGATTTAGGTTAGAGTTAGGGTTCAGGTTCTGTTCAGGGTTAGGGTTCAGGGTTGGTTTAAGTTTAGGTTTTGGGTTACTAATCGGGTTAGGGTTTGAGTTCTGGTTTGGGTTAGAATTAGAGTTTGGATTAGGGTGAGGGTTAGATTTTGTTTCTGGGTAGGGTTAGTTTTTGGTTCGTGTTAGGGTTATGGTTAGGGTTAGGATTCGGGTTAGGTTTGGGTTTAGATTTCAGTTTCAGGTTAGGGTTAGGGCTAGTGTTAGGGTTCAGGTTAAGGTTGGGTTTGTGGTTCGGGTTCATGTTTGGTTTAGGGTTTGTGTTAGGGTTACAGTTACTGATAGTTTTCGTGTTAGGGTTTGGGTTAGGTATATCGTTAGGTTTAGGATTAGCGTTCAGGTTAGGATTGGTTTTCACGTTTGGATTCATGTTCGGGTTAGAGTTAGCATTTGGGGTAGGGTTAGGCTTCAGGTAAGGGTTAGGGTTCGGGTTCAGCTTAGGGTTATGGACAGTTTTCGTGTTGCGGTTCGCTTTAGGATGTGGCTTCAGGTAGAGTTAGGGTTAGGGTTCAGGCTCAGGTTCATATTACGGTAAGGGTTAGGGTTAATGTTAGGGTTAGGGTTCGGGTCAAGTTTAGGGTTTGCTTTGGAGTGTGGTGAAGGGTTCAGGTTAAGGATAGGATTACAGTTTTGGTTAGGGTTAGGGTTTTGTTTAGGTTCAGGATTACGGTTAGGGTTACTGTACTGGTTAAGTTTGGGTTCAGGTTCAGGTCTGATTAAGTTTGGGGCTAGGATTAGGATTTGGCGGAAGTTTCAGTTTAGGGTTAGGGTTAGGACTCAGGTTAGGGTTATGGTTATGTTTAGGATTCTGGTTCGGGTTAGGGTTCAGGATAGGTTTCAGGTACAGTTTACGGTTAGGTTATGGTTAGGATTAGGGTAAGGATTTGGTCTTGGTTAGTGTTATGGTTAGGATTAGATTTTGGGTTCAGGTTGGATTAGGGTTAGCCATAGTCTTAGGGATAGGATTAGAGTTCGAGTTCACGTTTGGGTTATGGCTGGGATTCAGTGTTGGTTTTGGTTTTGGGGTAGGGTTAGGATTAGGGTTTAGAAGTAGGTTTAGGGTTTGGGTTAGGTTTTGGGTTCAGGTTAAGGATAGGTTTCATGTTAGGTTAGGGTTAGTGTACAGGTTAGGGTTCGGTTTGGGTTCTAGTTATGGTTATGGTTAGGTTTAGAATTAGGTGTATAGTTAGGGTTTGGGTTAGGTTTAGGGTTAGGGTTATGTTTAGGATTAGGTTTTGGTTTAGGGTTAGTGTTCAGGGTAGTGTTAGGGTTAGACTTAGGGATAGGGTTCACATTCTGCTTAGGGTAAGTGTTCGGTTTAGGGTTAGATTTAGGATTACTTTTTGGGTTAGAGTTAGAGGAAGATTAACAGTTCGCCTTTGGGTTATTGTTAGGGTTTGGGTTAGGGTTCAGGATAGGGTTAGGGTTAGGGTGAGGGATCAGGTTTGGCTTATATTTCTGGTTCAGCTTAGGGTTAGGCTTTGGATTTAGATTTAGGGTTAAGTTCAGGTTACAGTTAGGGTTAGGATCCGGTTATCCTTCGGGTTAGGGTCGGGTTTGGGTTAAGATTATGGTTAGGGTTAGGTATCCATTTAGGATTTGGGTTAGAGTTAGGGTTTGGGTTCTGTTTAGGGGCAGGGTTTAGGTTAGGTTTAGGTTTGTCGTTCGGGTTAGGGTTATGGTTCTGTTTCAGAATACGTTTCAAGTTAAGGTTAGGTTTCTGTAAGGGTTAGGGTTAGGTTTAGAATTTATTTTAGTGTTAGGATTCGGGTTAGAGTTTGGGAAGGGGGTTATGTTTAGGGTTCGAGTTAGAGTTAGGGTTAGGGTTTGGTTTATATTTATGGGTAGGGTTAGGGTTACAGTTTGTGTTATGGTTTGGTTTAAGTTTAGGGTTTGATTTAGGGTTCTGTTTAGAGTTAGGGTTGAAGTTTGGGTAGGTTTAGAGTAAGGTTTCCACTGATGGTTAGGGTTTAGGTTAAGGCTTGGGTTTAGGTTACGGTTAGTGTTCAGGTTAGGCTTAGATTTTGTGTTAGCATTAGGTTTCAGGTTAGAATTCAGGTTAAGTTTAAGTTTCAAGTTAGGGTTTGGTTTTGGTTTCAGGCCAGATTAGGGTTTGGGTTAGAGTTAGGATGCTGTGTTAGGATGCAGTTTAGGATTACAGTTAGGGTTAGGGTTAGGTTTCCTATTCGAGTTCTGGTTGGGGTTAGGGTTAGGACTCTGTTTATGGTTATGCTTAGGTTACGGTTAGGGTTAGGATTATTGTTAGGTTAGGGTTAAGTTCAGGTTAAGGTTATGGTTATGGTTAGGGTCGTGTTGGTTTGAGGTTCGGGTTGGCGGTAGGGGACTGCTTAGGGTTAGGGTTAGGTTTAAGGTTTGGGTTAGTGTTCGGTTAGGATTCAGGTAAGGTTCGGGTTCTGGTTAGGGTTAGAATTAGGATTACAGTTAAGGTTATGGTTAGGTTTGGTTTGGGTTCAAGTTCCAGTTAGGGTTAGATTTTTTTATTAGGTTTGTTTTAAGGTTAGGGTTAGGGTCCAGGGTAGGGTTAGTGCTAGGTTTAGGGTTCGGTAAGGGTTAAGGTTAGGGTTAGGATTAGAGTTTGGCTAATGATTGGGTTAATTTTCACTTTCGTCTTTTGTTAGAGATAGGTTTTGGTTTTGGTTTTAGTTTTAGTTTGGTTTGGGGTTTGAGTTAGAGTTCATTTTTTGGGTAGATTAGGGTTAGGTTCTGCCTTTGGATTAGGCTTATGCTTAGAATTATGTTTAGATATAGGATTAGCAATTGTGTTCAAGTTTGGATCGGGTTAGGACTCAGAGTAGGTTTCTGTTTAGGGTTAGGGTTAGGCTTGGTATTTGGATTAGGATACAGGTTAGAGTTTGTTTTAGGGTTAGAGTTAGCGTTCAGAATCAGGATAGGAGTAGGGTTCTGGTTAGGGTTAGGTTTAGCATTCGGGGTCCGGTTAGGTTTAGATTCCGGATTTAGGTTAGGCTTACTATTCAGATTAGGGTACACTTTTGAGATCAGGTTTGTTTTAGTATTAGGGTTAGCGTCTGGATTATGGTATGGGTTGGGTTATGGTTTGGGTTGAGGGTAGGTTTAGGATTTGGATTAGGTGTCATGTTAGGGTTACGTTTCAGTTTTAGAGTCAGGTTTGGGTTCCGGTTAGGGATAGGGTTAGGGTTCTGTTTAGGGTTAGAATTAGTTTGCAGGTTACAGTTAGGATTAGGGTTAGTGTTAGGGTTTTGCTCCTGTTCAATTCACGTTCGTTTTAGGGTTAGCTTTTGGGTTCATTTTAGGGTATGGTTAGGGTTCATGTTAGGGTTAGTGTTCGGGCTAGGGTTCGGTTTGGTTTCAGGTTAGGGTTAAGGTTCTGGTTTGGGTTCTGGTATGGTTAGATTATGGCTAGGGTTTGGGTTAGGCTTAGGGTTGTTGTTCATGTTAGGGATAAGTTTCGTGTTAGGGTTAGGATTCTGGTTAGGGTTAGCCTTAGGGTTCTGCTTAGCGTTTCTGTTCAGGTTTGGGTTAGTGTTAGTGTTAGGTTTAGTGTTGGGTTTGGGTTAGGGTCAGGTTTGATTTAGGGTTAGGTTTCAGGTTAGAGTTAGGGTTACAGTTTCAGGTTATGTTTAGGGATACTTTTAGGGATTGGGTTGTTCGCGTTAGGGTTAGGGTTTGGATTAGGGTTAATGTTAGGGTCCTTGTTTGAGTTAGGGTTAGGATAAAGGTTAGGGTTCGGGTTCATGCTCAATTTAGGGTTAGGGTCAGGATTTGGTGTAGGTTTCATTTGAAAGTTAGGATTCAGGTTAGGCTCTTTGGTCCAGGTAAAGGTAACAATTAGGGCTAATTTAGGGTTAGGTTTCTGGTTAGGGTTAGTTTCAGTTAGGTTTAGATTTGGGGTTGGGATTCTCACAGGGTTAGGTTTAGAATTAGGGTCAGGGTTGTAGTTAGGGTCAGAGTTAGGTTTAGGGATAGAATTAGGGTTCGGGTTCAAGTTTGGGTTAGGCTTAGGATTCAGTATAGGTTTTGGTTTAGGGTTAGGTAAGGGTTAGGGTTAGGGTTAGGATTTCAGATTACGGTAAGTGTTAGGAATAGAGTTCTGCCTCAGATTCAGGTTCAGGTTCAGGTTAGGATTATGATTAAGGTTAGGTTTAAGTTTAGTTTTCAGGTTATGGTTATGCTTTGGGTTATTGTTATTATTGGGGTTCCAGTTCTAGTTCAGTTTAGTATTAGGATTCGGGTTCATGTTGGAGTAGGCTTAGGATTTGTGTTCCTGTTAGGGTTATGGTTAGGTTTCAGGATAGGGTTAGGATTCAGATAAGGGTTAGGATTTGGGTTTGAATTTGTGTTAGGGTTAGGGTTCTGGTTAGGGTTAGGGTTAGTGTTAGGTTTGGATTTCAGGTTAGTGTTAGGGTTATTCTTACCAACAGTTCAGTAGAGTTTCATATAAGCCACATCGCCACCAGCATTTGTTGTTACCTTTCCTGATAAGGTCCATTCTAATTGAAATGAAGTGGAATATCAGTAATGTTTTAGTTTGCAGTTCTTTTATGAGTAGAGATGTTGAACACTTCTTTATGTGTCTTTTGACCATTCTTATTTCTATCTCAATAAAACAAGCCTTCCCACCATAACCATACCTTACAACATCAATACATCCATTGGACAGTCAAATTTTAACATCTTATTTTCTTATTTTATTTCTCCATTGTTATTGGGGAATGAACATTGTAATAGTAAATTGGCATACATTCAGACATGAGATACACATTGTTCTGCTATAGGAATATTTGGATGTAGACATTTAGGAGATGCTTAGGCATGTGGGAAATAGGTTTGCTTGGAGGAATTTAGACAAAACACCAGAGTTTCCGTTGGGAATTATTGCTGTCTTCTTTCTTGTTTCGGGAGTACTCAGGGAATTTTGTCACTAGCTGATGTGAAACATGATTAAGGACTTTTTCTCTGTATAAAGCTATTATATATATAAACACATATATTTGAATCTGTGTATTGCAACATTTCAGAAATCTTAAGATTTAAACGTCTTGTGTCTGAAATTCAGTGCAAACTAAGGATCCAATCGTAGCCCATATACTCAGTGCTTCTACTGTAAATGATATGAAAGTCTTCGTTTCATTCAAAGGAATCAAGAGGTTTGAAAATAATTTTGTCAGTAAAAACTTATCAGAATAGACACCCTTTATCTGAATTGTTTTTGGCTTAAGGCTTGTATCCTACCACTTTGAGCCACAGCTCTACATCTGGTTCTCTGGTGGTTAAGTGAAGATAAGTTTCTCAGGACCTCCTGCCATGGCTGTATTTGAACCTCAGATCTCAGCCCGCTGAATAACTAGGATTAGTATGGTGAGCCACAGAGCTCCGCTGATTCTAGTCATTTCCATCAACCTTGATACTAGGGATTTTATTTGAGCTTAACACTCTGTGTCTAAAAGAGTTGTTGATTTTCATTTCATTTGTTTTCCTTTTGTGCATGAGCATATGGCTTTCTGTATCCTCACAACAGGCAGTATAATGTAAAATTGTGTGACATCATTTAACCCTAAAAGTACCAGAGTTTTGCTCTGTATTTGTGCCTCTTATGAAAATAAGGTGAGCCTTTCATTTAGAATCATACTATATGACCTTATGTATCTAGGTTTTGTAAATCTCTGCTACGAGAGCCCAAGGTTTCTACTAATTATGAAAAATGAAGGAAATCATTGAGCCTAAGTTCCTTTGAGTCTGGCTTACTTCACTTAATATGATTTTTTTCTAAGTCTTTCCATTTCCTGACAAATGGGGCGATGTCGTTCTTTCTGACAGCAGCATAGAATTCCATTGTGTACAAATACCACATCTTGTTGATTCATTCATCAATTGAGGGACATTTAGGTTGGTTCCATATCTTTGCTATGGTAAATAGTGCTGCAATGACCATTGTTGTGCTAGTGGATTTAGTATGTCCTAGTTTCTGGATGGTTGGATAAATGCCAAGTAGTGGAATTGCTGGGTCATAGGGGAGCTCTATTATAGCATTTTGAGGCACTGCCATACTGATTTCCATAGTGGTGGAACGAATTTTCACTCCCACTAACAGTGTAGAAATGATCCCTCCTGGCCATATCCCCTCCAGCATCTGTTGTTATTGGTTTTCCTGATCCTGGCCATTCTAACTGAAGTGAGGTGTAATCTTAGTGTTGTTTTGATTTGCATTTCTTTTATGACCAGAAATATTGAGCATTTCTTCATGTGTACATAGGCCAGTTTTGTTTCTTCTTCAGAGAAGACTCTCTTTAAGTCTTTTGGCCCATCTTTTAATGGGATGATTGCTACTTTGGAGATTAGTTTTGGAGTGATTCAATTTTTTGAGCTGTTGATGTATTTTAGATTTTGTTTGTTGTATACTTGGTGAAGATCGTCTCCCATTCTGTAGGCATCCGAATTAGTTTACTAGCTATGTCCTTTGCCATAAAAAAGCTCTGCAGTTTAATGCAGTCCCACTTATCCAGCCTTTCTCTGATATGTTGTAATTCTTGGTCCTTATTAAGAAAGTTTCGACCTGTGCCAAGGAGGCCTAGTGTATCTTCTATTCCTTCTTGTAAAGTTTTCAGTGTGTTGGATTTTACCTCCAGGTCTTTGATCCATTTGGAGATAATTGTAGTGCAGGGTGACAAAGAAGGATCCAACTTTAGTTTTCTGAATGTGCTTAGCCAGTTCTGCCAGCACCCGTCGTTTAAACCCGAGGTTTATTGTTTTGGTCATAAATCGGTCATCAGTGGTTATATTAGAGTGGTCTGTATGTGCACAAAAAGAAAAATTGATAATGCAGATCAAAAATTGTGAATATCTAGTGTCTGCCAGCTAAAGAGATCTAGTTTGGTTATATCTGAAAAATTATAATCTTACTTAGTATTAATCTTGCTCCCATTTTCAAATGGGCAGAAGAAGAAACTCAAGAAAAATGTCAAATCAAGGAATAACATCCCCCACCCAATATAAACAGACAATGGAACAGTCACTGGCAAACCTAGTGGAGAGTCTTCCAAGTGCTATACAAATGCAATTGATAAATATCCTTAATGAAAAATGTGAAAATATAAAGAAAGAGATAAGGAAGGAAGCCATAGCTACAAGAGGAAACCATAAACAAGGTGATATGTGAAAAAGGGAAAGCATTATTCCCTGCACTCTCGCAGACTACAGGGGCATCAAATTGGAACTGAACACCCATCTCCACCAACGAAAACCCTATAACTCACTGAGACTGAACAAGACATTCTTGAATCCCCAATGGGTCATCAAGGGTATCAGAACAGAAATTCAAGAGTTTATGAAATTTAACACAAAGGAGCACACAAAATAAGAATTCCTTTAGGACTCAGCAAAGGCAGTGCTCAAAAGAAAATTTATAAATCTTAGTGCCTACAACAACAAATTGGAAAACTCGAAATCCAACAATTTCATGTGTCACCTTAAGCTCCTGGAAAAAGAGCAACAAACCAACCCTAATCCATACAGAAGAAAACAACATATTGAAGTCAAAGCAGAATTAAATGAATTGGAATCCAAAAAATAACTATAGAAAGAATCAACAAAACAGAGAGTTAGTTCTTTGAAAAAATTAACAAAATTGACAGACCCTTAGCGAATCTTACCAAAAAAAGAAGGGAGCATACCAAAATAAACAAAATCTCAGATGAAAATGGTAATATCACGACAGAATTTACCAAGATCCAGAGTATCATGAGGGCATACTTCTCAAACCTTTATGCCAACAAATTTGAGAATCTAGAAGAAATGGATGAATTTCTAGCCAATATTAACATACCCACACTGAACCAAGAAGACCTAACCCAACTAAACAGGCCTGTTTCAAGCACTGAAATAGAAATGTCAAAAGAGACTTCTACCTAAGAAAAGCCCAGGGACAGATGGATTCACAGCTGAATTCTATAGGTCTTCAAAGCAGTTGGCAGAGTACCATAATTTATAACAATATAATGACATTTTTGGAACATTAGTGGGTGTAGAATTGAGTCCCATATCTAGCCTACTAATATTTAATTGCAGTAGTCCACTTATCTACAGGAAAGAATTTCCTGAGAAAATATTGTCATCTGTGCTCAATACCACACAGAAAATTGTATTTAATCCAAACTACACTTCTCCTCATATCTATTGATATCTAAGAAACACCCACTGGCTGAAAGTATAACACTTAATGTTTCTTAGAATACTAATAAAAATAGTCAGACATATTCTGGGCAATTAAGAGAAGGAAAATCAGCAAAACATGAGTAGATAGAGTTGAGTAAGAAAAATACGCTAACCTGGGTACTGATGCTTCATGCCTGTATTTCTAATTTCTCTTGAAGCTGACATCTGAGGATTATGTGTTGAATTTATCTTAGGCTTGGTGTCTGGGAGACTCTTAATTTAAAGTTAACAACCAAAAGTGCCACATATGAACCTGTGGCTCAAGTGGTAGAGCAATATCCTCGAGTAAGTAATTTCAAGAACAGTTCCCAAAAGCAGCAGAACAGAAATAAAGATAAGCAAACATACCAGCACCATATTAAGATATATATTTTCTATACCAGGGAAGAGGATAGTTCTTAGCACTGCCACCTTGTCTTCAAATTATGGGAGGCAATCTCAAGATACACTTGTCAAACAAGCAATTGAGAAGAATGAAAATACAGAGGCAATGACATCTTATCCTGCAACAGGCAAGGAATATGTTTCCAGATTATCGTGAAATTATGTTCTTTTCTTGAAGTTCTTTACTTTTATGTAGCCATTTATTAATGAGAGATATTTATTAGAGTTTATGTCTAGATTGTGAAGCATATCTGACATAAAATATTGATGCAATGCTTAGTTAGAAACAGTGATTACTTGCCTACAATAAAGTGTGTGTGTGTGTGTGTGTGTGTGTGTGTGTGTGTGTATGTGAGAGAGAGAGAGAGAGAGGGGAATTGTGTATGTGTGTGTGTTCTAGAGCATGAAAAGAGTGGCAAAATGTTCTTTGTGAGTTAATTTTCTCAAGGCTAGGATTTTGGCACTTCAGTTACAGGTCTCCTTCCATATTTGAGTGTTTAATTGGAGATAAAAGGCACATAGGATATCTATAAACCTCAATCATCAGACAGAAGCCTTCTTAGTACTTAGGACCACAGTCATAAGCCACCACCCTACAGTAATAAATTTATAACTACCCTCACAATGTAAGTATTAGCAAATATATCTCAGACCACTGGTCGTCATGGAAAGAAATGTGTCTGTAGCCTTTTAGTACAGAACTCATGTCACTGATTCAGTTTGTTTGTAATAGCATTACTTCGTATTCTACATTGACAGCTGGTATGGAAGCAATACAGGGAACCTGGAATAAAGTGTAGAGTTTACAGCCCTGGAAAGACAGCAAACCCCAAATCCTCTCCTAACACCAGATAGAAAATTACTACAGAGTAGATACAAGATAATACAATGAAAGTAATCTACTTCTTGTGCATAGGGATGGGAGTTCAGGGTAGAGAACACAGAACATTCATATGTGCACTAGGAGTTCTCACAGCTATAGCTCATACTGAAAACAAAACAGTACATGAAAAGGCAACGTTGAGTTACTTAGGTCGTGCTCTCTTCAGGAGTAGAAGCATCACTGGTATTGCCTTCTCTTCCCAAAATGTAGAGAGGGAAAAATCCAGAAATCATCACATCTCCATCCATGTGTGCTCGGTGTTTCATTGTAGAAAAGCAGCTAGTACCAGCCAAGGACCTCACAGAGTGTGAAAGCTGCAGAATAATGAGGGTGAAAAATCAAAAGGCACATCCCCGAAGCATCTACACAGCCGAAATTCTGGCTAGAAGTGAGGCCCATAAAGTCAGATACGTATATCAATGTACACTTAATTCTAAAATTCTCAACATATGTTTCTAAGACATGTGTATATGTGTGTGCATGCAATGGGAGCTCCGACTATAAAAAATATAGTTTCTTGTAAAAAATCCATACCAATTTCCTTAGCACATGCATTAACTTGCATTAATCATGTGCTGGTTTTCCATTTACCTTTATTTTTGGGAGCATATATTCTTAGTCTTCTTCATAGAGATTGTCACTGGAGTGAGATAAAAGACAGTGTTGAGGGTTGGGAGGATGACCAAGTTGTAGAGTGCTTACCTAGTATGCACAAAGCCCTGAATTTGAGTCCTTGGTGCCACAGTGAGGGATCAGGATGAACTATTTTAATTCATCTAGCTTTCATGTAAAGGAACATAGCTGCTAAAAGTGTTGCCATGACACACTGTTAATTTGCAAAGAACAAAGAACTAGGCCCAAGCCTAAGTTTTGCTTCCCTGCCAATGAGTTGCAGTTTCCTTATAGTCCTCTGCCATACCATAATATTAGGTCCCCCAGCAACAACCAGAGGAAGGCAGAGAATATGGGCATAAAACAATGGTTTGGGGAAGACTTCAGAACCAATGAAAACACGAATGATCTTTTTGTCCAAATTCTATCAATCCAGGGTATACTGTGATGGGATCTCCCCTAACCTCCTAACATCACGAATAAAAACCACTTCCCCACGCCATTTGAGATTCACTCCCAGCTCTCCCTGCTACTTTAGGATGTGCTGGTGTGAGTCCAGGCGTTAGCTTGCCCTGCAATAAAGACCCTTTTGCTTTTTGCACCTGTGCTGGTCTCCTGATGTTCTTTGAGGATACCTCAATCTGGACATTTCAACGGAAACAGAAAAATCTGAAAGTAGTGCTTTGGCTATGTATATTATTTATACAAATAGATTTCTATGTTTGTATTAGAAAGAAAGACTTTGCAAATTTTGTAATTAAATGGAAAGACTAGGAGCTTTTTTTTTTATTATGATCAGTAAATCAGACTCAGAGATAAAAATAGTGCCTTTCTAGGTTTGGAAAACCTCAAGGATAATGGCCTGAGTTCAAGCTGCAAGACTAGCAAAACAAATTTCAATGTTGAGTGGGAGATGACGGCCAAAAGAGAATAGGGAAAAGTAAAACTCTCTCCACAGAAGCAGAGTTTTAGTTTCCCCTCAGGATTTATACATCTAGGAACTCATACCAAGTAAGATTTAATTCTCCAGATATAAACCAAAGAATAGGTGAGGTGAGTCAGGGAAAGTAACCATGACAACATTGGTCTAGCATGTGGGCTTCAGCTGTTACTTCAGTTTGAATTTAACCAGAAAAAAGGGAGACCAATGCTCATCCATACAATTGGTTGCTCACCCCCCAGCTGGCCTGGCTCCCCTCCCTTGCCCCAACAGGTGGCCAATGACCCCGCGATGGTGGGGAGGGGAGAGCAAGGCTGGCAGTAGGCCAGCAACAATGCTGAATTTTTGGAAGGGCTCCCAACTGGTCAAGGAAGAGCCTGCACTCCGACCTGGATTTTTTCAGGATCCCACAGGACCTGGATAGGTGCAGAAGTGGGTGCAGAATTGTAGGACAACAGACTTGGAAGATAAAACACTTGATCAAGGAAATACACATGATTCACATTGAGACCTCCATGACCTGTAGAACTAGTCCTCACAGGACAGTTGAACTGTTTCTATGTTGGACTGTGGCTGACTGAGCAGTGGGCTCCTATTCCACCCATTTAAATTCATGCAAAGCCCACCAGCTGGGTGACTCTGCTACTGTTGCCACCTCTTATTTGGCTCACTGTTTCTTTGGAGAAGACCTCTGTATCATTATAGCTTCCTTAATGTGACTTCAAAGACTGGAAAGCCAAATGCTCACCTGAAACTCTTCTATGGATAGATAATAGTTGCTCATTGGAGACATAATTTCTTCCCTTCTCTTTCCATCATCTTCTCCTACTTGATATCAAATTTTTTCTCACTCTGATCACAATGTCTTTCAGGAAGTCTAATACCAAATGCTGCCGAAAATAAGGGCAAAGGAACAATTACACATGATTCAAGTAGGTTAAACAAGGAAGTATAAAGAGCTTTATGATATTAAGCATGGCGAGTTACTTGTGGGAATGAGGCCCATTGCATGTATATATGTATTTTTTGTATATAAGCTCTTTGTACGGTTAACTTAGAATAATGAAAATTTAAAATTTTAAGTGATAAAAAGATCCTATAAGCAACCTCCACACTGCTTTCCATTGTGGCCGAATTAGCTTACAATCCCACCAGCAGTGCAGTAGGTTTCCTTTATCTCCACAACCCTGCAAGCATCTGTCATTGTCTGAGTTCAAAATCTTGGCCATTCTTGTTGGGGTAAGATGGTATCTTAGGGTTGTTTTTGTTGGCATTTCCTTTATGAACATGGATGATGAGAATTTTCTCATATGCTTTCTGCCATTTTAACCTCTTCTTTTGATAAGTCTCTCTTTTCTATCTTAAACATCATAACCCAGGATATGATAAGGACACCTGCTCAGCTATGTTCATCTCTGCACTATTCACAATAGCCAAAGGATGGAAACAATCTAGATGCCGTACTGCAGATGAATGCATAAAAATGTGATCTATCTATCTATCTATCTATCTATCTATCTATCTATCTATTTATCTATGTATCTATCTATCTATGTATCTATCTATAGATATATATACTGGAACACTACATAACCAACAGATAATATAAAATAATTGTATTTGCATTTATGTGGATGAATCTAGAGCGAATCATGTTGAGTGATATAAGGCAAGACCAAAGGAACAAAAGGCGCATGCTGTCCTCAATATTGGGCTATTTGATCCAAACAGTACAAGAGCAGTGACTCCATATTTCCGTACCCAATTCTATGGACAAGGTATTAGAAATATAAACACAACTATATAGACATAAAAATTTGTCACTCTAAAATATGATCATACAAAATGTAATGAATAGGCTATTACAAAAGAATGGAATTCTCATTAGAAATTACAGAATGGGATTACAATCCCAAAGTAAATCTGTTTTCAAGGGCCTTTGAGATGTCTTCATTGAAAATGTGTCTAATATATTTAGACAAGTAGAAATCATAGTTAGCTATAATATTAAGGCTTATAATAGAGAACTTTTTCTTCTATTATCACATGTTCTCAGAGAAGTACATCATGAAAAAAACTGATTTGTGTGTGTAGAAAGGTCAGAAAAAGTTACCAGTTTTGTTGGGGGCTGAGTGTGGGGTCAGACTGAACTTGCACCTGCAGTACTGCTTATAGCTAAGCACACAGGAGGTGAGCTGCCATGAAAAACAACTTGTATCATAATGAATGACGCCATGCTTACCAACTTTGAGCTGTTTCAACAGTATTGTGAACTTTCTGGCTTTATCGCATCTTGCTGGCATGCTCTGTCTGATACTTGCTTGTTTTTTGTATGAAAGTAACCCCTGGATATTTCCTGTTTCTAAGATAGTATATAAGACTAGAAGCAAAAATAAATGGTGCTACAGTATAAATCTGCAGTCTCTTTAGGCTCCTGTCTTAAGTTGTAGATCCCCAGACCCCATCTGTTTCTTGTGTTTTTCTTCTCATCCTCACCCCCTAAAACAGGAATCCTACCTTAATACTGGCTGGCTCTGGCACAGTTCGAAGGAGCAATTTCACAATACAAACATGCAACACATTTATGACAATGACTTTATTGACATGAAATTGCTGGTTTCACACATGTCATTGCTGAATTAGGCAATAGCATATGGCTGCTTTTGTGGAAGCCTCTGTACAATAGCTTGAATCAAATAGTAATCAGGGGATCTTATGGCAATTTGGTGTGCAAATTGACCATCTGTGTATGATGCCCTAATAACTTTGGTTGACATGTATCTGGGAAAGAGTTTTTTCTAGCCATTTCTATGTGCATCTGATGTAGCATCCTCTGATGCAATCCAGTTGCATCATCCTAAATGGTTTTCATGAAAGTAGTTCCTTGGCACAGATATTGAACCAAATTTATCAAAGTTAATTTCCTTCCTGGGGCCTCACTGTGATCTTGGAGGAAATCCATATCACCTGAGATGAACAAGGAGAATCTGAAAACATGTTTTCCAAGTCGTGGTATTCTCCAGGATGCATAGCTACAGCTGCAGAGCCGCAATAAAAGAGTTTTACATATTTCGCCTGTGGCTTCAACAAAGGATTTGGTGGAAGATGAGCTACAGTGTCAACACAAAGACAAAACTGTACCTATACAAAGATACATGAGCATATATACCTGACACTGTGGGCAACTTCTAGTCAGAATTTCAGCTGGACAGATATATCAGAGATGTGTCCTTTGATTTTTACACTCAGTCTTCTCCAGCCTCCCCTTCCTGTCAGGTCCTTGGCTGGAACTAGCTGCTTTTCTACAATGAAATATTGAGCATATGGGGATGGAAATGTGATGATATCTGGGTTTTTCCTACTTCAAACTCTGGAAACAGATGGCAGTAACAGTGATGCTACCAGGAATGAACATACAAGCCATAAATAACTCAATATTTTATTTCCATTTACCATTTTGTTCTCAAGATGAGAAGCAGGTGAGGGAAGTCTAGGTACACAGATGATGTTATCCATCTGTACTATTATGACATCCTACTCCCTATGCACTAGAAACAGTTTATTTTCATTGTTTTATTTTGAATCTGTTGTGGTAATATTCTGCCTGCTACTAGGAGAGCACTCTGATTTCCTTCCCTTCCATATCTGTCAGCTCCTCACTTATAGCATTTCTTTATCCACTCCATCCAAGTTGTCACTGCAGGGGATTAAATCATGTTATTACTACTAACCAGAGTCAGTGGCATGAGTTCTATACTAAAAGTCTTCAGAAACATTTCCTTCCTCACAGACAAGTTGTCTGAGAAGATCTCTTTGGTATCTTGTATTGTGAGGACATCAACAAAAATTCTTATTATAGGCTGGTGGCTCATGACTGTCTATTCTTCACTATGCTGGAGGCTGGTATTTGAGGACTAAGGTCTGAAGCAAGCACCAACATAAAAATCCGTGAGACTTTTATCTCCAATTAACCATCCAAATCTGGAAGGAGAGCTATGGGTAAGATGGCAGACTTCTATCCTTGAGAAAATAAGCTCAAAGACAGTAGTATCTGGCCTCTGATTTCATGCCCTAAGACTCACTCACACACACACACACACACACACACACACACACACACACACACATGCGCACACACACACACACATTCTCTTTTACTGCAGACAAATATTTACTTTTACAAACTAACCACTGTAACACTATTTCATGTCAGATATGCTTCACGATCCAGGCATGACCAGGCATTGTAAAAGATCTTTTATGATAGACTTTTGTCTGCCCTCAGTAAGTTTTGGTTTACTCATTTACGTATGTAACCTTGGCTCTTTTCCTGGAACACAGGCCCTCAATAATAAATACCTATAGAAAGAAAATGAAAGGGAAGAGAAGGGGAGGGAATGAGATGGGAGGGAGGAGGCTTACGAAAATGACTATTTGAAACTCTAAGAAACTCTAACAGCCTACTCCACATGTAGTGTAAGAAAAAATGTCACTGCCTCTATCATTTTCATTATTTTTCAACTGCTTGGGTGACAAGTGTGTCATTGGGTATGTGCCCACATTTGGGAGCTAAAATGGCAGTGATAAACCTGATATATTACATATATGTCTTTATCTTATATGTCACTGATGTTTCCTTATCTTTATATCTTTTGTGCTGGCCCTGGGATCCCAGCACCTGCACCCTCTCCATGAGCTTTATGGATGAAGGCCAGTGCTCTACCATTTGAACCACAGCTCCACATCTGGCATATTTTGGATGTTAAATAGAGATTGAGTCTCTTAGACACACCTACTGAGCATGGGTTCAAACATGGTCCTCAAATCTCAGATTTCTGAGTAATTTAGTTTACAGACATAACACATCTTTGCCTTAGCTTATTTTGTTTCTTCACCACTATCTGCCTATGTTTTTCTAATTTTCCTTCTCTTAAATTTCCCCAAACATATTTTAGTCCTTTTGCACATTAGTGCTAAGATAGACATATTAAGCAGTATAGTTTCAAGAGATTGATGTTTCTTATCTATCTGCAGAAATGAGGAAAATATGGTCCGGGTTAGGTAAAATTTTATGTTTGGTATTGATTACAGACATGAGTATTTATTCATGAAGTTATTCATATAGATAAGTGTATTGCTGCAACTAGAAATTGGTAAGTTAGAGATTTGACTCAACTCTACAGCCACTGATGCTCCAAATTTTTCTCAATTGTTATACAATAGGGTATTTTTGTCACCTAACTGATTCATATTGTTCTACCTTAGATGCATGTACTTTGATTGTATTTATTGTCATATTTATACCTTGTCACACATCCTTTTTTCTCTCTCATATCACTTGAGCCACCCATCTACTTCTGGCTTTCCATTGGTTAACTGCATATATGAGTGTCTTGGAGAGATTTGCAATAGAGCAAAACCTAGTTACATAAGACCATACAGTATGATGCTAAATGAAAAGACCTCTAGGATATAGAAACAAAAGCCATATAATGAGTGATTGTTGTCCCTAATGTACTATGTTATCTCTCATCTCTTTTGCTGTCACTTGGTTATCTCATATTATTACACTATCTCAGTTTGTTATCTGATATATTGGATATATTTGAATTTGGTTATTTGAAATTGGTTAGGGAAGGGGAGAAAACAAGATGAGGGGTAGGGGTGGTGGGAGGGAAAAGGGGACCAATACAGGAGAAAGGGTATCAATGTATGTGAATTAATGCACCGTCTATCTGGAAAATATAATGTATCCCTTCTATTAATTACAATAAAAATATATAAAAAATTTTAAAAAAATTTTAAAAAGAGTATCATGGAATTTTCTGCTCCAGCTTATCTTCATTGAGGCTCATTGGATATCATCCTCTTGGTCAGCTATGATTCCAGGAACAAATAGTTTTAATTTCTCGAGGTATCCACAATTAGTAATTTTTACCATCAAAAAAGCTGCAATTCTTTTTTTATAATATTTATTTTGTCTGTGACTTAGTACAAATTATGTTTTGGAAGGGTTCCATTGTGATTTTTTTCCACAGAAGTGCCTAGTACATTTGGAATAAATTTACTTTCTAAATTTACCTTCTGCTTCATATATTTTATATTAAAGAAATTAAGCAATGAATTTCAGAATCAAGGTCTGTGATCCAGAATATTAGCATGAACACTGACTGTTTCATTTTATGGAGATAATTCCAGATACAAATGTGCATGAATGACTAGTTGGACTTTAAATTATCTACTTATGAATATATTTTTAATGTTAGTTCTCTCCTTACAATGTTATTTCTTCACTTGAGGTTGCAGGTATTTATTTAGAAATTAAATACTATACCAGAAATATATACACCTTAACGTCTAAAACAGAGGAACAGCACTTAAATACCTTGTGTCTAGCATGCAACTCCAGCTCAGATCATATCTCTTCATTTTTATAGGCTTCATGTCTTCATAACATAAACTGGACTGTCTCAAAACAAGATTTTTCACTCAGGTAGAGCTAGTGACTCCAAGATAATGGTAACAGAATATATGGTATCTGCTGGAAGCCCACTCTATTGTTAATGGATGACAGGTTTTGTGGGTGTGCATATGTTAATAAATAAGTTTCTGAATCTCATTCATGAAAAATTATCTTCAATTATACACTGCATTAATGTTCCATTCCCATTGTGGTTCATGTTTATTAATACTCATTGGCAAAGGAGCAAGCATTCAATCCATCAAAATCATGAGCTTTGAAGTACTCCTAAATTTGTGTACTCTGTTCACAGCTGTATCTTTATTGAAGTACTTCTAAATTTCAGTGCTCTGTTCACAGGTTTATCTTTAAGAACTACCAATTTGCTTTGGCCTTGACTTTTGCTATGAAGAGATCAGTGAAAACCCTGATCTTTACATAACATGAGTCTGGGGTTTGATGTATGTAATGTTCAATGTGAGGCTTGGAAAGCATTTAAAAAACGCTTCAACTGCCTTTTGGGGAACTATTACATTCCAAACTACTCCTATATGAGAGAGAGAGATCAAATCTCTAGCAGCACTTACAGGACCATTGAGATTAACAACTGCTCAAGTTGGGACACTTTTGGACCTCTACCGTTTTCCACAAATAAGGGTGGGAGTAGTGGAGTGATATTGTTTAAATGTCAAGTTTGGTATTAGAAAATTATATAAAGAGACTGGATTTATGAGCATATCAAATTGGCAATATTAAAACATAAGAATTCAAGATAATGGGAAATATTGTCCAACTTCTTGGCAAAGATGAAGGAAAAGTGGAGCATACAAATGGAGTTTTTTGAAGTTTTAGCTTCATCAATTATTTTCTTTAAACTTCCAGGAAATGAAAAATGAAAATAGAATATAAAGGCATGTTTAGCTGGTGCTTTTGGCTCACAAATGGAATCTTAGAGACCCGGGAGATATATTTCTAATTCGCTAGCAAAAATAAAGGAGGAATATGTGGTTCAAGTGGTACAATGCTAGTTGTGTTATTTATTCACAATTGAATTTTATCCTGCTGTCAGAAAGAATGACATCCCCCCATTTGTAAGGAAATGGAAAGGCTTAGAAAAACTCATATTAAGTGAAGTAAGCCAGACTCAAAGGAACATAGGCTCAATGGTTTCCCTCATTTGTCATAATCAGTAGGAAGCATGGACTCTCCTATCAGATATTTACTATAGAACAAAACCTAGGTACATAAGGCCATACAGTATGACGCTAAATGAAGGACTTCTAGGATATAGGAACAAGAGACACATGATGTGTGATTGTTGTCCTTAATGTACTATGTTATCTCTCATCAATTTTGCTATCCCTTAATCTGGTTTCTTTTAAAACACATCCTCATACTAGACATTTCTTAAAGACATAATGCTAATGAATTCATTTCCTTGAATGTATATTGGGGCTAGGCATTGGGAGTTCATATTTGTAATCATAGTTATTCAGGAGACTGGGATCTGAGTACAAAGCCAGCCCAGGTAGAGAGGATCATGAGGCTCTTATTAACAACTATGAAAAAACCTAAAGTGGAGCTATGGCTCAAAAGTGAAGTACCATCCTTGAGTGAAAAAGCTAAGAGACAAACTTAGGGTCTGAATTTAAGCTCCAGTACTGGCACACGCAGACACACAGACACAGACACACACACAGACACACACACGCAGACACACACAGACACACGCATATGCATACACCCCCCCCACACAAACTTGCACACACAAATATGTGTTATGAATCAAAAACTGAGAATATGATGTATGTATAAATCTTTCTTTTTCTTAAATGGTTTTCATGCTACAAATATTTTTTGAAAGGTGATATACAGAGAGGTTACAGTTATAGAAGTCAAGTAATATGTGGGTTGCTTTTTTCATGTTGAATAAACAAGTATTCAAGGAGGGATTCTTTTTTTCATATATTTTTATTGTAATTAATAGGAGGGTTGCATGATATTTGCCAGATAGAAGGTGCATTAATTCACATACATTGATTTCCTTCCACCTGTCTTGGTCCTCATTTCCTTCCCCCTCATCTCCACCCCATATCTTGTTTTCCCCCTTCCCTATCCAATTTCTAATAACCAAATACAAATATATCCGTTATATCAAGTAACAAAGCGAGATACTGTAAAAATATGAGATAACCAAGGGACAACAAAAGAAATGAGAGATAACAAAGTACATTATGGACAACAATCATTCATTATATGGCTTATGTTTCTATATCCTAGAGATCCTTTCATTTAGTGTCATACTATATGGCCTCAAGGTTTTGCTCTATTGCAAATCTCTGCTAGGAGAGCCCAAGGTTTCCCCTGATTTTGGAAAATGAGGGAAACCATTGAGCCTAAGTTCCTTTGAGTCTGGCTTACTTCACTTAATATGATTTTTTCTAAGTCTTTCCATTTCCTAAAATAATGGGGCAATGTCCTTCTTTCTGACAGCAGCATAGAATTCCATTGTGTACAAATACCACATCTTGTTGATCCATTCATCAACTGAGGGACATCTAGGTTGTTTTCACATCTTTGCTATGGAAAGAGTGCTGCAATGAACATTGCTGTGCTGGCGGATTTAGTATGTCCTTGTTTCTGGATGATTGGGTAAATGCCAAGTAGTGGAATTGCCGGGTCATAGGGGAGCTCTATGTTTAGTCTTTTGAGGAACTGCCATACTGCTTTCCATAGTGGTTGAACGAGTGTCCACTCACACCAACAGTGTAGTAGTGATCCCTCCTGGCCACATCCCCTCCAGCTTCTGTTGTTATTAGTTTTCTTGATCCTGGCCATTCTAACTGGGGTGAGGTGGAATCTTAGAGTTGTTTTGATTTGCATTTCTTCTATGACCAAAGATGTTGAGCATTTCTTCATGTGTTTATAGGACATGTTTTTTTCTTCTTCTGAGAAGACTCTCTTTAAGAATTTGGTCCATCTTTTAATGAGATGGTTGTTACTTTGGAGATTGGTTTTGGATTGATTCATTTTTTGAGGTGTTGATATTTTTTAGATATGAGGCCTTTGTCCGTTGTATAGTTGATGAAGATCTTCTCCCACTCTGTAGGCTTCCTAATTAATTTACTAGCTATGTCCTTTGCCATACAAAAGCTCTGAAGTTTAATGCAGTCCTCCTTATGCAGCCTTTCTCTGATTTGTGGTTATTCTTAGTCCTCATTAAGAAAGTTTCGAACTGTGCCAAGGAGGCCTAGTGTATCTCTTATTCCTTCTTTTAAAGTTTTCAATGTGTCTGCTTTTACTTCCAGGTCTTTGACCCATTTGGAGATAATTCTAGTAGACGATAATTAAGAAGGATCCAACTTTAGTTTTCTGCAGATGCTTAACCAGTTCTACCAGCACAACTTGTTGAAGAGGCTATCTTTATCCCACTCTATTTTTTTGGGTCCCTTGTAAAAGATTAGGGGGCCATAGGTCTGTGGTTTAATGTCTGCGTCTTCAGTTCTATTCCATTGGTCTTCTGGCCTGTTCTTGTGTCAGTACCAAGCTCTTTTGATAATTATAGCTTTGGAATAGAGTCTAAAGTTAAATATTGAAATTCCTACTGTGCTGTTCTTTCGGCTAAGAAGAGTGTTTGCTATACGAGATATTTTATTATTCCATATGAAATTTTGGATTGCCTCTTCTATTTCTTTAATGAATGACATTGGCATATTGATGGGTATTGTGTTGAATTTGTAGATAGCCCTTGGCAAGATTGTCATTTTCACAATATTGATTCTTCCAATCCAGGAGCATGGGAGGTTTTTCCATTTCCTCATTTCTGCTTTAATTTCGATTTTCAAGATTTTAAAGATTTCATCAAAAATGTCCTTTACATTCTTAGTTAGGGTAATTCCTAGGTACTTTATTTTCTTTCTGGCTATTTCAAAAGGACTTGCTTTCCTGATTGTTGCCTCATTCCTCTTACTGTTGGCGTAGAGGAAGGCAGTTGATTTTTGAGGGTTAATTTTATACCCTGCTACCCATCCAAAGTTTTGAATCAGCTCAAGGAGCTTGGGAGTAGAGTCTATAGGATTCTTTAAATACAGAATCATGTCATCTGCAAAGAGGGATAGTTTTATTTCCTCTTTCCCTACTTGGATCTCCTTTATGCTTGCTTCTTGCCTTATTGCACTGGCTAGGATTTCTA
The DNA here is from genome assembly GCF_031878675.1 of Megascapheus bottae. Lineage (NCBI taxonomy): Eukaryota > Metazoa > Chordata > Mammalia > Rodentia > Geomyidae > Megascapheus > Megascapheus bottae. The sequence continues at coordinate 66,425 of NW_028327345.1, read as the reverse complement.
ATACTATGTTAAAGAGGAGTGGAGGGAGTGGGCATCCTTGTTTCGTTCCTGATTTTAGATGGATTGGTTTCAGCTTTCCATCATTAATTTTAATACTAGCTGTGGGTTTGTCATACATAGCCTTTATTATATTGAGGAATATTCCATGGATTCCTACTTTCTCCTGAGCTTTTATCATAAAGGGTTGTTGGATCTTGTCAAATGCCTTTTCTGGGTCTATTGAGACAATCATGTGATTTTTGTCCTTGCTCCTGTTGATGTGTTGAATTATATTAATTGATTTGCATATGTTGAACCAGATTTGCCTCCCTGTGATGAATCCTGTTTGATCATACTGTATAATTTTTTTGATGAGTTGTTGTAGACGGTTGGCCAGTACTTTGTTGAGAAGTTTTGCATCGATGTTCATCAAAGAAATAGGTCTATAGTTCTCTTTCTTTGATAAATCTCTGTCTGGTTTGGGAATGAGGGTTATACTGGCTTCATAGAACACATTTCGTAAAGAACCTTCATTTTCAATCATTGAAAAGCTTGAGGGGTATTGGTGTGAGCTCTGCTTTGAAGACCTTATGGAATTCAGCTGTGAATCCATCTGGCCCTGAGCTTTTTTTAGTTGTAAGGTCACTTGTTGACATTTCTATTTCAGTGCTTGAAATAGGCCTGTTTGGGTTAGTTCTTCTTGGTTCAGTGTGGGTACATTAATATAGCATAAAAATTCAGCCATTTCTTCTAGATTCTCAAATTTGTTGGCGTAAAAGTTTGAGGAGTATTCCATCATGATGCTCTGGATTTGGTAATTTCTGTAGTGATATTACCATTTTCATCTGTGATTTTATTTATTTCTGTATGTTCCACTCTTTTTGTGGTAAAATTTGCTAAGTGTCTGTCAATTTGTTAATTTTTTCAAAGAACAAACTCCTTGTTTTGTTGATTTTTTCTATAGCTTTTTTTGGACTCCAATTCATTTAATTCTGCTTTGATTTTAATAATTTGCTTCCTTCTACTGGGATTAGCGTTGGTTTGTTCCTCTTTTCCCAGGAGCTTAAAGTGAGACATTAAATTGTTGGTCTACCACCCCCTCCATCTGAGTGTCTTCTACATATTGCTATCAATCGATCATCCACCTAACTATTTATCATTAGTCTTTTGGTTATCTATCTTCAATCAATCTACTTATCATCCATCTATGTACTTGCCTATGTATGTATGTTTGTATGTCATACGTACGTACATATGTTTGTGTGTATGTATGTATGCATGTATGTAATCTATCATTTGATTGATCTGTCTATCTGTGTGTCTTTATTTTCTATCATCAGTTTTTGCTATTCATTTGAAACTCTCAGATTGGTATGCTAGATAATTTTTACTGATTAGCCAGTGGGTATATTTCTTTATGAATTTTCAAAAGTGATATGGTACATATTTTTGGTATAATTTATGAGAAGAACATACCTGAATTATTGCTGTCCTCAAACAATTCAGATATTAAATAATTCCATGGTTCTTTATTTCTAATCACCTAGGGATGGTGTTTTATAAATCTCTTTGCTTTATAAAATTTATTTTATTATATTTTTTAGTCCTGGGGCTTAAGGCCTAAGCACTGTTCTTGGGCTTTCTCAAGCCTGGATCTTTAACAGTTGAGCAACAGCACAACCTGTGGCTTTTTCTATGTTTGTGTCACCAAGGAATTGAACCCATGTTTTCATTCATGCTGGCAAGTACTCTACCACAAGGCCAAACTGCCAGCCCCTCTCTTTCCTTTTGTATGATAATTTTGTCCAGACACAGTTTGGCCTTTTCAAATGTGCCATGAGTAGCTGGTATTGGGATTCTTTCTGCTTCATATCAGCATTGTGTTTTTGTGTGTTTGTTTGTGTGTGTATGTGTGTGTGTGATCTTTGTGTCACTAGAAACATTATTCTCTGTTATCATTCTATGGAAAAGTTACCTGTGCTCTCTCCTGTCCACTGCTCCAGCTTTCCAAAAATGAGGTAAAATCCTGGAACTCACTTTCTCTTACTGTTACAATGACAGATTCATTTCTAAAATTGTTCTTACCGGCATGCCATTGAAAGGGGAGATGTATTGAGATGTGTTGTTTATAATTCATGTTGCAGTCAGGGAAGCCCTGGCAGTTTCTTCCTAGATGAGCAAAATCTGTCTTGGCTGTGTTTCTTTGATTATATGCTGACTTTATACATTCTCTTCTACCTAAATGATTCAACATCTGGTACTTGAAATATCTGAGGAAGAAATCTGTTGATCACAGAATTTAGGTCAGGGATATCTTCAACATATCCCAGAAAAAATATCAAACATAAACACGGATAATTTTTTCTCAAACTATCCAGCAGCCCCTTGAAAATGAAAAACATCTAGGATCTGACTTAAAATAACAACAATTAAAAACAAACAAAGCAAAAATTTCAAAGCCAGGTGAAGGATGCTCACACTTGAAAACAAGCTACTCAAGAGACTGAGATCTGATGAACGTTTGAAGCCAGCCTGATCAGTAAAAAGCTGGAAGTGGAGGTATGGTTGAAGAAGTAGAGCCCTGAGCAAACAGCCAAGTAAGAGTGTGATTCCCTACGTTCAAGTCCTGGTACCAGCACAAAAAGAAAGGAAAGGCAAGAAAGGCAAGGCAAAGCCAGGCTTGAGAATATTAAATAGAAAGCTAGAAAATACATAAAAATAATGGGGCTGTGAGCATGGCCTAGTGGTAGAGTGCTTGCCTAACCTAGCATGCAAGAACTCTGGGGTTGATTCCTCAGTAACACATACATAGAAATAACCAGAAGTGAGCTGTGACACTCAAGTGGTAGAGCACTAGCTTTGAGAAATTCCAAGGACAGTGCCCATGCTCTGAATTCAAGTACAACATAAGGCCAAAAGAAAAAGAAAATGAAATGAATTCAACTATTAAAGATGAAATCGATATTCAGATCAAAATATACTAGATTAATTTGAGAAAGGATGAAATATATCAAAATAAATCTTGACTATCTTAAAGACATAGATATTGAAATTATTTAAAATAAACCCAAATATGAACAGAATATTAGCTGGCTGGAACTGGTGGCTCAAATCTGTAACCCTAGTACTCAGGAGGCTAAGATCTGTGAATCACTGTTCAAATCCAGCCCAAGCAGGAAAAGTCCATGAGGCTTTTACATATTTAAATACTAATTAAGCACCAAAAAGACAGAAGTGGATCTCTGGTTCAAGAAGTGGAGTGATACCTTGAGCAAAATATTCTCAGAGACAGTGTTCAGGCCCTGAGTTTAAGCCCCATGGCTACAAAAAGAAGAACATAATCCTATGAGGTTCATCATATGAAAAACTGGTTAAGTAATTGAGTCTCAAACAGAGCACAGAAGAAATGATGGAACAGATGTGAAGAAATTCTGGCCAAACTTTTCCCAAATTTGATTCATTTTTGTTACTGTATTTTATTGCCATGGTGATATATACAGGGGTAACAGTTACATTAGTGGATAGTGGGTAAATTTCTTCTTGAACATTGTTATACCTTCCCAGGTTTTTTTCCCCATTTGCGCTTTCCCCACCCTCTCCCAATCATCTTGTTTTTCCACTTTCCCTTTCTTCTTTCAAATAAATGCATTTACAAAATACTAGGTAACAAAGTCATATACAATAACAACATGATGTAAATCATAAGGGAAAAAAAGAGAACAGAAATAATTTCACATTGTATATTAACAACAACAGTTCCCAAGATAAACCTCTTGTTTCCATATCCTGGAGTTCATTTCGCTTGCCCTCATCCTATATGACTATATCTACAAAGCTTTTGTTAGCCTCTGCTAGGAGAGTCTTAGATGTGTACTAAGAATTACTATTGAGGGAAATCATGGATGTTTCTTTGGGTCTAGCTTATTTCACTTTATAAAATGTCTAAAAAGTCTTTGGGGATTAGAAACATTATATATAAAAGGGATGCAAACAGCCACATATTTTATAGCGAAAAGGTGAAGTCTAAAAGGAACAACAAACTAGAATTTTTTAAAAAAATTCTCTGGGTCTAGAAGTTGTTACCTGGTAGAAAATACCTCTCAGAATTAAAAGATGAAAAACATGTTTTCCCAGGAACATAAAAAAAAGTAAGAATTGGCATCCATCTGTAATCCTTTCTACTCAGGAAGATGACATCTGAGGATTATGATTCAAAGCCAGCCCAAACAGAAAATTCTGTGTGAATTTTACCTTCAGTTAACCACAGAGAAAGCTGGAAATGACAATGTAGGCCAAAGGTAGAGCACTAGCCTTGGCAAAAGAAGATCAAGGATAATGGCCAGACCCTGAGTTCAAGCACCTGAACTGACACAAAACACGGTTGGGGATAATAATAATCAAAACCCAGACTTCATACTTCAAAATATGTGAACAGAAATTCTTCAAGCTGAATAAAATAACTGAAACCAAAAATGCTAATAATTTTGGCAGGTAATAAAGATCGTTCTTTATTATTTACAAGTCTTGGAAGGTTAGTAGATTGATCTAAAATATTAAGAAGCATTGTAATGTTTATTACCTATCCACAAAGGGAAAAAAGTGCACAAATCCAGGAGTTCATAGATTTTGTTTTTTCTAATGGGGATGAAAACAAGGTTGTTCCGGTGTATGCAATGTAAAAACTTTGGCCCTACTACAATCATTTTATGGTGACAGTTGTTTTGAAAATGCTGCAGTTAGAGATTTATTCAGGCTAAACAAATCCACTATCACAGGAGCCATGTCCCTAACGTTATGGGGTCTGTGGTTGTTGTTTTGATGATGATGGTGGTGATGTTTTGACCCCACTAATTTGAGAGGACAGGGCTGTGTTGTATCACACAAGATACAAGAGCTAGGCCAGCTCTTGTTGATTCTATAACAGAATGTCTTATATTACCTTATAATTGTAATAACATTGGATTCAATGCTAGAATGTAATAAGTTAAAGATGCACAAAGAAATGCCCAAGAAAGTAAACACACACACACACACACACACACACACACACACACACACACACACACAAAAGAGTACAAAAACTAGGTAGACCTAATAGGTAAAACTACTCAATAAAAAATATTAATTAGGAAAATCATGGAGAAAACACCTAAATATAAATAAAAATAAGTGGCAAATAATAGGTTAAGCCAAGGACCAGTGCCTTAATGTGTAATCCTAGCTGCTTAGGAAGATGAATTCTGAGTTTTCACAGTTCATTGCCAGCACAATGAAAAAGTCCACGAGACTCTGATCTCCAATTAACAAGCAAAGAGTCAGAAGTGGAACAGTGGCTCAAGTAGTAGAGTACCAGACTTGAAGGAAAAAGGTAATGCACAAATGAGGGAGACTATTGGGCCTATGTTCCTTTGAGTCTGGCTTACTTCACTTACTATGATTTTTTCTAAGTTTTTTCATTTCCTTACAAATGGGGTGAGGTCGTTATTTCTGACTGAAGCATAGAATTCCATTGTGTATAAATAACCACATCTTGTTGATCCACTCATCCAGTGAGGGATATCTGGATTGGTTCCACAACTTTGCTATGGGAAATAGTTTTTCAATGAGCATCATTGTGCTAGTAGATTTAGTATGCCCTTGTTTCTGGACAGTTGGGCAAATGCCAAGTAGTGGAGTTGCTGGGTCATAAGGGATTTCTATGTTTAATCTTTTGAGGAACTGCCATACTGCTTTCCATAGTGGTTGAACGAGTTTGCACTCACATTACAGTGTAGTAGTGATCCCTCCTGGCAATTTCTTGATCCTGGCAATTCTAAATGTAGTAAGGTGGAATCTTAGAGTTGTTTTGATTTGCATCTCTGAGCATTTCTTCATGTGTATACATTATTCTTAATCATTATTCAGAGAAGTCTCTCTTTAATTCTTTGACCCATCATTTAATGGGATGGTTGTGTCTTTGAAGATTTTTGGGCTTTGGAGAGATTCAATTTTTCTACTATAAATATATTTTAGATATGAGTCCTCAGTCTCTTGTATGGCTAGCTATGCCCTTTGACATACAGAAGCTCTGCAGTTCAATGCAGTCCCATTTCTCCAAAATTTCTTTAATTTGTTGTATTTCTGGGCCTTTATTAAGAAAGTTTCAACTTGTTACTTTGGAGGTTAGTTTTGGAGTGATTCAATTTTTTGAGTTGTTGATATATTTTAGATATGAGGCCTTTGTCCGTTGTTTGGTTGGTGAAGATCTTCTCCCACTCTGTAGGCTTCCTGATTAGTTTACTAGCTATGTCCTTTGCCATAAAAAAGCTCTGCAGTTTAATGCAGTCCCACTTATCCAGCCTTTCTCTGATTTGTTGTGATTCTTGGTCTTTATTAAGAAAGTTTCAACCTGTGCCAAGGAGGCCTAGTGTATCTCCTATTCCTTCCTGTAGAGTTTTCAGTGTGTCAGCTTTTACCTCCAGGTCTTTGATCCATTTGGAGTTAATTCTAGTGCAAGGTGACAAACAAGGATCCAGCTTTAGTTTTCTGCAGGTGTTTAACCAGTTCTTCCAGCACAACTTGTTGAAGAGGCTGTCTTTCTTCCATTCTATTTTTTTGGCTCCCTTGTCAAAGATTAGGTGGCCATAGGTCTGTGGTTTAATATCTGGGTCCTCAGTTCTATTCCATTGGTCTTCAGGCCTGTTCCTGTGCCAGTACCAAGCTGTTTTGAGAATTATAGCTCTGTAATAGAGTCTAAAGTTTGGAATTGAAATTCCTCCAGCACTGTTCTTTCTGCTAAGAAGTGTTTTTGCTATACGGGGTCTTTTATTATTCCATATGAAATTTTGGATTGCCTCTTCTATTTCTTTAAAGAATGACATTGGTATGTTGATGGGTATTGCATTGAATTTGTAGATAGCTCTTGGCAAGATTGTCATTTTCACAATGTTGATTCTTCCAATCCAGGAGCATGGGAGGTTTTTCCATTTCCTTAGTTCTGCTTTAATTTCCTTTTTTAGGGTTTTAAAGTTTTCGTCAAAAAGGTCCTTTACATTCTTAGTTAAGCTAATTCCTAGGTACTTTATTTTCTTTGAGGCTATTGTGAAAGGAGTTTCTTTCCTGATTATTGCCTCGTTCCTCTCACTGTTGGCATAAAGGAAGGCAGTTGATTTTTGAGGGTTGATTTTATAGCCTGCTACTCTTCCAAAGCTTTGAATCAGCTCAAGGAGCTTGGGAGTAGAGTCTATAGGATTCTTTAAATACAGAATCATGTCATCTGCAAACAGGGATAGTTTTATTTCCTCTTTCCCTACTTGGATCCCCTTTATGCTTGCTTCTTGCCTTATTGCGCTGGCTAGGAATTCTAGTACTATGTTAAAGAGTAGTGGAGAGAGTGGGCATCCTTGTCTCATTCCTGATTTTAGAGGGAATGGCTTTAGATTTTCACCATTAATTGTAATACTAGCAGTAGGTTTCTCATACACAGCCTTTATTACATTGAGGAATGTTCCATGGATTCCTACTTTCTCCAGAGCTTTTAACATAAAGGGGTGTTGGATCTTGTCAAATGCCTTTTTCCGCATCTATTGAGACAATCAACCATCCCATTAAAAAATGGGCCAAAGACTTAAAGAGAGTCTTCTCTGAAGAAGAAACAAAAATGGCCTATAGACACATGAAGAAATGCTCAACATCTCTGGTCATAAAAGAAATGCAAATCAAAACAACTCTAAGATTCCACCTCACTCCAGCTAGAATGGCCAAGATCAGGAAAACGAATGACAACAGATGCTGGAGGGGATGTGGCCAGGAGGGATCACTACTACACTGTTGGTGGGAGTGCAAACTTGTTCAACCACTATGGAAAGCAGTGTGGCAGTGCCTCAAAAGGCTAAACATAGAACTCCCCTATGACCCGGCAATTCCACTACTTGGCATTTACCCAACCACCCAGAAACAAGGACATACTAAACCCACTAGCACAACAATGTTCATTGCAGCACTATTCACCATAGCAAAGGTATGGAACCAACCTAGATGTCCCTCAGTTGATGAGTGGATCAACAAGTTATGGTATTTGTACACAATGGAATTCTATGCTGCTGTCAGAAAGAGTGACATCGCCCCATTTGTTAGGAAATGGAAAGACTTAGAAAAAATCATATTAAGTGAAGTAAGCCAGACTCAAAGGAACTTAGGCTCAATGGTTTCCCTCATTCGTCATAATCAGTAGAAACCTTGGGCTCTACTAGCAGAGATTTGCAATAGAGCAAAATCTTGATACATAAGGACATATAATGTGAAGCTAATTGAAAGGACCTCCAGGATAGTGAAACAAAAGCCACATAATGAATGATTGTTGTCCTTAATGTACTATGTTGTCTCTCATCTCCTTTGCTGTCCCTTGGTTATCTCATATTGGTATAGTATCTCACTTTGTTATCTGATATATTGAACTTATTTGTATTTGGATATTTGAAATTTGATAGGGAAGGGGGGAAAACCAAGACTGGTGGGAGGTGTGGGGGGGGAGGGAAACGGGTACCAAGACATGTGAAAGGGTATCAATGTATGTGAATTAATGCACCTTCTATCTGGCAAATATCATGTAACCCTTTTACTAATTACAATTAAAAAAATAAATGAGAAAAAAGAAAAGAAAGTTTCAACTTGTGCCAAACAGTCTACGGTATTTCCTATTCTTTTTTCACAGCTTTCAGGATATTTTCTTTTAACCTCAAGGTCTTTGATCCCTTTGGAATTAACACAGATGTAGTGTGACATAGAATGATCCAACTTTACTTTTCTGGAACTATTTATCCAGTTCTGCCAGCAGCTCTTGTTCAGAGGATTGTCTTTCTTCCATTTGATTATTTTTTGGTTCCCTTATCAAAGATCGTGTAGCCATAGGCCTACATTTGTCTTCTAAGTCTTCAGTTTTATTCCATTGGTCCTGAGGCCTATTCATATGCCAGAACCAACATTTTTGGGTTACTTAAGCTCTATAATACAGTTAAAAATTTGATATTGATATTCCTACAACACTCTTCTTTCAGCTAAGACTTTTTTTTAACTATACAGGGTCTTTTATTATTGCATATGAAATTTTGGATTACCTCTTTTATTTCCTTAAAGAATGACTTTGGGATACTGATGAGTATTGCATTGCATCTGTAGATAGCCCTTGGCAAGATTGCCATTTTCATGATATGAATTCTTCCAATCCGGGAGCATGGGAGATTTTTCCACTTCCTCAGTTCTACTTCAAGCTCTTTTTTTCAGGTTTTTAGAGTTTTCATCAAAACAGTCTTTTACATTCTTAGTTAATTTAATTCCTAACTACATTTTCTTTGAGGCTATTACAAAAGGAGTTGCTTTCCTGATTTCTGCCTTGCTCCTCTCATTGTTGGCATATAGGAAAGCAGTTCATTTTTGAGGATTAACTTTTTTATATACTTTGTTGCAATTAATAGAAGGATTATATTATATTCACCAGATAGAAGGTGCATTACTTCATGAACATTGATACCCTTTGTCATGTCTTCGTCCTCATTTCCCTCCCCCACCTCCATCCCTCATCTTGTGTTCCCCCTTACCTATCAGATTTCAAATAACCAAATAAGCATATATACAATATATCAGATAACAATGTAACATACTGTAACAAGCCTGCAACTTTGCCAAAGTTTGAAATCAGCTCAAGCAACTTGGGAGTGGGGACTAGAAGTATTTTTTTAATAAAAGAGAATCATTTCATAATGATAAGGAGGTCAACAGATCAGATACCACAATCCAAAATTCTAAGACACTAAATAATACACTTTGCAATATGTGAAAGCACAACAAATTTGCAAGAAATATAAGATAAAGGCATGATTAGAGGTAAGCAGTAACTCCAATACTGGTTTTCTATGTTATTAGATGATTGATGGTTGATAAGTCTGCAATGTCATTCTGTTTGGGGTTTCAGGTTTTTTGCTTGTATATGTCTACCTGTCTTAGGGTTTGAGCATAGATCCTGGGCACTGTCCCTGAGCACTTTTTTCAAGGATAGTGCTCTACCAATTGAGCCACGCTTCTGGATTTTTGTTGCCGAATTGGAGGTAAAATTTCTAATAGACATTCTTGCCTGAGTTGGCTTTGAATTTTTATCATCAGATCTCATTCTCTTGAGATGAATTTCAGCTCAAAGCCAGCAAGGCAGTAAAGTGTATAAAACGCCAATTAATTAGAAAGAAAAAAGAGCCTCTTGAGTAGCCAGGATTTAAGGTATGAGCCACCAGTGCCCAGTAATAGTTGACTCTCATAAGAAAATTCTGCTCCTTATTGTTTATTCATTTATCACCATGTTGTATATGCTAGTGAGAAACATTTTCAAACAGTGAATTGCCTCACATCAAGTACCTGTATTACACTAAATGCTAAGTCTGATGTAATATTATTGGCCACAATCCTATTTAATCTACTTACAGAAAATCTCAGTCAAGATGCACACATTAAGCCATTATGACAGTTTTTCTGCCATTGGTAACACTGAGAAAATAAAATTCATGAACTTTCAGCTTAGCTGGCAAACCAGATTTATAGACAACATTTCTTGACATTTGAGAGCTAGTTCTCTAATAAATACAGAGAAAAGAACCACTGATGGTATATAAAGGGAATAGGTGCCAGACATTCTGGATTTCAGACCAAACAAAAAGGCTTATGAGACTTGCATAAGAAATGTGCTAAATCAGTTGAGATTTTTCTTGATGAAAGATATATTGTGATCATTCCCATACCCACTTAGGAGCAAAATTTCTTAACTCTTCCTAGGCTGTCTTCAAACCACAATCCTCAGAACTCAGCCCCCTGAGTAGCTAGGATCATAGTCAGAAGCTACTGAAAAAAGCACTTGGTCAGTTTTTTAGTGCTATATAAACAGAAGTATATCATAAGCCCTCATTTTGCTTAGTTGTATCACCTTTACTGTTGTGTGTTTGGTGGTTTATGTTGTCTCATCACTGTGTACTACTGAATTAAATAATTGTTCTAAGACTCTACCCGTCCATTGTAATGTCATTGATATTTTGGTAGTTTTTAATTCCTACCTATGCTGGATAGTGATCTATGCAGATGCTTTTAGTGAATCTCTTACATGCATTTCCCCGTGTTATGTAAGAGTAGACGTACATTCAGCTTTTCTCAACAGTGAGAAACATGATCCTAGAACACAATGATGCTTCAACTTCCATTCCCAAATGCATTCCACTGGCTCTAGATTCTCACTTCACCAAGTTTTTATTACGTAATTATATTGTGTTGTTATTATATGCCTATGGTTTAAGAAGCAAATGATTTTTGATAACACTGTAATTTTAAATATCAAAATTATATACTATTTATAGAAAAGCATTCCATATAAATATTTTATATATAATATACTATATATCCCATACCCAGTCTATGATATGTAATATATAATACATATTATAAAATACACTAATTATAAATCTTTTAAAATATGTATTATACATTATATATACAATCAGTTCAAAACAAAAGACACTTTTCATATATTTTTATTGTAATTAATAGAAGGGTCACATGATATTTGCCGATAGAAGTTTCATTAATTCACATACATTGATACCCGTTCATATGTCTTGGTCCCCATTTCCCTCCACCGACCCTCACCCCTCATCTTGTTTCCTCCCCTTCCCTATCCAATTTCAAGTAACCAAATACAAATATATCCAATAAATCAGGTAACAAAGTGAGATACTGTAACAAAATGAGCTACCCAAGGGACTGCAAAAGAGATGAGAGATAACATAGTACCTTATGGACAACAGACATTCATTATATGGCTTATTTTTCTATATCCTAGAGATCCTTTCATTTAGCATAATACTATCTGGCCTTTTGTATCAAGGTTTTGCTCTATTGAAAATCTCTGCTAGGAGAGCCCAAGGTTTCCCCTGATTTTGGCAAATGAGTGTAACCACTGAGCCTAAGTTCCTTTGAGTCTGGCTTGCTTCGCTTAATATGATTTTTTCTAAGTCTTTCCATTTCCTAACAAATGGGGCGATGTCCTTCTTTCTGACAGCAGCACAGAATTCCATTGTGTACAAATACCACATCTTATTGATCCATTCATCAACTAAGGGACCTCAAGGTTGATTCCCTATGTTTGCTATGATAAATAGTGCTGCAATGAACATTCTTGTTCTGGTGTATTTAGTATGTCCTTGTTTCTGGATGTTAGGATAATTGTCAAGTAGTGGAAGTGCTGGGTCATAGGGGAGCTCTTTGTTTAGTCTTTTGAGGAACTGCCATACTGCTTTCCATACTGGTTGAACGAGTTTGCCCTCCCACCAGCAGTGTAGCAGTGATCCCTCCTGGCCACAGCCCCTCCAGCATCTGTTGTTATTAGTTTTCTTGATCCTGGCCATTCTAACTGGAGTGAGGTGGAATCTTAAATTTGTTTTGATTTGCATTCTTTTATGACCAGAGATGCTGAGCATTTCTTCAGGTATCTATACGCTATTTTTGTTTCTCTTCAGAGAAGAAGGCCTTTGTCCGTTGTATGGTTGGGGAACATATATCAGTATAATACAGGCTGTGTATAACCAACCGACAGCTAGTTTTATACTTAAAGGTGGAAAGCTAAAGCCATTCCTATTAAAATAAGGAATGAGACAAGAATTCCCACTCTCTCCACTCCTCTTTAACATAGTATTAGAATTCCTATCCAGTGCAATAAGGCAAGAAGCAAGCAAAAGTGATCCAAATAGGGAAAGAGGAAGTGAAACTATCCCTCTTTGCAGATGACATGATCCTGTATTTAAAGAAACCTATAGACTCTACTCCCAAGCTCCTTGAGTTGATTCAAAACTTTGGAAGGGTAGCAGGGTAAAACATTAACCCTCAAAAATCAACTGCCTTCCTCTGTGTCAACACTGAGAGGAATGAGGTAACAATCAGGAAAACAATTATTTTGCAATAGCCTCAAAGAAAATAAAGTACCTACGACTTATCTTAATTAAGAATGTAAAGGACATTTTTGATGAAAATTTTAAAATCCTGAAAAAGAAATTAAAGCAGAACTGAGGAAATGGAAAAACCTCCCATGCTCCTGGATTGGAAGAATCAGTATCGTGAAAATGACCATCTTGCCAAGGGCTATCTACAAATTAAATGCAATAACCATCAATATCCCAATGTCATTCTTTACAGAAATTGAAGAGGCAATCCAAAATTTCATATCGAATTATAAAAGATCCTGTATATCAAAAACACTTCTTAGCAGAAAGAATAGCGCAGGAGTAATTTCAATAAAAAATTTAGAATCTATTACATATATATAATTATCCAAAGAGCTTGGTATTTGCACAAGAACAGGCCTGAAGACCAATGGAATAGAACTGAAGACCCAGATATTAAACAACAGACCTATGGCCACCTAACCTTTGACAAGGGAGCCAATAATATAGAGTGGAAGAAAGATACCCTCTTCAACAACTTGTGTTGGCAGAACTGGTTAAGCAACTGCACAAAACTTAAGTTGCATCCTTTTTTCTCACACTGCACTAGAATTAATTCAAATGGATCAAAGTCCTGGAAGTAAAAGCCGACACACTGAAAACTTTACAAGAAGGAATAGGAGATACACTACGCCTCCTTGGCACAGGTCAAAACTTTCTTAATAAGGACCAAGAATCACAACAAATCAGAGAAAGGCAGGAGAAATGGGACTGCATTAAACTTCAGAGCTTTTGTATGGCAAAGGATATAGCTAGTAAATTAATTAGGAAGCCTACAGAGTGGGAGAAGATCTTCTAAAGATACTTTTGTTCCAATACTGCAGTTTGAACTCAGGGCTTCATGTTTTTAGATTTCTACTCAAGGCATGCAATCTATCATTTGAGCTACACTTCTGCATTCACCATTTTGGTGTTTGGCAATAGAATCTCCTGAACTTTCTCATTAAGACTGGCTTTGAAATATATTCCCCATATTGCAGCCTGTTGAGTACCTAAGATTGTAGGCTTAAACCATTGGTTTCTTCCTACAAGAAATCTTTAAAAGATGAAGTTTGTCGATTCACTGTAAATATGTTGTTTAGGTGCCGGAGTTGGGCCTAGAGGTAGATTCCTTGCCTAGCATGCAAGAAGATCCAGGTTTGGTTCCTCAGTACCACATGCATAAAAAATCCAGAAGTGGTGATGTTGCTCAAGTGGCAGAGCACTAGCCTTGAGAAAGCCTGAGAACAGTGCTCACATGCTGAGTTCAAGCCCAGGAATGGCAAAAAATAAAATACATTTGTATATTCATTACATTTATATGAATAGACACTGAGTGGCGATGTTGTTTCACTGTTGTTTTACTGTGATGATGAGAGGAGAAAGGAGGGAGGGATGAAGGGAGGATGAGGGGGAGAAGAAGGGCAGGAAAAGGAAAAGAATGTGAAGAAGGAGAGGAAGAAAAAGGAAGGGAAGGAGAAAAGAAGAGAGGGGAGGGGAGGGAAGGGGAAAGTGAAGGGAACCATCACAGCCACACTAGAGATAATCTTATGATTTGTTCTTTATAATTAATTAGTGGTTTAAAGACTATATTTGTTGGGTACTGCTGGGTCTTTCTTGTAATCCTAGCTACTCAGAAGGCTGAGATGTGGGGCTCACAGTTTTAACCTAGGCAGACAATTCAGAGAATCCCTATGTCTAGTTAACCAGTAAATATCTGGAAGTGTGTGCGGGGCAGTAGATGGCGGTGGTTCAGTGTGAGACATACAGAGCTCCCACACGATTCATGTTCTGGCAGTGTAGGGGACAATTCTTTACCAGAAATTGATCTTAAGTAAACTTTAGCACCACAGAGATCTCAGTCAGAGAGGAAAAAGGCAGAATATTGGCACGAGAAGACAGTGTGGAGTCCTGCCAGCCTAGGGGCAGACAGTGCTTCACAGTGGCGCAGACCCACGGGCTGCAGACAGAGTCACACAGAGCCAGCATGAGCCTGAGCCAACACCCGGCCATGTACTGCCCTGCCAGCTTCATGGAACCAGAGAATCCAACAATTTGTGAGTACCTCCGAGGAGATGTTTCCATTTCTGTTCACGGAATGGCATTGGGAGGGAGTCCCTCACCCTCCAGCGAGAGCAGCATCATATTGACTGCTGGCAAAGACCCGGCCTAAGCAATTGGAGCCTGAGAGGTGTTGATGACAGCACCATTAATCTTACTGGCAAAGGATTTTCCAGAGATCCCTTAGCAAAAAATCCGGCCCTAGCGCTGCTGAAGTCCGTCCCCTGCGCAGGCCACAGACCTGGTAAACAAAGCCCACCTTGGATGTTTCAGCATTGTTTAATCAATCAAGCAATCTGATCCGAAAAACCGCATAGCCAAATCACAAGAGAAAAAGACTTTTTGAAGTTTTTGGATCCCAAATTTTGTGGAGCCCCAACTTTCCAATCCTGCCCCCACCCAAAAAAAAACTGAAGAATACCCTTTTTCTTTTTTTTTGTTTGTTCTTCTACGCCTTTTCATTTGCATTTTTAGGTGTTCTTATTTTTCTCTTGGCCATTTTACCTACACCTTTTGGTCTAATGTTATCATTCTTTCCTTTTTTTTTCTCCTCTCTTTTCCCATATCTTTTCTATCACTGTGGTAGTTCCTAGAAACACAATAACAGCTCTGCGTACAGTCTGAATTAAAATGATATCCATATAGGTACACTCACCTGCTTTTTAAACTCCTGGTTTTCAACCTTAGTATCTCATGGGTAACAACTCACAATAGTGAAGAATCTCGCCCCACCATTTTTTTTTGGTTTGGTTTCTTGGTTTTTATTTCTTGGGTTGTTTTGTCTGTGTATGTTCTGATTGCTTTTATTTTATTGTTGTTTGTTTCTTTTTTCTTTTTAAAATTTGTACCATTGAAATCTCCTATATCTACCTCCCTCTTTTCTCTATATATTCTTCTTTTTACTCTTCTTATTTTTATAAGTTTTATTTAAGTTCATCTAAATTTCTACTCACATATTCTACCTGTCAACCACCTTAGGTCAGTTATCCTTACAAAATACTTTTTCGTCATTACTATAATAACCTGCAAGTATTCTTTTCCTACCTCCATTGTCGACTTTCATTTTATTTTTCTCTCCCTGGTCCTCCGTTCATCCTTCAACAAGTATAATGCATGGATCTACATTTGATAGTTGTTGAGCAACGCTGTATAGCTAAGTGTTCAATTATACTATAGGTCCAGAGGGACTTAAATACAATAGAGTTTGGATTGAGGGGCCTATTGTTTTGGTGATAAATCTGTTATCTGTGGTTGTATTGGATTTGTATGTAAGTGCACAAAAAGAAAGAGTGATATTACCAATCTAAAAGAGCCAACATATATTGTCAGCCAACTAAAAAGGTCTAGGTTGGTTATATCTGAAAAATTATAATCTTGTTTATTATTAATCTTGCTCCCATTTTCAAATTGGCAGAACAAGAAACTCAAGAAAATTGTTAAATCAAGGAATAGCATCTCCCACTCAACAAAAACAAGCAATGGAGCAGTCAGTGGCAAATGTAGAAGAGTCTTCCAAGTGCTATACAAATGCAATTGATAAACATCATTAATGAAACGTGTGAAAACTTAAAGAAAGAGATAAGAGAGGAAGCCATAGCTAAACAAGAGGGAACCATAAACAAGTTGATATGTGAAAAAGGGGAAGCCATAAAGGAGGTCATAATTAAGGTTTCTCAAGAAAAATGGATGAATTCATAGAACCCACAAACAAAAAGTGACTGAACTCCAACAAATGTACAAAAGAATAAACCTGCTGGGCTAACCACTCAAATGGAAATCAAGGAGCAAATACATAATCTAAAACAAGACATACGAGGCATCAAAAATGAAAAATTAGAAGCAAGAGAGATGAAGAATAAAGTAGAAAGCTTTGATAGCAGGTTAGACAATGCAGAAGAGAGAATTTCTGAGGTTGAAGATGATTTAATTGTTATAGAGAAAGAACAGAAAATGAGTCAATTGAAATTGAGGAAATATGGGAAAATGCTACAGAGGTCCAAGGTACAACTAGAAGCCTAATTTAAGGCTAATTCATATTGAGTAGAGTCTGGAGGAAGAGGTCCATGGTATTGGAACTTTCCTTCAGGGAATTATCTCTGAAAACTTCCCAAATATAAAGAAGGGAAGGCCTATCCAGATACAAGAAGATTTTAGAAGCCCAAATAAACCAGATTAGAAAAGGACATTCAATTTTAGTCCATACAGGATCAACAGAAACCAAAGATAGGATCCTAAAAGCAGCCAGGGAGAAGAGAACAATCACCAATCAGAATAACCCCAGAATTTTCAGCAGAGACCATGCAAGCAAGAAAAGATTGTAAGGATATATGTCATGCCCTGAAGTCAAATAACTACCAACCAAGAATAGAGTACCCAGCTAAGCTCTCATTCTAAGTGAGGCAACAATAATATTCCATTCCAGGGAAAAGCTGCAACATTCTGTAGCAACCAAACCAATGTTACAGAAAATTCTCAAAGATGTTCTACACATAGAAAACCAACACAAATGTAATACAGACAAAGAAATGGTACCTAAAACTCCTAACATCTAAGAACCACAAAAACTATCAAGACACAGGTTCTAATGAATGCTTGTAAAAATGGCTGGAACTAATAAATATTCCTCAATGCTGACTCTCAATATCAATGAACTTAACTCTTCATTTAAAGGACAGAGCCTATCTAGTTGGATCAAAAAGCAAAATCCATTTTTCTTCTGTCTTCAAGAGACACATCTTACTCCCCAAAAAACAAACATTTTTGAAAGTGAGTGGTTGGAATAAACTCTATCAAGCTAACTGCTCTCATAAACAGGCTGGAGTTGCCATCCCATATCAGATAAAATAGACTTCAAATTAAAATTAGTGACAAAACACAAACAAGGTTACTACATACTACTAAAGGGATCTTTCCTCCAGGAGGAAATAACTACCCTAAATATCTACACACCTAATCTTGGAGCTCCGAAATTCATCAAGCAAACTTTACTGTCACTGAAAGTATACATAGATTGAAACACAGTGATTGTTGGTGACTTCAACACACCACTCTCACCTATGGACAGATCAACCAGGCATAGACGCAATAGAGAAAACTTAGAATTGAACAACTGTATTCACCAACTAGGTCTAACAGACCTCTGCAGATTAGTCCATCCAGCAACAACACAATACAGGTATTTTCAACAGCACATAGGACATTTTCAAAAACAGACCACATTTTAGGCCATAAAACAAACCTGGGCAGATTCAGAAACGCTGAAATCATTCTCTGCACTCTCTCAGACCACCAGGGCATCAAATTAGAACTGAACCCCATCTCCACCAACAAAAACCCTGTAACTCATGGAGAATGAACAACACAATGTTGAATCAGCAATGGGTGGGTCATGGAAGAGATCAGAACAGAAATCCAACGGTTTATGTAATGTAACAAAAAGGAGCACACAAAATACCAGCTCTTTGGGAAACAGCAAAGGCATTATTCAGAGGAGTATTTATAAATCTGTGTGCCTATAATAACAAATTGGAAATATCACAAACCAAGTTAATGTGTCACCTTAAGCTCCTGGAAAAAGAGCAACAAACCAACCGTAAGTCCAGTACAATGGAGCAAATTATTAAACTCAAAGCATAATTAAATGAATTGGATTCCAAAAAAAGACTAGAGAAATAATCAACAAAACAAGGAGTTGGTTCTTCGAAAAAATTAACAAAATTGACAGAACCTTTGCAAATCTTACCATAAAAAGAAGGGAACATACCGAAATAAACAAAATCACAGATGAAAATGGTAATATCGTGACAAAATTTACCAAGATCCAGAGCATCATGAAGGAATACTTCTCAAACCTTTACACCAACAAAATTGAAAATCTAGAAGAAATGGATGAATTTCTAGCCAATATTAACATACACACATTGAACCAAGAAGAGCTAACCCAACTAAACAGGCCTATTTTAAGCACTGAAATAGAAATGGCAAGAAGAGACCTTCCACCGAAAAAAAGCCCAGGTCCAGATGGAGTCACAGCTGAATTCTATAAGGTCTTCAAAGCAGAGCTCACACCAGTACTACTCAAGCTCTTCAAGGATAGCGAAAATGAAGGCTCTTTACCAAACTCATTCTATGAAGCCAGTATAACCCTCATCCCCAAACCAGACAGAGATTCATCAAAGATAGAGAACTATAGACTTATTTCCTTGGTGAACATCAATGCAAAACTTCTCACCAAAATACTGGCCAACGGTCTACAACAACTCATCAAAAAAATTAAACACGATGATCAATCACAATTCATCACAGGGAGGCAAAGCTGGTTCAATGTATGAAAATCAATTAATGTAATTCAACACATCAACAGGAGCAAGGTCAAAAATCACATGATTGTCTCAATAGATGCAGAAAAGTCATTTGACAAGATCCAACAGTCATTTATGTTAAAAGCTCTGGAAAAATTAGGAATCCATGGAATTTTCATCAGTATAATAAAGGCTGCGTATTACAAAACCACAGCTAGTATTATACTTAATGGCACAAAGGTAAAGCCATTCCCATTAAAATAAGGAATGAGACAAGGATGCTCACTCTCTCCACTCCTCTTTAACATAGTATTAGAATTCCTAGCCAGTGCAATAAGACAAGAAGCAAGGGATCCAAAGGGGATCCAAATAGGGAAAGAGGAAGTAAAACTTACCCTCTTTGCAGATGACATGATTCTGTATTTAAAGAATCTATAGACTCCACTCCCAAGCTCCTTGAGCTGATTCAAAACTTTGGAAGGGTAGGAGGGTATAAAATTAACCCTCAAAAATCAACTGCCTTCCTCTACGCCAACAGTGAGAGGAATGAGGCAACAATCAGGAAAGCAACTACTTTTGAAATAGCCTCAAAGAAAATAAAGTACCTAGGAATTATCTTAACTAAGAATGTAAAGGAAATTTTTGATGAAAACTTTAAAATCTTGAAGGAGAAATTTAAAGAGAACTGAGGAAATGGAAAAAGCTCCCATGCTCCTGGGTTGGAAGAATAATGAAAATGGCAGTTTTGCCAAGGACTATCTACAAATTCAAAATAATACCCATCAATATCCCAATCTTATTCTTTAAAGAAATAGAATAGGCAATCCAAAATTTCTTATGGAATAATAAAAGACCCACTAGAGCAAAGCCACTTCTTAGCAGAAAGATTAGTCCAGGAGGAATTTCAATACCAAACTTTAGAATCTATTACAGAGCGATAATTCTCAAAACAGCTTGGTGTGGCACAAGAACTGGCCTGAAGACCAATGGAGTAGAACTGAGGACCCAGATATTAAACCACAGACCTATGGCCACCTTATGTTTGACAAGGAAGCCAAAATATAGAATGCTATAAAGACAGCCTCTTCAACAACTAGTGCTGGTAGAACTGGTTAAACCCCTGCAGAAAAGTAAAGTTGGATCCTTCTTTGTCACCCTGCACTAGAATTATTTCTAACTGGAGGAAAGTCCTCGAATTGAAAGCCGACACACTGAAAACTTTCCAAGGAGGAATAGGAGATACACTAGGCCTCTTTGGTACAGGGCGAAATTCCTTAATAAGGACCAAGAATCACAACAAATCAGAGAAAGGCGGGAGAAGTGGGACTGCATTAAATTGCAAAGCTTTGGTATTGCCAAGGACATAGCTAGTAAATTAATTAGGAAGCCTACAGAATGGGAAAAGAACCATAAAACCAACAAAGGCCTCTTATCTAAAATATATCAACAGCTCAAAAAATTGAATCACTCCAAAACTAATCTCCAAAGTAACAACCATCCCATTAAAAGATGGGCCAAAACATAAAAAGTGTCTTCTCTGAAGAAGAAATAAAAAATGGCTGTAGACACATGAAAAAATGTTCAACATCTCTGGTCATAAAAGAAATGCAAATCAAAACAACTCTAAGATTCCATCTCACCCCCTGTTAGAATGGCCAGGATTAAGAAAACTAATAACAACAGCTGCTGTATGGGGTGTGGCTAGGAGGGATCACTATTACACTGTTGGTGGGAGTGGAAACTCTTTCAACCACTAAGGAAAGAAGTATGGCATTTTTTTAGAAGAGTAAACATAGAGCTCCCGTATGACCCAGCAATTCCACTACAAGGCATCTACCCAATTTTCCAGAAACAAGGACATGCTAAATCCACTAACACAGTGATGTTCATTGCAGCACTATTTATCATAGCAAATATATGGACCTAACCCATATGTCCCTCAGTTGATGAGTGGATCAACAATTTGGAGTATTTGTACACAATTATATTCTATCCTGCTGTCAGAAAGAATGGCATTGCCCCATTTGTAAGGAAATGGAAAGACTTAGAAAAAATCACATTAAGTGAAGTAAGCCAGAGCAAATAAACATAGGCTCAATGGTCTCCCTCATTTGTAATAATCAGTAGAAAACTTGGGCTCTCCTAGCAGAGATTTGTGATAGAGCAAAACCTAGATACATAAGGTCATATAGTATGACGCTAAATGAAAGGACATCTAGGACACAGAATCAATAGCCATATAATGAGTGATTGTTTTCCTTAATGTGATATGTTATCTCTCATCTGTTTTGCTGTCCCTTGGTTATCTCATATTGATACAGTATGTCACTTTGTAATCGGATATATTGGATATATTTGTATTTGATATTTGAAATTGGATAGGGAAGGGGGGGAAACAAGTTGAGGAGTGGGAGTTCTGTGGGAGGTACATGGCGACCAGGACATGAGAAAGGGTATGAATGTATGTTAATTAATGCACCTTCTATCTGGCAAGATCATGTAACCCTTCTATTAATTACAATAAATATATAAGAAAAAATCTGGAAGTGGAACTGTGGCTTAAGTGATATATAGAGTGCAAGCCCTGAGGGACAAAAAGCTCAGGGACAATGCCCACATCCTGAGTTCAATTCCCAGGACTAACAGATGAAGTGAGGTGGGAAGAGGTAGAAAATACATGCATTCTTTTGTCCTGTCTTTAGAGAAAATAATTCCTATCTATATGACACTGAATCGGATCATGAAATCCTAGGAAAAATGAAGTCTTCTTTGTATTGTTTCAAACTATCCAGTGAAATGACACATAGAAATTTGAGCAACAATAAGCCTCATTGTATGTGAAGGAAATTCTTTTAAAATATAACAATACCTAAGTTTTTGTTAGCATTTTCATTATGCCAAGCATTGACACCAACATTTTCTTTGAGCAATTACTTTTAATGAAACTCCTAAAATCCTTAATCCCTAATGCAACTTGCCCCAGGCAGCTTGACCTCAGGTTTCTCTAGAGCAGTCAACACCCTTTCCCGTAGCTGAGAACATAGGCCAGAGAGCCCCTGGCTTATCGGCTGGTTGAGATGGGATGGCGACAACTTTTGAGCAGATCCTATCACTCTCACACTCAGCAGCTCAATCCAAGCTCCCAACGCAGACGGTCTCACTGGGGTGGCCCTTCCTCAGAGAGGACTGAGAGGCCGACCAGCACTCTTATTTATGATGAGAGGGGCGGGGTCCCCGGAAGGGCTTGCCATGATGCACCTGGGCCAGGCAACTTGATTTACATATCAATAGGTGCTGTAATTTACATTGCAGCAGCAGCAGCAACACCTTTCAATTCCTTTTTCACGCAAATGCTTCTGACCACTTCTTTCTACACTGGCCATATCAGGGGAATTTTCAGGGAAAGTGAGGTTTGACCCCATGGCCAAAAGGTTCTTTCTTTTCTTCCCTTTTTTGGCCTTTTTCTTGTCTGGTTTCTTTGCTTCCTTGCTGGCTTTTTGGCTTATGGGGCTTCAACTCTGGGCCCTGTCCCTGAACTCTTCAGCTCATGGCTACTGTCCTAGCTCTGGAGCCACAGCCCAACTTCCCATTTTTTAAATGATTCCTTGGAGGTGAGAGTCTCAGTTCCTGTAGTTGCCAGGCTGGCTTGGAACTGCAGTCCTCAGATCTCAGCCTCCTGAGTAGCTACGATGTTCAGACTTGAGACACCCCTCCCAAAATCCACTTTTTTCCTCCCTCCTCCACCAACACATTTCTCTCCATCTCGTTCTTTATGACTTAACCACACAAGGTGGGCAAGCTCGCTGGAAACATCCATCCTACCTTGTCTTTCCTATAGATAGCTGAGGGAGTGTATGTCATGGTATTGGGGCATCTTCCTACAGTTTATTTTTGGAACTCCTTAGGCAGGGTCTTCGCCCCTTGAGCCCTGCCCTCCTCTCACAATTTATCACCATCCCAAGTCAACAGACAGGGAAGCCAGGAGCACTAGGGCCCTCAGGGCACTAGGGTCATCTCAGCTTTGGGGAAAGCATGAACAGGAGGATCTCAGTCAGCTTTGTCTAGGAATGTGGTCCCAAGGAATGGGATCCAGATAGGAAAGCACTCCATTGCACTGGGCCAAATGACCAGAGCCTGTCTTTCCTTGCGTACTTGTTGGTTTCTTTTGGTTGTGGTTATGGTTTTCTTTGTTTTACCTTTGGAGTTCCTGTTTGTCTGTTTAGGGTTTTGGGGGGAGGAGTCGTTCCCTTTTTGGTTTTTGGTTTCACTAGGGGTGTGATGTGTTGTTGGTTTGTTGTTGCTTTGTTTTGGCTTTTGTTTTTGGAAGCGGCTCTTGTCTTTGGCATGGTACCTTCTGGACTGTGATCTTAATGTTCACCCTTTCCCCATAGCTGAGATGACAGGCCAGAGAGCCCTTGGCTTACCGGTTGGTTGAATTGGGATTGCAACCACTTGTGAGCCAGGATCTCGGGTGCGAAGTTGCCAACACCTGGAAAGGCTCTTCACTCACTGAAATGGTTTGGCTCTGCGAAAAACAGGCCTGACTGGAAATTGCTGTATCTCCAGAGAAGGGATCTCTTGGTGATATTCCAAAAGCTCACATTCTGACTCTCCAGGTCAAGGAAGACCCCAACCAGGTCCAGAGGCATCTCCATGTAGTGAGACACAAGTGGAGAAGTGGTAAACAGACAGTTGTAGGTGTTGGATTTCAGAGTTAAGAAAAGAAAGAGGTCTTAGATTCATCCATGGGGAGGTCTCTCCCCTCCACCGAGACCCTACAGACTCCTACAGCCCAGCTGGAAGAAACGTTGGCACTGAGCTCCCATTAATGTTTGCCCGAGTTGAAGACCTGGGCTCCAAAGATGGTCTAGTCGATGGAGTGTTAGCAGGGTTCCCAAGGGCGTCTCCATGGGCGACTCCAACCTCTTGCGGAGGTGCGGGCGGCTCATCTTGATTTCGGGCAGCCTCTCCCAAGGAAATGCCCACTCAGTAACTGATAAGTCTCTCCAGTACTCCAGGGAGTGGAAGAGCACGGAGCTATGGCATCACAGGGCCAGGCATGAAGGCCAGCACTTCCCTACAACTCTCCAGTGTCAAGTCGACAGCCCGGAGAAGTTCCAGGCCTGGCTTTTGGTATGTCTGGATCAGCTCCTGTTAGGTTTCTCTGAGCTGGCGCCTCTTCTGAATTATCTGGGTCTCCATTTGTCTGAGTTGCCCTAAAACCTGTCTTCCTTGGCTGACAAGTCTCCCTGAATGCTGCTTTTCCTCCTCGTGGTGTTCCTGATCCAGCATTGCAAAAACCTCCTTAGTGGTCCCGTGGTACAGGTTCACGTACCGAATCCACTGGACGATGAGTTTCCTGTTCTTGTGGATGTTCCTCTGGTTTTCTTGTCCCTTGTTCCAGATGGTGGACATCAGCTTGCAAATGGCCTCCGCTGCTCTTCAGCAGCCCTTTCCTCGAGATGGTGGCTCTGAGACTTGTGCTCCTGAGAGCTGGAGCACCCAGCCCAGAACAGGTCCTTGTCGATCTGGCAGAAGATGTGCCTTTTCTCCTTATGTGGGCCACACTTGTGTTCTTCCGAGCTCAGGAATCGCCAGAGGCTGGCTTTTCCGGCAAGGGCTGCCAGGCTCTTCAAAAGGTCGTGATATTTGAGCTGTCCCTTCTGCGTGGGTTCACGGCAGGCAGGGCACATTCCTGGGAGGGTCTGCCTTTCTTCCCAGGACAGGCAGAGACAAGGTCGACAGAAACTCTGCCTGCAGTCTATGGTGATTGGGTCTAGGAAGGTATTTCTGCAGACGGCGCAGCTGAGCTCCTTCTGGAAGGCTTGCAGACCTTCGCTGTCCATCGTTGAAACCGGTGAGCCGGGCGACGTTGGCTTGCACCGCTGATCTTAGCTACTCAGGTTGCTGGGTCCCGCTTTCAGTTATGGGAAAGCCTAAGATTATTAAGACTGATAATGGCCCCGGATATACTGGCATAAATTTTCAACATTTCTGCGGTCAGATGCAAAAAAACCACATCACTGCTATTCCCCATAATCCTCAAGGGCAAGGAATTGTTGAATGAGCTCATCAAACCCTTAAAAATACTTTTCAAAAGTTAAGAACACAAAACTTTTCTCCCACAAAAGGAACTCCGAAAATATTCTTCAGCATGCTCTATTTGTTATTAATTTTTTAACACTGGATATTAATGAAAAATCTGCAGCTGATCGCCTTTGGCACTCCAAACTTTCAATCATTATGCAACTCTTATGTGGAAGGATCCTCTGATTTCCCAATGGAAGGGCCCTGACCCAGTGTTGATCTGGGGAGGAGGATTAGCCTGTATATTTGATAATAAAGAAGACGCAGCTTGTTGGCTCCCAGAATGACTCGTAAACTCTATTGATAACTCACCTTCCAGGGAAGGCTAGCTCCCTGAGAACAAAAACCCTTTCTTCTATTCTAGAAAATCGTCAAAACTGCTGTGGATCCTACAAATGTCAGTCTTGCTGTTGCTGCTGTCATCATCGGAGGACACAGACCTCTACTAGATAAAGAAACCCTCCTACTTTCCCTTTTTGGCAACCCCTTTGATTGCCATGGGGGCACACCAATCCTGCTTGCCATTCCAAGCAATAATTCCTTTAGCCCTATTAATTCTGCCTATTAATTCTTTGTGCTTTTTTATTCAATCTCATAATAATACCTTTGATATCATGTAGGAGTAATTTCTTTTAGCAATTGTTTAGCAGTAATTAATTACTGTTCTCCTACTATTTCCCTTTGCCTCCTGTAGGAAAAGCATTTGTCTGTGGAGGCAACCTGGTCTTAAACTAACACCCTGTAAAATGGACTGCAGGTTGTGTACATGTTTCACTGCTCCACGATATAGACATTATTCCTGGAAGTGAAGCTCTGACAATTCCCAGACTAGAAATGGTAGGAGGAAGACATAAGCAGGCTGCTTTTATTCCCCTCCTGGCAGGATTGGGAATCACTGCAGCCCGGGTGCAGGAATGGCAGGATTTTCTTATGTGTAATTTCCTGTACCCAATAGGTATCTGAGGAACCAAAATTATGAGTGCCTCTCTGGTGTTTGTGACTGGGGTTATTAGTAATGAGAGGAAGCAATACCAATTGAGAAATCCTCTGGCCAAGGTAAATAGATAGAGGTCCTTGAGAAGCAGTTGCCACTATTTTGATTTCCCCAGTATAATCATATGAATAATGCTTGGTGAAATATTAAGACCCTAGATGGTGGAGCTTCCATGTCCCAAAATTAAGCCAAATGTGTTTGGGGGCAAAGGGCCAAAAATTCCAATGGAAAGAATCTGAGTCCCAGAATCAGGAGTAAATATTGAGTGGGAGGTGGCAAAGAGGTCCAGTCCTGCACTACCTGGCGTTGCTCGCATGAGGGAGATGACATTAGATGATCTGGAGATTGGGGGACAAACCTGACAGACCCAGTGTTCAATCCCAGTGTTGGCTTGGGACCCTGGGGTTGGCCCCTCATCAAGTTTCCCTGCTTCGGGGCCAATTGTTTTTCCTGGTTATCAGTTTTGGACTTACACTCCAAGGCCCAATGTTTTCCTCATTTGCATTGGGGACAAATTGGTGAAGGGGGATGCCGCTCTGCCTTAGGGGCCAGGCACTCATTCAAAAAATGACCAGGCTATTTGCAGTTAAAGCATGTCTTAGCCTTGGGTCCCTGGGTAAAATCTTTGAAGGCGGCTCCAATAGCTAATCCCATATTACGTGAGCCTGGGTCAACATCAGCACAAAGTCTGATATAATCAGACTTTGCCACGGTGATGTGGAAGTATTGCAGCCTGACAGGCAGAACTGGCATTCTCAAAGGCAAGATGTCTAGTGAGTTCATTTTCTGTCTCTTTGTGCTGTATAAATTGCTTCGCAGCCTCAGTAAGGCACCCACAAATTCACTGAATGGCTCCTGGGATCCCCGATGAACTTTTGCTATTGAAGAAACAGCCGACCCTTGAGGAGGGAGGCTCTTCCAAGCCTGAAGGGCTGCATGCTGAATTTGAACAAGCAGCCCTGGGTGAAATTTGGCTTGTTTTTCATTGTTATTATAGGGGCTTTGTCCTAATAATTTAGTTAGGGTCCATGACTTAGACGGACCTGTAGCAGTCATATTGCAATATCCTGACATCTTTCAGCATAATCTGCCTTCCATGAAAGATATTGGCCTCTGCTAAGTGCAGCTTTAGCTACCATTCCCCAGGCATTTACTGTAAGCCGGTCTTCACTCATGGATTCTAAAAGAAAGAGAGTAAAGGGGGCACCTGGGCCATTCATGGACACAGAGCTTTTAAGTTCCTTAATATATGTGAATTTTAAGGGACGATATTTTGGGGCTTTAATAATTAGGGGGTTATTTTCTTCCTCTTCTCCGGAGGTTTCTGATTCTTTACTACCTGGCTCCCTTTCCTCCCCATCCTCTTCCTCCTTTTCTTTCCCTTCACTGTCTCTTTGGTTTTCTGTTTTATTAGGGGGGCTCTTGGTTGACTTTACCTGAGATCTAGTTATGGGAAAGGCATGAAGAGTTTATATATCCTTTGTCTTAGCTTTCAGTGAGGTGTGGATGAGGAACTTATTTCTATATCTAGTTCTCAAGGCTGTTTAAGCAAGGCAGACTTTTCCTTTTTAATTTGAATATGAGTTTTTAAGAACTGGGCTTCTCTAGCAACTCTTACAATGGCTTGTCGGGTAACTTCTGTCAAATCATTTATGGGCACAGAGGCAAGTGCTGGAGCACTGAAGGGAGGGGCTGTTTTATAGGATGGGGGCTTGGTTGAAAGGGAGGCTGTTGGAAGCTGATCAGAGTTATGATATTTGGCTGCCTCTTCCTCTAGTGAGCCCTCCTCTTCTGGGGAGAGGACATCAACACCAATATCACCAAAGTCTATATCAGAAAGAACAGGATAAATGAATTTTGGCTTATTGGGCTGAGCACCAATATTATATGTGGGCATAGGGATGGAGAGGAGGGACAGGGAGAAGCAGCAGGATGGGGATTCAAAGTTTTGGAAGATGCTTTTTGAAGAGAAGACTGCCTTCTCTTACATTTATCCTTTAGGAAAGTTTCACCATTATTCACTACCTCAGAGACATCTACTTGATAGTGGCCGACCTGCAGGACCTCATTTAGGAGGTTCCAATAGGAGAAAGCTTGAATAGGTGTTGAGAGCTATTACATTCGCCATTACAAGATGGCGCTGGCATCCGCCTTTGTGGTTGCGCCACTGAGTTGTTTGTCTGAAAGTTTCCAGGAAGAGATGTGATTGTTCATGAGCTTTATGCATGTTTGGAAGTATGTGTAATGCCATATTGCTGCTTGTTTAGAATGTGCTATAGAGGTGTACTTATATTATTGGCTATAGAATTATAAGAAAGCAAATGTGATTGGATGATGGGCCTATAAAAGCCCAGGGTTTTGAGGAAGTCGGGGTCGACCCAGCATAGCTGTAAGCTTGCTGAATAAACTGCTGCTCGAGAAATCTCACTTGTTGCTTCTTCCTTGCCGGCCAAGGGGAGAGCGACAGCTGGTGGCCTGTACGGGGACGCCCGTAAGCCAAGACCTTCACTTCCAACAGACTTCAGAACTCGAGGTGGTGCACCGGAAAGTCCCAGGTAAGAGGGACCAATTAAAGTCCCAGGTAAGAGGGACCAATTAAAGTCCCGGGTAAGAGGGACCGATTAAAGTCCTGGGTAAAAGGGGACCGATTACTTCTGCTCTTTTCTGTAGATAAAGAAAGAGTGGGGAAAAGCTCCAGTTTCAAGATTATGGGAGCCTCAGAATCATCTCAGTTGGTGGCAGCTTTAGACGCCTAATTGAGTGCAAAGGAATTGAAGGTGAAACAAAGTACATTGAAACTTTTTCTATTAAATGTGGAAGGGGTAGCTCCTTGGTTCTCCGTTTCGGGGAACCTCTCCCTTCCTGCCTGGGATAAGTTAGAAAAGGATATAGATAGAGCTGCGGAAAAGGGCAGGCTTGGACCTGGAGTGAAGCCTATTTGGAAATTGGTTAGGAGCTGTATAACTGATGAACGATGCAGCACTGCTCTAGTTGAAGGAAAAATAGCCTTGGAGGAATTCAGAGAAGAGAAAAGATCCACCTCCAGGCAGAGTAGTGAGAAAGGTGAGTCACTGGAGAGGAAAGTGCCCTCCATTTACCCACCCTTGCCTAAAGAAGGGGAGATTAGTGACCCAGAGTTTGAAAATTCTGGGTTGGAAGCGTTCCCAGCACAAACGAAAGTTTCTCGGCTTCTCCATAGTGGACAAAAGAAATCCAAGAACTGGGTAAGACTGAATGCCCCGCTTCCTCCAGATCCTCCTCCTCTTGAGGGGTCTGGACGTACGCGCCACGCAGAGGTCTGGCGGCAAACTGAAAATGACCTTTGCTTAGGTTGTCCTGTTTTTGAATCGCCAAATCAACAGAGATATCATGAGCCCTTAGACTACAAAACAGTTAAAACTTTGGCAGAAACGGTGAGAACGTACGAAGTGAATGCTGCTTTTACTCAGGCTCTGGTGGAAGGATTTAGTAGATACTGCATGACGCCCGCAGACTGGTCTTCGCTTGCTAAGGCATACCTAAGCCAGGACAGTACTTAGAATGGAAGGTATTTTGGATGGAATTTGCAAATGAGCAAGAAGCTAGAAATGTTGAGGCAGGCAGACCGTTTTGGAATAGGGATATGCTTCTAGAACAGGGGAATTTTGTAAATGACCAGAATGGATATCCACATGAAGTATACACGCAAATTAATATCATATGTATTAGAGCTTGGAAAGCACTCCCTAACAGAGGAGAAATAGCTGAGAACCTGACAAAAGTAATTCAAGGGCCACTAGAACCTTTTGCAGACTTTGTAGCACCTATGGTGGAAGCCGCTGGAAAAATCTTTGGAAACGCTGACAGAGCCATGCCTCTGGTTAAGCAGTTGGTGTATGAACAGTGTACTAAGGAGTGCAGAGCGGCCATAACCCCATATAAAACAAAAGGAATAGAGGCCTGGCTAAAAGTGTGTAGAGAGATTGGAGGACCTCTTACCAATGCAGGACTAGCTGCTGCAGTAGTTCAAATGACCAAACAAGGACAAAAGGGAAGTAATGCATGTTATGGATGTGGCAAGCCAGGACACATAAGAAAAAAACTGCCCTGAAAAATGAGGATCGAGGAATCAGCCAGTAGGGCATGCCCAACCAAGTCTTTGCCCTCGATGCAAAAAGGGGAACCATTGAGCCAGTGAATGTCGTTCCATAAAAGACAAGGAAGGACGACCTCTACCCCCCCTTAACCAACAAATTCCAAAAAATGGCCTTCGGGGCCCACGTCCCCAGGGCCCTCAAATATATGGGGCAATGACAGCTCCCTCCCCGCCACCTCCCGAGACGTGGCCGACATTCAGACATCCAAGTCAGCGAGGCGAGCCACTCCGGGCTCCACAGGCATTGACCTCTGTTCCACCACCAGACTCGTATTAACCCCTAAAATGGGAGTTCAACTTATTGATACAGATTTCAAGGGTCCCCTTCTGGAAAATACTGTGGGACTTTTACTAGGTCGTTCCTCCTCCACCCTAAAAGTTTTGAGTATTCATCCAGGAGTAATAGACTCAGATTATCAGGGAATAGTTAAAATTATGGTTGAATCTCCACGGGGCATAATAGCAATTTCCCCCGGAGACCGTATAGCTCAATTATTACTAATTCCTAGCTATCATCAAATTTTCCCAGCTAAAAATAATATTAGAGGACAGCAAGGTTTTGGCTCCTCAGGCACAGCAGCATTTCCTTCTTTGGATCTTAGTGAAAGGCCTATATGTGAATTAATAATTAATGGTAAAAATTTTATAGGTTTATTGGATACAGGAGCTGATAAGAGCATTATTTCCCAACATGATTGGTCAATGTCCTGGCCACTGAAAGTAGCTGATCAAACACTTCAGGGCCTGGGCTATGCCTCTAACCCACAATTAAGTGCAGCCTTTTTAAACTGGAAGGATCATGAAGGACGTAGTGGCATATTTCAGCCATTCGTACTTTCTGTCCCTATTTCACTCTGGGGCAGAGACATCCTACAATAAATGAATTTTAAACTTACAAAATAATCCTTTTAATAAAGCAGAAAAAATCATGTCAAAAATGGGTTTTCAACCAGGCTTTGGGTTAGGAAAACAATTACAAGGACGCACCCCCCCAGTATCGGTAAAACAACTTCCTAAAAATCAAGGTCTGGGTTTTTCCTAGGGGCCACTGAGGAAACTATACCCATTCATTGGAAGACAGAGGAACCTGTGTGGGTTCCTCAGTGGCCACGTCCCTCTGAAAAATTAAATGCAGCCCAAACCCTAGTACAAGAACAGTTAATATTAGGACATGGCTGTCCTTCAGTATCACCCTGGAATACTCCTATATTTGTTATCAAGAAAAAATCTGGAAAATGGCGATTATTACATGATCTGCAAGCAATTAATAATCAAATGCAAGTCACGGGGCCTGTTCAATGAGGACTGCCTCTACTTTCTGCATTACCTCAAGACTGGCCTATAATCGTCATTGATATAAAAGATTGTTTCTTCTCCATTCCACTGAATAACGTGGATACCTGTAGATTTGTC
The DNA here is from genome assembly GCF_031878675.1 of Megascapheus bottae. Taxonomy (NCBI): domain Eukaryota; kingdom Metazoa; phylum Chordata; class Mammalia; order Rodentia; family Geomyidae; genus Megascapheus; species Megascapheus bottae. Next base: position 34,469 of record NW_028327345.1, on the reverse strand, counting down.
TTCACCTTACCCTCTGTAAACCAAGAGAGTCCAGATGAACGCTTTGAGTGGGTAGTGTTGCCTCAGGGAATGGCTAATAGCCCCACCTTGTGTCAACTGTATGTACACGCAGCTTTGATCCCCCTGCGAAAGGAATTTCCATCAGTGAGATGCTTACACTATATGGATGATATCTTGTTGGCTTCCAAAGACCAGGAAATGTTGAATGAGACTTTTAGTTTATTAGTAAAGTGCCTTGAAAATAAAGGATTAATTATAGCCCCTGAAAAGGTTCAGAAAAATAGAATATCCCAGTATTTAGGAAGCATTATAACATCTCAAAAAATAAGGCCATTAAAATGGCAGTTACGAAAAGATAACCTTAAGACCTTAAATGATTTTCAAAAATTATTGGGAGATATTAATTGGATTAGAACCTCCCTCCCTATGAGCAATAGTGAATTAAAGCCCTTATTTGATTCTGCCTTAGACTCACCAAAAATGTTAACCCCTGCAGCCAGAAGAGTTTTAGAAGTTTTGGAAGAAAGATTAGATTCAGCATTTTTACAAAGAATAGAACCAGGACTAGAAATTTCTTTAATTATTTTGGCTCCTTTTAAACAGCCTTCAGGAGTCTTGTGGCAAACTGGACCTTTGGCGTGGGTTCACCCTAAATTGTCACCTGCAAAATCAATTGAATACTATCCCACAGCCGTTGCAAATTTGTCCATTTTGGGTATTAAATTTAGTATACAACACTCTGGTTGTCAACCTAATCTTCTTATAGTTCCATATACTTCTGATCAAATTCAGGTTTTAAGTGCCACCATTGATGAATGGGCTATTTTAAATTGTATGTTTACAGGAAAAATAGATAATCATTATCCTAAGAGTCCTTTTTTACAGTTTTTTAAAGAACATCCTGTAGTTTTCCCGGTAGTTACAGCTAAGCAACCTGTTTCTGGAGGAGTTAATATTTTTACTGATGGCTCTAAGAATGGACTAGGGGCTTATTTGGTTGAGGGTCAAGAACCAGTTTTGTGTCAGTTTCAACCTGGATCAGCACACAAGGTAGAGTTACAAGTTGTTATTTCTGTTTTTAAGAATTGTTCCTTTTCTTTTAATATTATTTCTGATTCCCTTTATGTAGTTAATGCTTTGAAATATTTAGAACTTGCTGGGTCTATAAGTAAAAGTAGTAATGTATGCAATTTATTCACACAATTGCAAGAATTAACTTGTGCCCGCAAGGCCCCATTTTTTCCAGTACACATATGTGCACATACAGGATTGCCCGGACCCCTGAGTTTGGGCAATGATGTAGTAGATAAGTGTGCACGCATGCAAATGGCTTTTATTGTCTTTACTGCAGAACAACAAGCTCAAGAGTTTCATAATCATTTTCATGTTAATGCCCGCACCCTACAATCTCGGTTTAAATTAACTCAGCAAGTGGCCAGACAAATTGTATTAAATTGCCCAAAATGTGTTACCCACCTTCCGGTTGTGTCATTAGGTGTTAATCCTCGTGGCCTCCTTCCTTTAAAAATCTGGCAAATGGATGTTATCCATGTTATGGAGTTTGGAAAGTTAAAATTTTTACATGTTTCAGTTGATACATGTTCAGGAATTATTCATGCCACTCCTTTAAGTGGAGAAACAACTCATCATGTAATTACTCACTGCTTGGGAGCTTGGGCTTCCTGGGGCATACCTTATTTAGTAAAGACTGATAATGGCCCCGCTTACACTAGTAAGCAATTTCTTACCTTTTGCCAGACTATGGGAGTACAATTATTACATGGATTGCCTTATAATCCTCAAGGACAAGGTATTGTGGAACGTGCTCATCGCACCTTGAATTTCTATTTACAAAAACAAAAAGAGGGAATTGGATATAAGAAAACACCTAAAGATAGAATTTCCCTTGTTCTTTTTACTTGAAATTTTTTAAATTTGGATATTCAAGGTCATTCTGCCGCTGATAGACATGTTTCACCAGCTACAGGACTGCATAAAGGACTTGTGAAATGGAAGGATGTATTAACTGGCCAATGGAATGGGCCAGACCCCGTGCTCTCTTGGGTACGAGGAGCTGTTTGTGTGTTTCCACAGAAATCATAAGATCCCATTTGGGTGCCGGAACGTTTGGTGAGGAAAGTGCAGAAGGATGATGGTCATGAAAATCCTGTCGATAATGCTGCTACTGATGATGCTGTTGTGGCCATTGATGGAAACTCGAGTATTGTGGGCAATAATGAAGACGTTTCCTCTACCAATGCCAGTGACTAGTACTTCTAAAGTATACCCATATATATTCACAACTAACAGTTCCTTGAAATTACCTTCTATTCCTTATGATTCTGGACGTGGAAATTTTTCCTTAAGTTTGAATTTAACTCGAACCTTGTGTTTTACTTTATCTATGAATTTGAGTGCCTGTATAATTTTTCATCGACAAAATATGGGAATGTTTTATCCCCAGCCAAATGGTGATTCGACAACAGTTTCAACGTTAATTCAAAAGGCAAGGCTGGTGGGATATTCGGGGTATGTTCCATCTTATGGAGATCATGTGAAAATTGGGGAAATTCAACAGGGATTTATAAAAAATTTTCCTTTATTGTTTACAAAATGTTCTAGTAGTGCTTGGTGGCCCTGGAAGTGGACAGGTTGTCAGAGTTCTAGATATGCTCATGTTGCCTCTGGCTTTCGTTTTTCCCCTGCTATTGCTGATTTTGGGAATATTACCCATGCTTTATGTAGACGTGATTATATTTTTCAAAGAGCAGATGTAGATACTGAGAACCCCTTTGATGTTTGGTTAATTTGTGGGAAATATGCTTGTAGTGTTAGTAATGCTTTGGCTTTTATTAATGGAGGAGAGTTTAGGCATTGTAATAGTACCATCAAACGTGAGATTATAATTGTTTGTCCCGGTTCAGGGCCATGTTGTCCCAGTTCAGAGTCATGTAATTCTGGTTCAAAATCAGGGTGTTCTGTTATGGCATCAAAAAATAATGTTACCCTAGATTATTGTGAATTTAATGGTACTTATGGCCCTACCCCTGTATGTGTATGGTTTCCCTTTATGTTTGTTATTTTTAATTCATCTGATGTTGTTGATGGAATTATAAATTGTTCCTTTTCTGAATGTTATTTAAGTCAGTGTTGGAATGCTAGCGAGTTTGATTCTGCTGTGGTTATGCGCATGCTTACCTTTATTCCAATTCCAGTAGAAGCAACAGAAAGGAATTTAATAGTGAAATTGAGAAGAAGACCAAAGTGTGATTTTAGAGTGACTGCATTAATTGTTTTAGTGTCTTCATTAATTGCAACTGCCGCTGCGTCTGCTGCCGCTATGGTTACTTCCATTCAGACTGCGACTGCTGTAAATACTTTGTCCGAAGCGGTTTCACAAGCTATGGATACTCAAGTACAAGTAAATCAGCATTTAGCCCGAGATGATTTTAAATCAAAGAGTAGATTTGTTGGAGGAACAAATGGACTATATGTTTCAATTTACTCAATTAATGTGTGTAGGAACCACGTCTCGTTTATGTATTACTTCCTTGGATTATTATAATTTTTCACATGCTGCAAATTTATCCCGAGAATTGGGTCGTATGCTTCAAGGATCTTGGACTTAAGAGTTTAAAAATCTTACTAATCAATTACGACAGGAAATTATGATTGTTAATTCCACCCGTATAAATATTGCTACTGTGGGAGAATTAGTAGATTGGATTTCCCAGTCCCTAAATTGGGTTAAGGAATGGGCTGGAAGTGTGTCCTTAATTGTTATATTATGTGTTGGATTAGGATTATTGTGTTGGTTCGTTTTTGTTCTGCGCAGACAAATTATCAGAAAGAGAAAGCGCGATCACATGGTCATTAAACAAGCTCTTATGGCTCTCCAGCAGCAGGAATCTCCCCAAGCATGGCTGGGTATGCTGGATCAGTAGTCAATGACGGGTAAGAGTAGAGATTGGTCTTGGTATCAACCTAAGACAGACTCCGATGCTCGAGTATCGGATGTTGAAGACGGGTAAGAACCAAGAGGCATCTCTCCAACCTAAGACAGGCATGATCCCTTACCCTTTGAATGAGAAAATTGGGAAGGCGTTTGGAGATTTGGCCAGTCTCTGGATTCCTACTCAAATTCTCTTCGCTTTCAGCCAAAAGAAAAAAGGGGGAGATGTAGAGAGCTATTACATTCACCATTACAAGATGGCGCTGGCATCCACCTTTGTGGTTGCGCCACTGAGTTGTTTGTCTGAAAGTTTCCAGGAAGAGATGTGATTGTTCATGAGCTTTATGCATGTTTGGAAGTATGTGTAATGCCATATTGCTGCTTGTTTAGAATGTGCTATAGAGGTGTACTTATATTATTGGCTATAGAATTATAAGAAAGCAAATGTGATTGGATGATGGGCCTATAAAAGCCCAGGGTTTTGAGGAAGTCGGGGTCGACCCGGCATAGCTGTAAGCTTGCTGAATAAACTGCTGCTCGAGAAGAAGTCTCACTTGTTGCTTCTTCCTTGCCGGCCGAGGGGATAGCGACAAATAGGCACCATTTTCGGGGCCAAAATTGAGGTAAAAGTCTTTAAGACAATCACCTACACGCTGCCATCTGTTTTCATCTATAGTTCCCTCTTGTGGGAACCAAGGACAGAGATCCTCCAGAAACATAAAGAAATGTACCAAATCTTTTTCTTTAACCCTTTTTCCTTGGGCCTTGAGTGAGGTTTTAAGCCCTTGAATAAACAACTTATGCTTACTAAGTGTTTGTCCCATAATCGTCGCTCTCCCCACCTTACTTGGGCCTGTGCCACAGATGGGTCTCTCTGTGGTGGTCCTTATTCCTGGGCCAGTGTCACAGACGGTTTCTCTGGTGGTCCTTATATGGATCTTCTCATCGGTATCACCAATGAGTCCCTCTGTGGTGGCCATTATGCAGGTCCTCTCTTACACAAGAGGGCGACCTAAAGAAAACCACCAGCTTTCCTAGTGACGCACATCCAGTTTTCCATGCCTCAAGCCCCATTTTGGGAGCCACTTGTCCCGGCCTCTAGGGGTAGTCAACTAGAGCTCGAGGAGGAGTGGACCTGAATGAGAGACAAACCAGACATGAAAAAGGAGACCAAGACAGTATTCTGATCAAGGTCTCAATCTTTATTTTTGCACAGCAGAATATAAAGGTTTAGCAGAAAGGTGACTGAGGCAAGCAGGTTGCCTAGTGATATTGCTGAGTAACCATCCCTATACAACATGTACCTGAAACAAACCTGGGGAGGGAGTCAGGAGGTAGTCAAAGTGTTTGCCAAACAATATACATAAATCAAGTTATTTTATCTTAGAGAATATTGCAGTTGGTTGGTCAAGGAAGGGGTAGTAGAAACAATAAGCAATTCTTTCAGTTACAGAGTCTTACAGTTACTAAGTTCAGCTTATAGAAACTTATAGTTTCTGGATATCATAGCAACAGCTGTATGGTTCCCAGCAATGATAAGTATCGTGTTCTTGTGGATGTTCCTCTGGATTTCTTGTGTCTTGTTCCAGATGGTTGGCATCAGCTTGCAAATGGTCTCCCGCTGCACTTCAGCAGCCCTTTCCACGGGATGGTGGCTGTGAGACTCGTGCTTCTGAGAGTGGGAGCACCCCGCCCAGAGCAGGTCCTTGCCGACCTGGCAGAAGATGTGCCTTATCTCCTTTTGTGGGCCACACTTGTGTTCCTCCGAGCTCAGTAATCGCCAGAGGCTGGCTTTCCTGGCAAGGGCCGCCAGGCTCTTCAAAAGGTCTTGGTACTTGAGCTCTCCCTTCTGGGTGGGTTCCAGGCAGGTCACGTTCCTGGGAGGGTCTGCCTTTCTTCCCAGGACAGGCAGAGACAAGGTAGACAGAAACTCTTGCTGCAGTCTGTGGTGACTGGGTCTAGGAAAGTATTTCTGCAGACGGCGCAGCTCAGCTCCTTCTGGAAGGCTTGCAGAGCTTCGCAAGCTTGCCCGGGGAGTCGGGCAACACACTCTCACGCCACTGATCTCAGATACTCGAGGGCTGAGATCTGAAGGTCCTGCTTCCCGGCCTGCACGCACAGGAAGGCACGCCTGACAGCCTTCTCTCCTCCCTCCGATCAACCACTCGGTAATCAGCCCCAGCGCTGTGGCACAGCACTAGCCCAGAGCCCAGAGGAACTCAGGGATAGCCCTTAGGCCCGGGTGCTAGCCCAACAATCGACCGAGACCGACTGACAGAATGACCGAAGGAACGAATGAACCAATCCACCAAGCGACCAGTGTTGCTGTTGAGCAACACTGTATATCTAGGTGTTTAATTATTTTCTAGGCTCAGAGGGACTTAAAGACAATAGAGATTGGATTGAGAGGCTTATTGTTTTGGGTATAAATCGCTTATCAGTGGATTATTAGACTAGTCGGTAACTGTACAAAAAGAAAGAGTGATAACACCAATCAAAACTTGTGAACATCTAGAGTCTGCCAGCTACAGAGGTCTAGGTTGGTTATATCTGAAAAACTATAATTGTGTTTAGTATTACTCTTGCTCCCATTTTCAAATGGGCAGAACAAGAAACGCAATAAAATTGTCAAATCAAGAAACAACATCCCCCACCCCCCCCACCCAATGTAAACAGCCAATGGAACAGTCACTGGGAAACCTAGAGGAGAGTCTTCCAAGTGCTGTACAAATGCAATTGATAAACATTATTAATGAAAAATATGAAAATATAAAGAAAGAGTTAAGGGAGGAAGGCATAGCTGAACAAAAGGAAACCATAAACAAGGTGATAAGTGAAAAAGAAGAAGCCATAAAGGAAGCCATAATAAAGGTTTTTCAAAGAAAGATGGATGAATTCATAGAATCCACAAATAAAAAGGTGACCGAACTCCAGCAAATGTTCAAAGAAAATAAAGCTACTGAGCTAACCACTCAAATGGAAATCAAGGAGCTAAAGAAATCCATACATGATCTAAAAGAAGAGATGCAAGGCATCAAAAATGAGCAATTAGTAGCAAGGGAGATGAAAAATAAAGTAGATAGCTTTGATAGTGGGTTAGACAATGCAGAGGAGAGAATTTCCGGGGCTGAAGATAATTTAGTTATTATAGAGAAAGAACAGAAATTGACTCAATCCAAATCTAGGAAAAATGAGAGAGCACTTCAGGAGGTCAAAGATACAATTAGGAAGCCTAATTTAAGGCTCATTGGTATTGAGGAGGGCGTGGAGAAAGAGGTCAATGGTATTGGAAATATACTTCAGGGAATCATCTCAGAGAATTTCCCAAATATCCAGAAGGGCAGACCCATCCAGATACAAGAAGCTTTTAGAACCCCAAACAGACCTGACCAGAAAAGAACATCCCACCGCCACATCGTAATCCGAACTGGATCAGTAGAAACCAAAAAAAGGGTCCTAAAGGCAGCTAGGGAAAAGGGTTCAGTAACCTATAAAGGAAAACCAACCAGAATAACCCCAGATTACTCAGCAGAGACCATGCAAGCAAGAAGTGACTGGAAGCATATATGTCATGCCCTTAAGTCAAATAACTACCAACCAAGAATACTGTACCCAGCTAAGCTCTCATTCATAACTGAGGGAACAATAAAAACAGTCCATTCCAGGGAAAAGCTGCAACAATATGTCGCAACAAAACCATAACTACAGAGAATTCTGAAAGATGTTCTATACATAGAAAACCAAAATAAATGCAATATAGAGAAAGAAATGGCACCTAAACAGCATACCATCTAAGGAACACAAGAATTGTCAAGACACAGGCCCAATAAAAGCTTTTAAAAATGGCAGGACCTAATAAATATCTCTCAGTCCTAACTCTCAATATCAATGGACTTAACTCTCCAATTAAGCGGCATAGGCTGTCTAGTTGGATCAAAAAGCAAGAGCCATCATTCTGCTGTCTTCAAGAGACACATCTTACCCAAAAAAACAATCATCTTTTGAAAGTGAGAGGTTGGAATAAACTCTATCAAGCTAACTGCCCCCATAAACAGGCTGGAGTTGCCATCCTCAGATCAGATAAAATAGACTTCAAACTAAAATTAGTAAGAAAAGACAAAGAAGGTTACTACATACTACTAAAGGGATCTTTCCTCCAGGAAGACATAACGATCCTAAATATTTACACACCCAATCCCGGAGCTCCAAACTTCATCAAGCACACTTTACTTACATTGAAACAATACATAGATCGAAATACAGTGATTGTCAGTGACCTTAACACAGCACTCTCACCTATGGACAGATCAACAAGGCAAAAACTCAACAGAGAAAACCTAGAACTGAACAACTATATAGACCAACTAGATCTAACAGACATCTGCAGAATATTCCACCCAGCAACAACACAATATACGTTTTTCCCAGCAGCACATGGAACATTTTCCAAAATAGATCACATCTTAGGCCATAAAACAAACCTGGACAGATTCAGAAACACTGAAATTATTCCATGCACACTCTCAGACCACAAAGGCATCAAACTGGAACTGAACACACATCTCCACCAATGAAAACCCTGTAACTTAAGGAGACTGAACAACACATTGTTGAATCACCAATGGGTCATCGAAGAGATCAGAACAGAAATCCAACAGTTTATGAAATTTAACAGTAAGGAGCACACAAAATACCAACTCCTCTGGGACACAGCAAAGGCAGTACTCAGAGGAAAATTTATAGTGCTGAGTGCCTACAACAACAAGTTGGAAAAATTGCAAACCAACAAGTTAATGCCTCACCTTAAGCTCCTGGAAAAAGAGCAACAAACCAACCCTAAACTCAGTAGAAGAAAGCAAATAATTAAAATCAAAGCGGAATTAAATGATTTGGAATCCAAAAAAACTATAGAAAGAATCAACAAAACAAGGAGTTGGTTCTTTGAAAGAATTAACAAAATTGACAAGCCCTTATCAAATCTTACCAAAAAAACAAGAGAGCATATCGAAATAAACAAAATCGCAGATGAAAATGGTAATATCATGACAGAAATTACCAAGATCCAGAATATCATGAGGGAATACTTCTCAAACCTTTATGCCATCAAATTTGAGAATCTAGATGAAATGGATGAATTCCTATCCAATAGTAACATACCCACACTGAAACAAGAAGAACTAAGCCAACTCAACAGGCCTATTTCAAGCTCTGAAATAGAAATGGCAATTAGAGAACTTCGACCTAAGAAAAGCCCAGGGCCAGATGGATTCACAGCTGAATTCTATAAGGTCTTCAAAGCAGAGCTCACACCAATACTCCTCAAGCTCTTCAACGAAATTGAAAATGAAGGTTCCTTACCAAACCCATTCTATGAAGCCAGCATAACCCTCATCCCCAAACCAGACAGAGATTCATCAAAGAAAGAGAACTATAGACCTATTTCTTTGATGAACATCAATGCAAAACTTCTCAGCAAAATACTGGTCAACCGTCTACAACAACTCATCCAAAAAATTATACACTATGATCAAACTGGATTCATCACGGGGAGGCAAAGCTGGTTCAACATACGCAAATCAATTAATATAATTCAACACATCAACAGGACCAAGGACAAAAATCACATGATTGTCTCAATAGACGCGGAAAATGCGTTTGACAAGATCCAACACCCCTTTATGTTAAAAGCTCTGGAGAAACTAGGAATCCATGGAACATTCCTCAATGTAATAAAGGCTGTGTATGAGAAACCTACTGCTAGTATCACACTTAATGGTGCAAATCTAAAGCCATTCCCTCTAAAATCAGGAACGAGACAAGGATGCCCACTCTCTCCACTACTCTGTAACATAGTACTAGAATTCCTAGCCAGAGCAATAAGGCAAGAAGTAAGCATAAAGGGGATCCAAGTAGGGAAAGAGGAAATAAAACTATCCCTCTTCGCAGATGACATGATTCTGTATTTAAAGAATCCTATAGACTCTACTCCCAAGCTCCTTGAGCTGATCCAAAGCTTTGGAAGAGTAGCAGGCTAGAAAATCAACCCTCAAAAATCAACTGCCTTCCTTTATGCCACAGTGAGAGGAACGAGGGAATAATCAGGAAAGAAACTCCTTTCACAATAGCCTCAAAGAAAATAAAGAACCTAGGAATGAGTTTAACTAAGAATGTAAAGGACCTTTTTGACGAAAACTTTAAAACCCTAAAAAGGAAATTAAAGCAGAACTAAGGAAATGGAAAAACCTCCCATGCTCCTGGATTGGAAGAATCAACATTGTGAAAATGACAATCTTGCCAAGAGTTATCTACAAATTCAATGCAATACCCATCAACATCCCAATGTCATTCTTTAAAGAAATAGAAGAGGCAATCCAAAATTTTATATGGAATAATAAAAGACCCCGTATAGCAAAAACACTTCTTAGCAGAAAGAACAGCGCTGGAGGAATTTCAATTCCAAACTTTAGACTCTATTACAGAGCTATAATTCTCAAAACAGCTTGGTACTGGCACAGGAACAGGCCTGAAGACCAATGGAATAGAACTGAGGACCCAGATATTAAACCACAGACCTATGGCCACCTAATCTTTGACAAGGGAGCCAAAAAAATAGAATGGAAGAAAGACAGCCTCTTCAAAAATTTGTGCTGGCAGAACTGGTTAAGCACCTGCAGAAAACTAAAGTTGGATCCTTCTTTGTCACCTTGCACTAGAATTAATTCCAAGTGGATCAAAGACCTGGTCGTAAAAGCTGACACACTGAAAACTTTACAGGAAGGAATAGGAGATACAATAGGCCTCCTTGGCACAGGCTGAAACTTTCTTAATAAGGACCAAGAATCACAACAAATCAGAGAAAGGCTGGATAAGTGGGACTGCATTAAACTGCGGAGCTTTTGTATGGCGAAGGACATAGCTAGGAAACAAATCAGGAAGCCTACAGAGTGGGAGAAGATCTTCACCAACCAAACAACGGACAAAGGCCTCATATCTAAAATATATCAACAACTCAAAAAATTGAATCACTCCAAAACTAACCTCCAAAGTAACAACCATCCCATTAAAAAATGGGCCAAAGACTCAAAGAGACTCTTCTCTGAAGAAGAAACAAAAATGGCCTATAGACACATGAAGAAATGCTCAACATCTCTGGTCATAAAAGAAATGCAAATCAAAACAACTGTAAGATTCCACCTCACTCCAGGTAGAATGGCCAGGATCAGGAAAACGAATAACAACAGATGCTGGAGGGGATGTGGCCAGGAGGGATCACTACTACACTGTTGGTGGGAGTGCAAACTCGTTCAACCACTATGGAAAGCAGTGTGGCAGTGCCTCAAAAGGCTAAACATAGAACTCCCCTATGACCCAGCAATTCCACTACTTGGCATTTACCCAACCATCCAGAAGGAAGGACATACTAAACCCACTAGCACAACAGTGTTCATTGCAGCACTATTCACCATAGCAAAGATATGGAACCAACCTAGATGTCCCTCAGTTGATGAGTGGATGAACAAATTGTGGTATTTGTACACAATGGAATTCTATGCTGCTCTCAGAAAGAATGACATCGCCCCATTTGTTAGGAAATGGAAAGACTTAGAAAAAATCATATTAAGTGAAGTAAGCCAGACTCAAATGAACTTAGGCTCAATGGTTTCCCTCATTCTACATAATCAGTGGAAACCTTGGGCTCTACTAGCAGAGATTTGCAATAGAGCAAAATCTTGATACATAAGGACATATAATGTGAAGCTAATTGAAAGGACCTCCAGGATAGTGAAACAAAAGCCATATAATGAATGATTGTTGTCCTTAATGTACTATGTTGTCTCTCATCTCCTTTGCTGTCCCTTGGTTATCTCATATTGGTATAGTATCTCACTTTGTTATCTGATATATTGAACTTATTTGTGTTTGGATATTTGAAATTTGATAGGGAAGGGGGGAAAACCAAGACGGGTGGAGGGTGTGGGGGGGAGGGAAATGAGTACCAAGACATGTGAAAGGGTATCAATGTATGTGAATTAATGCACCTTCTATCTGTCAAATATCATGTAACCCTTTTAGCAATTACAATAAAAAAAAGACCAAACCAACGTTCAACAAGAATGAAAAAAGAAGATCCTACCAATCGCACACTCAGTGGCTGGTCCATTCTCTGAGAGGCCTGAGAGGACAACCAGCACTCTTATTTATGCTGAGAGGTGTGGGGTCCCAGGTTGGGCTTGCAATGATGCACCTGTGCCAGGAAACTTGATTTACATATCAATAGGTGCTGGAATTTACCTTGAAGCCACAGGAACACCTTTCAATTCCTTCTTCATACAAATGGTTCTGACAATTTCTTTCTACCCTTTCCATTTCAGGTGAATTTTCAGTGACAGTGAGGTTTGACCCCATGGCTAAAAGGTTTCTTTTCTTCCCTTTTTGTCCTTTTTCTTGTCTGGTTTCTTTGCTCCCTTGCTTGCTTTGTGGGTTTAGGACTTCAACTATTTGCACTGTCCCTGAAATCTTCAGCTAATGGCCACCGACATCCCCTGGAGCCACATTACAACTCCCGATTTTCTTAAGATTACTTGGAGGTGAGAGTCTCAGTTCCTGTTGTTGCCAGCCTGGCTTTTAACTGCAATCCTCAGATCTCAGCCTCCTGTGTAACTAGGATGTTCAGACATGAGACACCTCTCCCCAAACCAACTTTTATTCGCCCTTCTCCTCCAACTCATTTGTCTGGGTCTCTCACTTTATGACTTATACACCCAAGGTGGGCAAGCTGGCTGGAAACATCCATTGTACCTTGTGTTTATGCAAAATAGCTGAGGGAGTGTATGCCATGTTATTTGGGCCTCCTCCTACAGTATATTTTTGAACGCCTTATGAACCTCTGTTGGGGAGGGTCTTTACCCATTGAACCCTCCCCTCATCTCAAAAATTATCAACAACCCAACTCTACAGACAGGGAAGCCAGGAGCACTAGGGCCCGTCATCTCAGCTATGGGGAAAGTGTGAACAGAAGGATCTCAGTCAGCTTTGTCAAATAAAGTGGTAGCAAGGAATGGGATCCAGCTAGGCCAGCACTCCATTGCACTGGGCCAAATGACCGGAGCCTGTCTTTCCTTGCATACTTGTTGGTTTCTTTTGGTTGTGCTTACGGTTTTCTTTGTTTTTCCTTTGTTGTTCCTGTTTCTCTGTTTAGGGTTGTGGGGGAGGAGTCGTTCACTGTTTGGTTTTTGGTTTCATTTGGGGGTTGGGTTTGTTTTTGCTTTGTTTTGACCATGCTTTGGCATGGTCTCTTCTGGATTGTGATCTTCCTGTTCACCATTTCCCCACAGCTGAGATGATAGGCCACAGAGCTCCTGGCTTACCTGTTGGTCGAGTTGGGATGGCAAACACGTGTGAGACGGGTTCTCAATTCCAGAGTTCCCAACTCCTGGAAAGGCTCTTCACCCACTGCAATGGGTTGCCCCTGTGAAAAACGGGCCTGACCAGAAATAGCTGAGTGCCACTGGGGTATCTCCAGATATGAGAACTCTTTTCGACATTCCAAAAACTCCCACTCCCACTGTCCAGGTCAAGGAAGACCCCAACCAGGTCCAGAGGCAATCTCCATGTAGTGAGACATAAGTGGAAAATTGGTGAAAAGACTGTAATAGGTATTGGATTTCAAACTTAAGATAAGAAACATGTCCTGACATACATCCATGAAGATGTCTCTCCCCACCACTGAGTCCCTGCAGACTCCTACAGCCCAGGTGGAAGAACCATTGGCACTGAGCTCCCAGTAATGTTTCCCGGAGCTGAAGACCTGGGCCCTGAAGGCGGTTGAGTTGATGGAGTGTTCAGTAGGATTCCCAAGCGCGTCTCCACCGGCGGCTCCAACCTCTTGCAGAGGAGTGTGCAGCTCATCTTGATTGTGGGCAGCCTCTTACAAGGACGTGCCCACTTGGTACTTGTTGAGTCTTTCCAGTATTCCAGGGACTGGAAGAACACTGAGCTGTGGCCTCAGAGGGCCAGGTATAAACGCCATTACTTCCTTACAACTCTCCAGTGTCAAGTCAACAGCCTAGAGAAGTTCCAGGTCTACTTTCTGGTATTTCTGGATCAGCTCCTGGTAGGTTTCTCTGAGCTGGCGCCTCTTCTGAATCATCTGGGTCTCCATTTAGCTGAGTTGCCATAAACCCTGTCTTCCTTGGCTGAGAATATCTCTGAATGCTGGTTTTCCTCCTCATGGCGTTCCTGATCTAGCATTGCAAATACGTCCTTGGTGGTACAGGTTCACGTAGTGAACCCACTGGATGATTAGTCTCCTGTTCTTGTCTACGTTCCTCTGGTTTTCTTGTATCTTGTTCCAGATGGTTGGCATCAGCTTGCAAATGGCATCCTGCTACTCTTCAGCAGCCCTTTCCACAGGATGGTGGCTGTGAGACTCTTTCTCCTGAGAGCGGGAGCACTGCACACAGAGCAGATCCTTGTCCACCTGGCAGAAGATGTGCCTTGTCTCCTTGTGTGGGCCACACTTGTGGTCCTCCGAGCTCAGGAATCGCCAGAGGCTGGCTTTTCTGGCAAAGGCCACTAGGCTCTGCAAATTGATGTAGAATTTGTGGTTTCAGCTTCCTGTTTGGTTAAGGTTAGGGACAATGTTCGAGTCTGGGTTAGATTGAGAGTTCAGGTTAGTATTCACGTTAGGTTTAGGGTTAGTCTGAGTTTTCAGGTTTGGTGTAGGTATTGGGTAAGGGTTCGTATTTGGGTTAGGTTCGGATTCGAATTAGCGTTAAGGTTAGTGTTCAAGTTAGGTTTAAGCTAGGGTTAGGATTAGGGTTCAGGATTGGAATACTGTTCGAATCGGTGTTATGGTTAGGTATAGGTTTTTGTTTAGTGTTCAGTTTACCTTAATATTAAGGTTGGGTTTAAGTTTTGGGTTAGGTTCTTGTTAGGTTTTGGGTTGAGTTTAGTGTTAGGGTTAGGGTTTGGGCTTGGGATAGGTATTAGATAAGGATTAATATTAGATTTAGGGTTAAATTTACAGTTAGGTGTAGGGATAGGGTTGGGGTTTGTATTCAAGTTAAGGATAGGGTTAGGTTTCAGTGTAGGTTTTGGTTAAGAGTTAGGGTTAGGGTTAGGTTTCAGGTTATGTTTAGGGTTAGGATTATGGTTCACATTTGGGTTAGCTTTCAGGTTAGGTTTGGGGTTTGGGTTATAGTTAGGGATAGATTTTGGGTTAGAGTTTGGGTAAGGATTAATATTATGGTTATGTTTATTGTTTGGTTTAGAGTTAGGGTTAGGTTTAAGTATAGGGTTTGTTAGTATTTGTTTAGAGTTCGGTTTGGGTTCATGTTAGGGTCCCAGTTACTGATAGTTTTCGTGTTAGGGTTTGGGTTAGGTATATCGTTAGTGTTAGGATTAGCTTTCAGGTTAGGATTGGTTTTCAGGTTTGGATTCATGTTCTGGTTAGAGTTAGCATTTGGGATAGGGTTAGGCTTCAGGTAAGGGTTAGGGTTCGTGTTCAGGTTAGGGTTATTGACAGTTTTCGTGTTATGGTTCGCTTTAGGGTTCAGCTTCAGGTAGAGTTAGGGTTGGGGTTCAGGCTCAGGTTCATATTACGGTAAGGGTTAGGGTTAATGTTAGGGTTAGGGTTTGGGTCAGGTTTAGGGTTCGCTTTAGTGTGTGGTGAAGGGTTCAGGTTAGGGATAGGATTACAATTTTGGTTAGGGTTAGGGTTTTGGTTAGGCTTAGGATTACAGTTATGGTTACTGTTCTGGTTAAGTTTGGGTTTGGGTTCAGGTCTGATTAAATTTGGAGCTAGGATTAGGATTTGGCTTAGGTTTTAGTTTAGGGTTAGGGTTAGGACTCAGGTTAGGGTTATGGTTAGGTTTAGAATTAGGTGTAGAGTTAGGGTTTGGGTTAGGTTTAGGGTTAGGGTTATGTGTAGGATTAGGGTTTGGTTTAGGGTTAGTGTTCAGGGTAGTGTTAGGGTTAGAGTTAGGTTTAGGTTTTGGATTCTGATTAGTGTAAGTGTTCGGTTTAGGGTTAGCTTTAGGTTCAGGATTACTCTTTGGGTTAGGGTTAGAGTAAGGTTTACAGTTCGCCTCTGGGATATTGTTAGGGTTTGTGTTAGGATTCAGTATAGGGTTAGGGTTAGGGTGAGGGATCAGATTTGGATTATATTTCTGGTTCAGCTTAAGGTTAGGCTTTGGGTTTAGGTTTATGGTTAAGTTCAGGTTATAGTTAGGGTTAGGATTCGGTTAGCCTTCGGGTTAGGGTCGGGTTTGGGTTAGGATTTTGGTTAGGGTTAGGTTTCGATTTTGGATTTGGGTTAGAGTTAGGGTTTGGGTTTTGTTTAGGGGTAGGGTTTAGGTTAAGTTTAGGTTTGTTGTTTGGGTCAGAGTTATGGTTCTGTTTCAGAATATGTTTCAAGTTAATGTTAGGTTTCTGTAAGGGCTAGGGTTAGGTTTAAAGTTTGGTTTAATGTTAGGATTCGGGTTAGACTTAGGGTTAGTGTTAGCGTCAGGGTTTGGATTCGGGTTAGAGTTTGGGAAGGGGGTTATGTTTAAGGTTCGGGTTAGAGTTAGGGTTAGGGTTTGGTTTATAGTTATGGGTAGGGTTAGGGTTACAGTTTGTGTTATGGTTTGGTTTAGGTTTAGGATTTGGTTTAGGGTTCTGTTTAGAGTTAGGGTTCAATTTTGGGTTAGGTTTAGAGTAAGGTTTCCACTAATGATTAGGGTTTAGGTTAAGGCTTGGGTTAAGGTTAGGGTTAGTGTTCAGGTTAGGGTTAGATTTTGTGTTAGCATTAGGTTTCAGGTTAGAGTTCAGGTTAGGGTTAGGTTTCAAGTTAGGGTTTGGTTTTGGTTTCGGGCCAGGTTAGGGTTTGGGTTGGAGTTAGGATGCTGTGTTAGGATGCAATTTAGGATTACAGTTAGGGTTAGGGTTAGGTTTCATATTCGAGTTCTGGTTGGGGTTAGGGTTAGGACTCTGGTTAATGTTACACTTAGGTTAGGGTTAGGGTTGGGATTACTGTTAGGGTAGGGTGAAATTCGGGTTCAGGTTATGGTTATGGTTAAGGTCATGTTCGGGTTCAGGTTCGGGTTAGGGGTAGGGAACTGCTTAGGTTTAGGGTTAGGTTTAAGGTTTGGGTTAGTGTTCGGTTTAGGGTACGGGTTAGGATTCAGGTAAGTTTAGGGTTCTGGTTAGGGTTAGGATTAGGATTACGGTTAGGGTTATGGTTAGGGTTGGGTTTGGGTTCATGTTCCAGTTAGGGTTATGGGTTTTTATTGGGTTTGTTTTAGGGTTAGGGTTTGGGTCCAGGTTAGGGTTAGCGCTAGGTTTAGGGTTCGAGTAAGGGTTAAGGTTAGGGTTAGAATTAGAG
This sequence comes from Megascapheus bottae, assembly GCF_031878675.1. Taxonomy (NCBI): domain Eukaryota; kingdom Metazoa; phylum Chordata; class Mammalia; order Rodentia; family Geomyidae; genus Megascapheus; species Megascapheus bottae. Next base: position 17,151 of record NW_028327345.1, on the reverse strand, counting down.
TTTGGCTTATGGTTGGGGTTAATTTTCACTTTCATCTTAGGTTAGTTAGGTTTTGGTTTTGGTTTAAGTTCGGTTTGGGGTTCAAGGTAGGGTTCATGTTTGGGTTAGATTAGGGTTAGTTTTTGCCTTTGGATTAGGTTTATGCTTAGAATTAGGTTTAGGGATAGGATTAGGAATTGTGTGCAAGTTTGGATCGGTGTAGGTTTCTGTTTAGGGTTAGGGTTAGGCTTGGTATTTGGATTAGGATACAGGTTAGAGTTTGTTTTAAGGTTAGAGTTAGGGTTCAGAATCAGGATAGGGTTAGAGTTATGATTAATGTTAGAATTAGTTTGCAGATTACAGTTAGGATTAGGGTTAGTGTTAGGGTTTGGGCTCCTGTTCAATTCACGTTCATTTTAGGGTTAGCTTTTGGGTTCGATTTAGGGGTATAGTTAGGGTTTATGTTAGGGATAGTGTTCAGGTTAGGGTTTGGGTTCTGGTTTGGATTCAGGTATGGTTAGGATTATGGCTAGGGTTTGGGTCAGGCTTAGGGTTGTTGTTCATGTTAGGGATAAGTTTCATGTTAGGGTTAGGATTCTGGTTAGGGTTAGCCTTAGGGTTCTGTTTAGGGTTTCTGTTCAGGTTTGGGTTAGTGTTAGTGTTAGGTTTAGGGTTAGGTTCTGGGTTAGGTTCAGGTTAGATTTAGGGTTAGGTTTCAGGTTAGGGTTAGGGTTACAGTTTCGGGTTATGGTTAGTGTTATGTTTAGGGATTGAGTTGTTCGAGTTAGGGTTAGGGTTTGGATTAGGGTTAATGTTAGGATCCGTGTTTGAGTTAGGGTTAGGATAAAGGTTTGTGTTCGGATTCATGGTCAATTTAGGGTTAGGGTCAGGATGTGGTGTAGGTTTCATTTGAAAGTTAGGATTAAGGTTAGGATCTTTGCTTCAGGTAAGGGATACAATTAGGGTTAGGTTTAGGTCAGGTTTCTGGTTAGGGTTGGTTTCAGTTAGGTTTAGGGTTAGGTTGAGATTTGGGGTTGGAGTTCTCACAGGGTTAGGTTTAGAATTAGGGTTAGGGTTCTGGTTATGGTCAGAGTTAGGTTTAGGGATAGAATTAGGTTTCGGGTTCAAGTTTGGGTTAGGCTTAGGATTTAGTGTAAGTTTTGGTTGAGGGTTAGGTAAGGGTTAGGGTTAGGGTTAGGATTCAGATTAGGTTCCAGATTACAGTTAGGGTTAGGGATAGCGTTCTGCCTGGGGTCTGGTTCAAGTTCAGGTTAGGATTAGGGTTAGGGTTAGGGTTAGGGTTAAGTTTAGTTTTAAGGTTATGGTTATGGTTTGGTTTATTGTTAGGATTGGGGTTCAAGTTCTAGTTCGGTTTAGTGTTAGGGTTCAGGTTCATGTTGGAGGAGGCTTAGTATTTGAGTTCCTGTTAGGGTTATGGTTAGGGTTCAGGATAGGGTTAGGATTCAGATCAGAGTTAGGATTCAGGTTTTGCTATGTGTTAGGGTTAGGGTTGTGGTTAGGGTTAGGGTTAGTGTTTAGGTTAGTGTTAGGTTTGGGTTTCAGGTTATTGTTAGAGTTATTCTTACCAACAGTTCCTCCCACCCTAACCTTACCTGACAACCTCAATGCATACATTGGATAGTCAAATTTTAACATCTTATTTTCTTATTTTATTCCTTCCTTGTCATTGAGGAGTGGCCATTGTAATAGTGAATTGGCATGCATTCAGACATGAGATACACTTTGTTCTACTATAGGAATCTTTGGATGTAGACATTTAGGAGATGCTTAGGCATGTGGGAAATAGGATTTCTTGGAGGAATTTAGACAAAACACCAAAGTTTCAGTTGAGAATTATTGCTGTCTTCTTCCTTGTGTCAGGACTACTCAATGAATTTTCTCACTAGCTGATGTGAAACATGATAAAGGACTTTTTCGCTGTATAAAGCTATTATTTATAAACATGTATGTTTAAATCTCTGTATTGCAACATTTCAGAAAACGTAAGATTTAAACTTCTTGTGTTTGAAATTCAGTGCAAACTAAGCATCCAATCTTTGCCATATACTGTAAATGATATGAAAGTCTTCGTTTCATTCAAAGGAATCAATAGTGTTGAACATAATTTTCTCAGTAAAAACTTCACCAGAATTTAACAATAGATAAAATCTGTGAGAGTAGTGAATGCAATATATTTGAGAGTCTCTACTTAATACTGAATTATAACTTTCTGTACTGTAATAAAATTTTCATGCTTCTCTTCTAAGATGTCTGTGTTCTAGTTGTATTTTATTGGGATAGGGTATCACTTGGTAGTATGTAGGGAAAATGCACTCTACTTCTTTCCTTCAACCTAAAGGGAGAACAATGGAAACAAAAGAGTTAAAAATAGCTTTAGTAGTTGTTACACACAAGCAGATTGCTTGCAAAATATCAAGGGTGTGTGCCAGGGTACTCACATAGAATTATGTCAGAATGTACTATTTAATTCCAGAATACCATATAATGAGTAAATTACTTTTACTTGAATACTTTTTTAAGAGTTTTGCTTGGTTTTAAGCAGAGAAAAAAACCTTGTGTCATTTTCTGTCAGTCCTGGGCTTGATTTCAGGGGCTGGGCATTTCTGTGAGCTTTCTCAAGGCTGGAGCTCTACCACTTGAGCCATGGCATTATTTCTGGCTCTTTCTGTGAATGTGGTAATGAGGAATCAAACCCAGGGCTTCATGTATGGTAGGCAAGCACTCTATTACTAGGCCATGCCCCCAATCCTACTTATCATTTTATTAATGCAGAGAAAAAAGAAGAATATCTAACAATAACAGGTGTAGGATTGGGGAGATCAGTGTATCCAAGGCTTGCTACATGAATGGAAATGAAGAAGAATCAGTGAAAGATTGGCATTCCCTATCTGATGCCTGGAATGGGCTTCACATATATGTGCACATGAACGCCCTCACAAACACACACGTGTGTGTGTGTGTGTGTGTGTGTGTGTGTGTGTGTGTGTGTCTTAAAACCAGAGCCTAGGTGATCTCTTTGATCTTTTTTGCTTAAGGTTAGCATTCTGCCTCTTGAATCATAGCTCACTTCTGGCTTGGGGAGGAATATGATGGTTAATTGCAGACTTTCTTGCCTACACTGGCTTTGAAACATGATCTTCAGAACTCAGCCTCCTGAAAAACCACGAACCTGATGGGTTGTACTGTAGTAGTGCATTGGTGATTTATTCTAGGAAATAGTATCAATCTACGAGGAAGAGTATCTATCTACATCAATTATCACTTTATTTCAGTCCTCATGAGGTAGCTGTTATGGTATTAATTCACTTTTACCATGTCTTTATTGTACTGTTTTTCTGTCAGGAGACGTTCTGTTATGCTTTCACTTTCATCAAAATTTGCTGACACAACAACTGCAATATAGGTGTTGGTGGATGGCTTTTCTTGAAGAATAAATAACTAATGAGCAGCATGCTTCCATTCACTTCCACCAACCATCCTCTATCAAATATATACGTTGTATAATTTTTACTTAAAAAGTGTGTGTGTCCCACTTAAACTTTCATTGAATTCTTTTTCTAAAGTCTGTGATTGTTGTTACAGATGTGATAAAATAATACTTTGACTTGTTGTTTTGTTTTGAAGAACTGGATGTAAAGCTGCCAATACTATAGCACACATTTGCTTAGAGAGCTGAAGCTACATGATGGTCATTCCAGGGTTTTTCTTTAAAATTGGCTTCATAACAAGCAAACAGAGGCATGATTTACAAGCATCAATATCAGAATTTCTGCAGCCCAAATCTCAGTAGCCAGGTTAACCTCTAGCAAGGCTAATCTCTAGAGTGGAGTTTTAGTTTGGAGAGAATACCAGCAATTTTCATGGAGTGTTTTGAAATTTGTTTCTCTCTGCCACCAGCATTTCATTGACTTGTTTGTTTTCAGGAATTTTAGCTTACGAAACATACTGCTTCTCTTAGCCTTTTCTCTGGGTTGAGGCTTGGCCTCAGGGAATAGACACCCTTTACCAGAATGGTTTTTGGCTCAAGGCTTGTATCCTACCACATTGAGCCACAGCTCTACATCTGGTTCTCTGGTGGTTAAGTGAAGATAAGTTTCTCAGGACCTCCTGCCAGGGCTGTATTTGAACCTCAGATCTCAGCCCCCTGAATAACTAGGATTAGTATTGTGAGCCACAGAGCTCAGCTGATTCTAGCAATTTCCATCAACCTTGATACTAGGGATTTCATTTGAGCTTAACACTCTGTGTCTAAAAGAGTTGTTGATTTTTATTTCATTTTTTTTCCTTGTGTGCATGAGCATATGGCTTTCTGTATCCTCACAACAGGCAATATAAAGTAAAATTGTGTGACATCATTTAACCCTAAAATTACCAGGGTTTTGCTCTGGTTTTGTGCCTCTTATGAAAATAAGGTGAGTCAAAGCTTGGACTATATGTTACAAGATTGAGTGGCCGGTGGCCCTCAACTTAGTGAGCAGTAAACTTTTGAATATTATGTCATTTTTTGATGTTTGATTATCACCAATGTCAACATCAGAACTTCACTCTCTAATGACTATAACATTTGTACATCATTGATGGGATAACTAAACACCATCTCTCGTGTCATTGTCTTAATTAGACTTGATATCCTTATTTCCTTTCTCATAGCCAACATGTATACTGACATTTTAATAGTGGGTATTGGGGAATTCATGTGTTCTGATGAATATGAATTGATTGTTTCTGAATGGGACATCACTGTTTTACTCATGAATAATAATCCAACTCCATTTAATAAATTATTGAAATAAATCAGAAAATAAATTATGAACTTCAATAGAAACTGAAATATTGTCACCATATATTTAATGAAAATGCTAACAATTTAGAAATATTTGCTCAGTAGTGTGCCATTTAAAACAAATAAACACAATGGTTTTTTTTGACAAATATATTATTATATTTCCAGTATAAAACTAATGTAATAAATGTCTGTTGGAAACACAAATTACTATGTGAATAAGTGCGTAGTGCAATATGTAAATGAATGTGAAAGACTGCCATTATGTAATTATATGTGTTAAGGAGTCATACGTTTCTTTAAATATGTAGAACACAGTAATTCAATCTGTTTAAAATAATGAATGATAATGTACTGGAAATATAATGTCTTCTTGGTATAAACTGTAAGAACACCTAGATGTACCTCAGTCAACAAGATGTGGTATTTGTACACAATATAATGCTATGCTGCTCTCAGAAAAAAATGACATTGCCCCATTTGTTAGGAAATGGAAAGACTTAGAAAAGATCATATTAAGTGTAGTAAGCCAGACTCAAAGGAACTTAGGCTCAATTGTTTCCCTCACTTGTCATAATCAGTAGACACCTTGGGCTCTCCTAGCAGAGATTTGCAACAGAGCAAAACCTTGATACAAAAGGCCATGTAGAAAGACACTAAATGAAAGGATCTCTAGGATATAGAAACATAAGCCATACAATGAATGATTGTTGTCCTTAAGGTTCTATGTTATCTCTCATCTCTTTTGCTGTCCCTTGGTTTTCGCATATTGTTACAGTATCTCACTGTGTTACCTGATATATTGGATATATTTGTATTTGGTTATTTGAAATTGGATAGGGAATGGGGAAAAACAAGATGAGGGGTGGGGATGGGGGACAAGAAAGTGGGGGCCAAGACATGTGAAAGGGTATCAATGTATGGGAATTAATGCACCATCTATCTGGCAAATATCATGTAACCCTTCTATTAATTACCATAAAAGTATAAGAAAAAACTATAACACTAATTGATAACATAAAAAGAGAAAATATATATCTAACATATATAATTGTATATATATTAAATGTAAAGTGATTAAAAATAATTTGAAGAATGCATTCAGCCATTTTTGTTTTTTTTTGTTTTTTTTCTCCTCATATCTCAATTTTATTTTTTTATTTTTACATATATATTTTTATTTTAATTAAGGGTTGCATTATATTCACCACATAGAAGGTGCATTACTTTACAAACATTGATATCCCTTCTCATGTCTTGGTCCCCAATTCCCACCCCCACACCTGCCCTTCATCTTTTTTTTTCTCTCTTTTTATTGTAATTAATAAAAGGGTTACATGATGTTTGCCATGTTGCCATGGTTGGTTCCATATCTTTGCTATGGTAAATAGTGCTGCAATGAACATTGTGGTGCTGATGGATATAGTATGCCCTTGTTTCTGGATGATTGGGTAAATGCCAAGTAGGGGAATTGCTGGGTCATAGAGTAGCTCTATGTTTAGTCTTTTGAGATACTGCCATAATGCTTTCCATAGTGGTTGAACGAGTTTGCATTCCCATCAACAGTGTAGTAGTGATCTCTCCTGGCCACATGCCATCCAGCATCTGTTGTTATTAGTTTTCTTGATCCTGGCCATTCTAACTGGGGTGAGGTGGAATCTTGGAGTTGTTTTGATTTGCATTTCTTTTATGACCAGAGATGTTGAGCATTTCTTCATGTGTCTATAGGCCATTTTTGTTTGTTCTTCAGAGAAGACTCTCTTTAAGTCTTTGGTCCATGTCTTAAAGGGATGGTTGTTACTTTGGAGATTAGTTTTGGATTGAATGAATTTTTTGAGCTGTTGATATATTTTAGATATGAGGCCTTTGTCCGTTGTTTGGTTGGTGAAGATCTTCTCCCACTCTGTAGGCTTCCTAATTAATTTACTAGCTATGTCCTTTGCCATACAAAAGCTCTGCAGTTTAATGCAGTCACACTTATTGCCGGGGCATACCGGCAGCAAATTGGGGTTCCTGAAATAAGGGGAAGGGACTGGAAAATTAGAAGAGAGACAAACACATCAGGTCCGGGAGGTCTGCAGCCCAGGCAAAAACTGCAGCGCCCCATTTATTCTCAACTCAAAGTTTATATCCCTTCTTGAGACCAGGGCACTGCCAGGTGTTACATCCAGATGGTTAATCAGGGAACTGTTGGGGGTTACATTCATATGGTAAATCTCAGATCAATTGAACAGGAGAAGGCCAAAAAACAGTAAGACAATCAAGCAATTATCTGATGCAAATCAAAGTACAGTTTGATTCCACTCTTGCTCCCGACATATCCCCCATTTTTATTTTAAAAGAAACACAAGTGCAATTTCTATTCTTTCCACTATCTCTAATATCTCTAATTATCCTGTCTCACTTTCCAAAAATGACTGGTCCCTTCATCTAAAGGGGATTGATGGGCGGAGATTCAGCTTCTGTGACTTCTTCAAGCTGACTCAAGGGCGTTGTCTCTGTGCTTGACCAGGGACCTTAAGAAGCCTAGCCTGTTTTATCAGGGATTGCAAGGATTAGATATCAGGAATAATAATTTGCTCCAAACTGGAGATCATATTTAACATTTAACAACTGCACAAACCATCTTTGGCTACAATAGTGTAGCTTACATAGCTCCCATTTGCAAAGGCCTTTTCTTGATTGTCTGGGGAACTAAATTTCTGCAACCATAACAATGCTTCAGTTGTCAGATCTAAACAGATTAATAGAGACACAAGCCTCAGATCCACAAACTTTTCCTGAATTTGTGGCTGGATGTCAAAAATAAATAAATAAATAAATAAAAATTTCGCTCAATTAGGGCTTTAAACTACCCACTATCACAGAAGATTGACAAGTTCCTGCCCAGTTATGAAAGGCACGGGCATTAGTAAGGCATACTTACAAACTATTCTATGACCTCCCGGCTCTGATTAATTTGATCGTCCAAGCACAAGTGACTAAGATCTGACACCATCTCTGCCATCCAAGCAGAGGCTTTCTGCATCGTGTCCCAGTAGAGTTTCTCCACACAGGGATAAATGTCCCATTGGCAATTCACTCGCTTAGTTGCTGGACTTGAACTCAGGGCCTGGGCACTGTCCCTCAGCTCTCCAGCTCAAGGCTAGCACCCTGCCACTTTTGAGTCCCAAACTCAGGGCCTGAGTGCCGCACCTCAGCTCTGCAGCTCAAGGCTTGCACTCTGCCACTGTGACTCCTGAGCTTGGTGCTTGAGTGCTGTCCCCCAGCTGTTCAGCTCAGAGCTAGCACTCTGCGGCTTCGAGCTCCAAAGCAACTCTGCCTTAATAGCATTCTGCTGCCAGATTAGACACCACAGTCTCACAGGGACTTTGCTTTGCCCGGGGTTGGCTCAAAACTGCAGTTTTCAGATCAGTGAGTCCTACAAAAGGCCACGTTTCTCCAATTAGAGCAACAAGGTGGTCGACACAGAAATAGTCTCTAAGCATGTGCTTACCTAGAACCTGGTAAAAGCCAAAGTTACATCTGAATAAGGATTGCTGTTCTTCTCCAATGGGCTAGCTGGAATTTACAAGAGCAAGCTGAAATAGCAATTAAGCAATTACTTTGGTAGTCCTGATTTTCCTTTTTTCTCTTTCTTTAAACATTTAAGACAACTTCACTTTCAAATATTGTTTAGAAACCCATTTCCAATGTTCTTAATAACTTTTACTGATACTGGCTTAAACAATGAACACCTTAGCCTTTATTTGCAATTGAAAAACCTTTAAGGGCACAAAGAACTCCTTCTGCCCTCAGGCCCCCTAGGGCCCAAGGCACTCCTCTTGCCTTTTAGAAAAAAGGGGCTCTTTTGCAGTTTAGATTACTGTCTAAAACTCCAACAACAGTTTAAACTCAAATAGCAGTTTTCCCCTAATGCAAGAACTATAGACATCAGTGCACCAAAAGCCTAAGTCTGGACTTAGTTTCCTTCCCTTTTTTAAAATACACCCAATTGCATGGAGATAAACCTTTAAACATTCCTTTAAAATACTAATCACATTATCCACATTTTACCATCAGATTTCTAGTGTCCATTTGCAAGAAAAGACAGACAGGCAAAGTTTCTGATGTTAATGAACAATTTTACATTGAGATCTCTAATACATGTTTCCAAACTTTAACTTAAAGTAATAAATCCCAAATTCCCTAACACCTCTGTGCTGAACAGGATACAATGTTTACAATGTAAACAGCTGTATGCGTTGCAATAAAATACAGATTTCAGGATCTAGAAAAATATTTACCAGCTTTTCTTTAAGACAATGCAATAAACATTTGAGATATAGGAAACATTCAAACCTACTAATTTTTTGAAGTTCAGACTTAGATTTACCCAATTCCCTTTGTGTTTCAAATGAGCTCAACGATTGTTTTATACAGCATACTGACAATTTAACCTTGAACATGTTCACTCATACCCATTCGCACACACATTCATACTCAAAGATCTTAAAGCGCGCAAAATTAATATCGGCCGTTCATTTTCCGGAAAATTTTAGTATCATGAAGGTTTTTTGCTAATCTTATTCTTGTGGGTGACAACCAAGTTTTAAAACAAAGCCCTTTTTAACAAAGCAACTAGCTAAAATTAAAGACTGAAGTTTGTGTCCTGCCACCAACTGTCTCTAGACTGTCACTTCAGCAGGTTGTAGGAAAAAGGAAACTAGACGAAGACTGCAGCTGCTTTGTCTGGCCTCTGCTCACCTCAGCTGCAGCCAATTGGGAGGGGCCATACCAGGCCCGAGTGGAGCAAAAAACTTTTTACTTCCCAGAAATATTCAAAAAGATAACAAGGATGTGCTTGTGTACACGCAGAAAAACCATAAGGATCCATATTTAGAACTGGTACCAATTTTAAAGAAAAACTGGACAAAACAAAACAAAACAAAATACCCAAGGAAAACTAAGTAACACGAACAAGACAGAGAAGCAGAGACTTTTAAACAGAATCAGACAATGACATATAACAAGAAAATTGGACTCAATCAGATACACTTAACATAAAAAACATGAGCTCAAATGAATGTTTTCACCAAACAGTTATTTTTAGATTTAGACATGTCTTGCTGGTGGGACTCTCAGGTGTGCCTCGTTATCGACAAGAAACTCAGAAGGGGAGGGGGGGTCAAGGCGTCCCTTGACCACCCAGGCCTCTGTTTTAGGCCCACAGTGCACCTTTTCAAACAAACAAACAAAAATAAAATAAAATAAAATAAAACACAGACATACAGGGGGTCGGCTGACTTCTACTTACATCTGGAGGCCTTTGCTTTTCACCTGGGCATCTTTTACAAAAAAGGTTATTAAGAAGAGGGATGGTAAAGACAAAATAATGTCACATATTAAATTGTCTAGAGTCAATGAATATGTTAAAAGGTCCCTACATAATAGTAAAAGGAGGAGAAACACAGCTCATATGAATGTGTGGAACAAGTGGATCAGTAGCAGTCCCAATTGACATGCACAAATAACTCAGGTCCTTCCCATGTCGCAGGATGCACCACTGGAGGGTTGGGGGTGTAGGCCCAGTGAGTCGCTGCTTGGATGGCCACTGTCACTCTCCATGATTCGAACTCAGCGTTCAGGCAGCCAGCGGGCATCATTTTCTCCTCGTGAAAAAACACATACATGCCCTCGACCCCAGGTTAGAACAGGATCGGGTCCATGCCAAGCACCAGTTAGGGGATCCTTCCACTTTACTAAGGCAAAAGCACGCTGCTCTCTTTTTTCCCAGAATCGCTGAGCAGCAGATAAATTATTTGAATCCAAATTCAAAAAATTTAAAACAAATAAAGCATGATTAAGTATATTCACAGGGGTAGCGGGATACAACTCTCCTTTCTGTATTTTAGCAATTTGATGTTTTAATAATCCATTAGCTCTCTCCACGATACCCTAATCCTTGTCTCTGTGAGTGAGACTGGGGTTGGAGTGGCTCTGGCTCCCCCTGTGCTGCTTGGCCTAGTCCCCTAAAGGGGAGGAGGCCTTGATCAAGTAACTGCTTAGTGACCGTAGCACTAGGACTAAACATATATACTCCCATTTTTTCCATGATATCACGACCCCATAAATTAATTGGCAGATGATCCAGGACAAATGGCTGAAAATGACCAGAGTGCCCTTCCTCATCTCTCCAAACAAGGATCGCACTGCTCTGCTGTGGGTCAGTTGCATACCCCATCCCCTGTAGGGAAGTCATAGAGGTTGTCAGGGGCCATTGGGCTGGCCAATGTTTTTTAGATATCACAGACACATCTGCTCCAGTGTCTAATATTCCTTTAAAGGGCTTTTCTTGTATAAATATAGTCATCTCAGGCCTCTCTTGTTTTATGCTTTGTACCCAATAGATATCAGAAGATCTAAATCCTCTCTGTCCACATGGGGAATTAGCAGTCTCCCCGGGAGGTAAAGGCACAAGTATTAGTTGTGCTAATTTTTGACCGGCTGGGATCGATACCACATGTTTCGGGGTAGAGGCCAGAACTTTGATTTCTCCAGTAAAATCCTGGTCAATTTTGCCAGGTGTAATCTGTATCCCTTTAAGGGCTGAGCTACTTCGCCCTAACAGCAATCCAGCCACTCCCGGGGGAAGGGGGCCGAAGACCCCCATGGGGAGAGCTTGTGTCCCCATCTCTGGGGTCAATACTGAGCAGGTGGAGGAACAGAGGTCCAATCCTGCACTGCCTGGGGTGGCATGGAGGAGGCTGGAGACTGATCTTGGGGGGTTGTTAGAAGATGCACTTGTGGCCAAGAAGAGGGAGGGACTGCCCCATGGTTTTGCGGGGCCAGGGGCTGGCCCCTTCTCCAGTTTCCCAAAAACGGGCGGCCATTGCGGTTTGTTGCTGACTTGCAATCTTTAGCCCAGTGCTTCCCTTTACCACAGCGTGGACATGTGCCAGGTGATTTTTCTCTCTTTAACCTGGCTTGGCGTGGGCATTGCGTCACCCAATGTCCTATTTGTCCACAAGAAAAGCAACGCCCTGGGGGTCTAGCATCCCGAGAATGCCGCTGACCTCTGTATTTTAGAAATTCTGTAACAGTCTTTTCTTGAGGAGCGGCGGCTAAAGTAAGGCCTTGTACATGGGAGGGTCCAATATCAGCACACAGTGAAATAAAGTCCGTGATTCCTCCCTTATTCCTATGGGGTCTGATAGCCGCCTGACAGGCGGCGTTGGCATTTTCATAGGCTATGTGTCTAACTATAATCCTCCTTGCATTCTCATCTTGTACTAGGCAGTCTGCAGTTTCCATTAATCGAGACAAAAATTCTAGATAAGGTTCATTCGGTCCCTGTTTAACTTCTACTAGATTTTTTGTACGATTGGAATTGCGTAACTTTTTCCAAGCCTGTCTCGCCACAGCATTTATTTGTAAATAGGCCGCTTTTCGTGGCTTGGTCTGGCACCAGCTGCCACTTATAGCAGCTTTCCGCGGCTTTGGGCGAGAGGTGGGGGAGGGGTCCTCGCATTCCGAATTCTTTGAGAAAGTTGGATGTGAGCTTTATCTGGATTTCTTTTCGGTTTGAGTCCTTCTCCATTGCTTTTTAAGTTTGTTGTTGTGGATTTCTTTAGATAGTTGGCTCGTGGGACTCCCTGGTTCTCTCTTTTTGTCAGAGAAAGCTAGGCAGCGTCCCTATTGTCTCAGCGCCATCTTCCTTCCCTCAGTTGATGAGTGGATCAACAAGTTGTGGTATTTGTACACCATGGAATTCTATGCTGCTGTCAGAAAGAATGACATCGCCCCATTTGTCACAAAAATGGAAAGACTTAGAAAAAATCATATTAAGTGAAGTAAGCTAGACTCAAAGGAACTTAGGCTCAATGGTTTCCCTCATTCGTCATAATCAGTAGAAACCTTCGGCTCTACTAGCAGAGATTTGCAATAGAGCAAAATCTTGATACATAAGGACATATAATGTGAAGCTAATTGAAAGGACCTCCAGGATAGTGAAACAAAAGCCATATAATGAATGATTGTTGTCCTTAATGTACTATGTTGTCTCTCATCTCCTTTGCTGTCCCTTGGTTATCACATATTGGTATAGTATCTCACTTTGTTATCTGATATATTGAATTTATTTGTATTTGAATATTTGAAATTTGATAGGGAAGGGGGGAAACCAAGACGGGTGGGGGGTGTGGGGGGGAGAGAAACGGGTACCAAGACATGTGAAAGGGTATCAATGTATGTGAATTAATGCACCTTCTATCTGGCAAATATCATGTAACCATTTTACTAATTACAATAAAAAAATAAAGCAAAAAAAAAAGAAAGTTTTGACCTGTGCCAAGGAGGACTAGTGTATCTCCTATTCCTTCTTGTAAAGTTTTTAATGTGTCGGCTTTTACCTCCAGGACTTTGATCCATTTGGAGATAATTCTAGTGCAGGGTGACAAAGTAAGATCAAACTTTTGTTTTCAGCAGGTGCTTAACCAGTTCTGCAATCACCAGCTGTTGAAGAGGCTTTCTTCCACTCTATTTTTTGGATCCCTTGTCAAAGATTAGGTGGCCATGGGTCTGTGGTTTAATATCTGGGTCTTCAGTTCTATTCCATTGTTTTTCAGACCTGCTGTTTTGCCTGTTTCAAGCTCTTTTGATAATTATATCTCTGTAATAGAGTCTAAAGTTTGGTATTGAAATTCCTACTGTGCTATTCTTTCTGCTAAGAAGAGTTTTTTTTATACAGGGTCATTTATTATTTCATATGGAATTTTGAATTGCCTCTTCTATTTCTTTAAAGAATGGCATTGGGATATTGATGGGTATTGCGTTGAATTTGTAGATAGCCCTTGGCAAGATTGTCATTTTTACAATATTGATTCTTCCAGTCCAGGAGTATGGGAGGTTTTCCATTTCCTCAGTTCTGCTTTCATTTCCTCTAATCCTGAAAGGATTTTAAAGTTTTCATCATAAATGTCCTTTACATTCTTAGTTAAGCTAATTCCTAGGTACTTTATTTTCTTTGAGGCTATTGCAAAAGGAGTTGCTTTCCTGATTATTGCGTCATTCCTCTCACTGTTGGCATAGAGGAAGGCAGTTGATTTTTGAGGGTTAATTTTATTGCCTGCTACCCTTCCAAAGATTTGAATCAGCTCATGAAGCTTTGGAGTAGTGACTTTAGGATTCTTTAAATACAGGATCATGTCATCTGCAAAGAGGGATAGTTTTACTTCCTCTTTCCCTATTTGGATCTCCTTTATGCTTGCTTCTTGCCTTATTGCACTGGCTAGAATTTCTGATACTATGTTGAAGAGGGGTGGAGAGAATGGGCATCCTTGCCTCATTCCTGATTTTAGATGGAATGGCTTTAGCTTTTCGCCATTAAGTATAATACTAGCTGTGGGTTTGTCATACACAGCCTTTATTTTATTGAGGAATATTCCATGGATTCCTAGTTTCTCCATAGCTTTTAACATAAAGGGGTGTTGGATGTTGTCAAATGCATTGTCTGCATCTACTGAGACAATCATGTGATTTTTGTCCAGGCTCCTGATGATGTGTTGAATTATATTAATTGATTTGCATATGTTGAACCAGCTTTGCCTCCCTGTGATGAATCCTGTTTGATCATACTGTGTAATTTTTTTTGGTGAGTTGTTGTAGACGGTTGGCCAGTATTTTGTTGAGAAGTTTTGCATCGATGTTCATCAAAGAAATAGGTTTATTGTTCTCTTTCTTTGATGAATCTCTGTCTTATTTGGGGATGAGAGTTATACTGGCTTCATAGAATGAATTTCGTAAAGAACCTTTATTTCAAATTTCGTTGAAGAGCTTAAGGAGTACTTGTGTGAGTTTTGCTTTGAAGATCATATAGAATTCAGATGTGAATCCATCTGGCCCTAGGCTTTCCTTAGGTGGAAGGTCTCTTCTTGCCATTTCTATTTCAGTGCTTGAAACAGGCCTGTGTGGGTTAGTTCTTCTTGGTTCAGTGTGGGTATATTAATTTTGGCTAGAAATTTATCCATTTCTTCTAGATTCTCAAATTGTTGGCATAAAGGTTTGAGAAGTATTCCCTCATGATTCTGTGGATCTTGGTATTTTCTGTCGTGATATTATCATTTTCATCTGTGATTTTGTTTATTTCCGTATGTTCCACTCTTTTTTTGGTAAGATTTGCTAAGAGTTTGTCAATTTGTTAATTTTTTCAAAGAGCAAAATCCTTGTTTTGTTGATTCTCTCTATAACTTTCTTGGACTCCAATTCATGTAATTCTGTTTTGATTTTTGTTGGGGACCGACTCTGGTGTCAATGACCTTGGACCTGACCTTGGACCTGACCTTGGACCTACACAACTGTATACACAAGGAAGTAACTCTGATCAGGATAACTTTAAGCAATGTCAATCAGTTTTTATCACAATGACTTTAAGCAATGTTAATCCTTTCTCATTTATCCTATATGGGACTTGTTTACTATTTTGTATGAATGTAGCCTCTGGCAGTTCCCTAGTTTTAAGAAGAGTATTTAAGGTTGGAACTTAAAATAAACAGGACAGTGTTAGGTGGCAGTCTGGAGCACACAGCCTTCTTGGACTGCTGACTTGGGCTGTAATCCTCCCGAACTCCATCTGTTTGTCTCTCTTTTAATTTTTCCTAGTCCTTTTCCCTATTTCAGGAATCCCAATCTGCGAACCCTGGTTTGCTGCTGCTGGCCCCGGCAGATTTGAACAATTTGCTTCCTTCTACTGGGATTAGCGTTGGTTTGTTCCTCTTTTCCCAGTAGCTTAAAGTGACACATTAAATTGTTAGTCTAGCACCCCCCATCTGACTATATTCTACTTATTGCAACTATCAATCATCCACCCAACAATATATCATTATTCGTTTGGGTATCTATCTTCATTTAATCTACCTAACATGCATCTATGTACCTGCCTATGTATGTACGTTTGTATGTCCATACGTACGTACATATGTTAGTGTGTATGTATGTATGCATGTTTGTAATCTATGTATCTATCATTTGATCGATCTGTCTGTCTATCTGTGTATCTTTATTTTCTATCATCTGTTTTTCTATTCAGTTGAAACTCTCAGGTTGGTATTTGAGATAATTTTTACTGATTACCAAAAGGCTATATTTCTTTATGAATTTTAAAAAGAGATATAGTACATATTTTTGATATTATTTATTAGGAGAACATACCTGAATTATTGCTGTTCTCAAACAATTCAGATATTAAATAATTCCATGGTTCAATGCTTCTTGATTTATAATCACCTAGGGATGGTGTTTTATAAATCTCTTTGCTTTATAAAATTTATTTTATTATATTTTTTAGTCCTGGAGCTTGAACTCAGGGCCTAAGCCCTGTTCTTGGGCTTTCTCAACCCAGGATCTTTACCAGTTGAGCCACAGCACAACCTGTGGCTTTTTCTGTGTTTGTGTCACCAAGGAATTGAACTGAGGTTTTCATTCATGCTAGGCAATACTCCAACACGAGGCCAAACTGCCAGCCCCTCTCTTTCCTTTTTTATGATAATTTTGTCCAGACACAGAGTTTGGCCTTTTCAAATGACCCATGAGTAGCTGGTATTGGGATTCTTTCTGCTTCATATTAGGATTGTGTTTGTGTGTGTTTGTTTGTGTGTGTGTGTGTGTGTGTGTGTGATCTTTGTGTCATTAGAAATATTAATCTCTATTATAATACTATGGAAACATTACCTGTGCTTCCTCCTGTCTACTTCTCCAGCATTCCAAAAATGAGGTAAAATCCTGGAACTCACTTTCTCTTACTATTACAATGACAGATTCATTTCTAAAATTGTTCTTACCGACGTGCCATTGAAACGTGAGATGTATTGAGATGTGTTGTTTATAATTCATGTTCCAGTCAGTTTCTTCCTAGATGAGCAAAATCTGGCTTGGCTTTGTTTCTTTGATTATATGCTGATTTTATACATTCTCTTCTACCTAAATGAATCAACATCTGGTACTTGAAATATCTGAGGAAGAAAGCTGTTGATCACAGAATTTAGGTCAGGGATAATGGGAAATGTGCTATATTTGAAGTGAAGACTTGAGAATTATTTGGTTAGAAGACAATTGTCTTTCAGAGATATTCCAGATTTTTACGGTAAATGCAACATAATATAAATGACATAGGTGCATTATGTGTGAATAAAAATTTCCAATGTTTGCCAGTGGCTAATGGTCAAAATCCTTCTCAAGGGGCCTTAGATCCAAGGATCATGATTTGAAACCAGCACAGGCAGGAAAGTACGTGATACTCATATCTGCATAGATCCACCAAAAATCAGAAATGGAATTGTGGCTCAAATGGTAAAGTTCTAGCCTTGGGCAAAAAGAAGTATAAGGACAGTGCC